>NC_046332.1:88271017-88641017 GCF_000738735.6 Corvus cornix cornix | reverse complement strand
ACAGGAGCAAGATAAACTTTCCAGCCTTTTAGTCAGGCATGAGAAGAAGTTCACTCTCATCTAGAGCAACACCCTGACTGCAAACTTGCCTCTTTGTGTACATGGATGGGACACACCAGATAGGCTGCAATGGGTTAATTTCCTTTGCTGTTCACTTATGACTCAGGAGAGACGTTTATCTCCTTTCTTTACCAGTATCCACATTTCCATGTTGGTAGAAGACACTGGACACCAGATTATACACTTCACCTTAGCATGACTGAGATCCTAAAAGTTTATCAGAAAGTGATTTTCAATTGGCCTGAATCTCTGCAGGAATCCCTGTGCCTGAAACTTTCCCAAGGATGTTGTCAAAAAAGAGGCCTGCAGCTGGTGTATCCCCATATGGCACAGATATTCCCAACAGAAGTGTCATCTTCCACTCCCTTTTTTCTGCTTAAGGAGCGTGCAGGGACAGGGATGCAACAGACAGAAACACTGAATCCCCTGAGGAAAAGGAGACAAAATCATTGCAAGAAGAAAGGCTCAAGTTTAAACATCTCCAGAAAAAGTCAAACATATGCTGAATTTTAATTTTCTCATGCTTGAATTTCCACTTCTGAGAAGGCCAGCTAATAAACTAAGTCACCTATTACAGTTGTACAAATCTTGCATCCCCACTGTTTTATATTGTCAGGAAATAAAGTGAAACTAGTAAAAAAATCAGTGTCCCTGGCAAATATCTGAAACTCTTTTATGTGGAACAAGGATACAGCTAGGGCTGAAAGAACATGTGTTTTCAGTCCCACTGAAAATTTCACTGTCTTCATATTTGCTTTTATCCCAATTTGGAACAGAAAGTTAAGCATTGACTACTGAAACTTCTGAAAATCACAAAGTTCAGAAATGTCAAAACATGCCACTTTAGTATTTCTGATCTAAAGGGAATGCTGACTATAACAAAACTGCAATACAGTATAACATTTTCTGAATGAAACCAAAGCATTTCATTTTAGCTCTGTTCAGTACCAATGTATGTCTCCCTGACATGATCTTGATACCTCAAAAAAGCTGGAGATTAGATGCCTTGCATTATTAATTTTTTGCTATGGATGGATTTTCTGAATGTGCCACAAGCTACACATCACCCATCATACAAACCACCAGTAAGACATCCAGTTGCATCTTGTGAAGTGTAATCCACTGAAGAGATGCTTCCATACGGATCTTGGTCATCAGACTGTTAGGCACAACAGCACTGCAGAGCAGCACAGAAAAATATCAAATAGAGCTGATAGCAAATATTTAGCTTCGTTGAACAAGACAAATGGTTTTGGACTGTGTTGATCCAATCCCAAGCAAGACACACTCCAGACTTCTAAAGGCATTGATGTGATTGTTAAATATTATACTGAATTACATGTATCTGTACAGTGGTCATTCATAAAGGTACTCTGGACTCCATTGGGGTAAAATAACGTGCATCACCGAGTAGTTATACAGATGACTGGTGCCATTTTATCCTTAGAGATTAAAATACTGTGAGTTTTTTGACTGAGATAAAGTTAGCTAAGATAATGACAAGTTTTCTGACCACTATAAATACATTTTGCTGTCACATTTAAAACAGTAGATAATTAATGCAGAGCCAGCTGCTACTAATATACAGTACTAAAACTTGTTAATATAAGGCTATAATAAAGCTGTTAATACTGATAATATCATATAGCGTTTTAAACTATGGCAAAATTTTCCTTAGAATTGTTTCCTTGTTATGGAAGGGTTTGTTACATTTTGGGTTTCTTTTCCTAATTAATCTCCAACAGCATACATCATGCTATCTGTCATAAAGTCAGCCCTTGCCTCAAGGGTCCTGCAGTTTAACAGGCAACAACAAGAAAGTCAAGATGTGTTAAAAATCTAAACCAAGTAGGATTCATTATTTGCCTTATAACAGAAGCTGGGTACCCCATCAAGCACAGGACTTCATTGTTTGCATGTGCATTGCAGACAGATGAGGAAAGATTGTCTTTGTCCTGAACAACTGGAATTAAAATATAAATCTAGAGGAAAGTACAGCTTAACAAAATTGCTTTTTTGCTTTAAGACTCTCTTCTTTCTCCTTTTCACTTAAACCCAAGAAAACCAGCAGTGGGGATAGGCATTCAAAGGTGCTATCAAAACCTCTTGAAATCTGTGAAAGTTTTGGAGCATGCTTTTAAAAATTGAACTGCAGTTATCCAGATGTCTGAGAAATATCCTACTGTAAATGAAAGGAAGGCATTCTCTACTAATTCTCTCACTCTTACAATAAAGCTAACTGAAAACAAGAATAGTTCTGATCACCAGAGTCCAAAATTGGTATTCCAAGAGTTTCGCAACAGAAATTGGTTTGCCTCCATTTTACTAAATTATACTGTTCAGTAGTTAGAAACTCATTTTATAAGCAAATACATACTTACCTATTTTTTAAGGCTCTGACCCACTGATCATCTTAATGGCTTATAACTATGAGTGTTCCAACTGGTTGATACCATCTGTCTGAATCTGCTAGACAAAAGGGTAGCGGACTAGATCTGTGGCTTTAGCTCATTTAGTTTGTATTCAAGAAACTGTGACATTAGCCTTTGGTATGGAACACTGCTGAAATATTATGAAAGCCAAATGATTGTTTTTCTTTAACAGAAAAAGTAAAAGGCAGACACTAATTAAACAGAAATAAAAAAGAATGACATGGCAGCTGTGGACTGTGTTATTCTCCGGTCCCTAGATACAGATGGGCATAAAAATAGCCTGTCTTCTGGGAATTCAGCAAGAGACACAGAAGGGGAAAAGTAGGTTTCCGAGTGCCCAAAGTTAAAACTGTCTCACTAAAATAAAGGCAAGTAAGAGGAGTAGATGGCTGCACTGAATTGTGTCTGGGGACCAGATCTGTGGGCTTGTGTATCATAGCTGAGGATGGTCCTGTGGTTGGTTCCCATGTGAATTCAAGGAATATGATCACCTCCAATAAGCGGAAAAGACTGTCAGTGATAGATGGAAAAATCTCTCTGCTGCAGGAGGTGTCAGAAGAGTGCTCAGCACATGGATGTTAACTGCCTTCAGGCATAAGCAAAAGGCAAGTTTGTGTCAGTGACCAGCATAGTTTCTGACATGCAATGCGCATGACATTGAATATTAAGGGTAAGAGAGATCAGTGCTTCATTTTATCAAACTCAAGGTTTCCATTCTACAAGCCTGTTTAGACCATGGCTTTCCCCATAACAGTTAAACTCTGACTAGAACCTTTATAACATAGAGGGTCCAAATTGTTAATGATCTGTGTCCATGTACAAATCAACTTAATAGCACTATTTCTGGAAATATCATAAGCAGAGAGATAAGTTTCACGTTCGTCGAAGCTGTTCAAAACCATTAAACCATTTGGAGCCTTTTTTCTTTTTTTTTTTTTTTGAGAAGCATTAAAAAGATTTAGCAGTTTAAGGAGAGATCAAGGCTATTTTCCAGAAATTATTTGAAATTGTTAAAATCTGCCTCTGCTTTTTCTAAAATGCACATTGTGATGCTGTTAGGGCAGCTCTGACAGGAGCGTAGACAATGAATATTTTTTCCTTCTCCCTTGTCTTTTTAAAATATTGTTTGAAGTTGCTTTAAGGACTCTACTCTGGCCATTTGGATCTATGGCTGTCTTGTTGCCTTGAGAATTATTAGTAGCAATTTGTGAAGAATCAGAAATTAATTTGTCTTTTGACACTGATGACTATACTTACAGTCCAAAATCTTTCCAAGTGAAAAGTTGTCTTTAAAAAGACTTGGTGTTAGCAAGATTTTTTTTTTCTCCTCACCAGGAGGAATGTTCACAAAATTTAGATCAGAGTAAAACTAAAAATTTATTTTTCCCTTTTTTTCACCAAAATTAATTAAATGTATACTCAGTTTGCTGCATAATATAGTTTCCTAGGCTTTATAGAGCTTATCAATCCCTGTGGCAGTTCTGAGCACCTTTGCTCAAAACTTATACAATAATGTTTTTCCCCAAATCTAATTTGTCCTGAATCAGGAAACAAAATACAATTTAAAAGTTTCCACTAATTACATCAAAATTAAAATTTCCTTTTACTCCAGTCTAATTAAAATTAATTGAAAGTACATGCTTTAAACCAGTTTGCCATACTGTCAATGTGATCAGTTTGTCTTATTGTAGATAAAACCATACCTGCTTGCTAAAAGTACACACGTTCTGGCTTCTTCTCTTGCCTTTGAATATTAATAGACTACCCAGAAGGCAGGTGAGAACAGCTTTCTCAGTCAGTGCTTTGGCTTTTGGTGAAAAATACTTTCAGGAAATAAAACAGTAGTCATACTATGCAGACACCTCAGCCAGGTCATGAAATGAAGCTGAAATGGTCTTTCAAGGGACTCTTCCTTCAGTGTCTTGAGAGATACATGACAAGTGTGATTTAAGTGAGTTTGTAGGGAAAGGGATGGCGAAGACAGACACATGATTGAGGAATGCACAGTGGAAATGTTTAGCTTGCACAGATAAACAACCAACATCTAATGACTTCATAAATCACAAGGCAAAACTCCTTTCCTCATCTGGCACCAGGACTGCCAGGTAATACCATAGGATTCTGATTGTACATAATAGATGCCTGCTTATTGAATGAAATGAGAGAGCTAAAAATAATAACCTGATAAATATTTCTACAGTATTCAGAAAAGCAAGGAGCTGCCTTCTTTTCGTGCACCTCCAGTCTTTTCCCTTCCCTTCTTTCAGTTGACAAGCATGGCTTTCCAGGTGAGATAAAGACCCAAGTCTGCACGCACACACAAAAATACACACATTCACCCATGCATGCACACAAGTTTTAACTTGATATTTGTTTTAAAGGCTGCTATGCAAAGTCTGGTGGACTAATAACATGCATCTTCAGGACAAACACACACTTACAGTGTGTTTTGGAGGCATCACTTCGACTCAGAAACAATCCCACTTTTCCCAGCTTCAAATAAACATAGTAACTAGAAAAAAAAGGTGGTTTAAAAATCAAAGGACATAATTTCCTGGCACCGCAAGATACACAAGGTATGTAGGTAAAACAAAAATATCAGCTTCTCTTATGTCCCTTTATTTCTGTTTTGTTCCCTTTTGTAAAAATGGATTCCTTTATTAAGAGTTACTCACTTTGCACTTCTTGCAACCAGCAGTAAGTGTGTAGAATCAGCCCACTAATGCTCTCCACCTCTACTGTCGCTTTTGCTTAAGGCTATCAGAGAGTGCTACTACAATATATAATCCCCACAATGCTAGTTTGAGTATGAGCCACTTTTTTTTACAAGTAAAATCACCACCACTTTTTGGCAGCAGTGCAAATATCATTAAACCTCTTGCCTTCCCTTCTCCCTTTCCAAGGTTCTAAGCATCTTTTTTCCAACCTCTACGTCTTGCACAAACATTGGTGAGCTATGTGGTAGATGGTATCAGAGAACTAATTATGCTGAAAAAAATATCTTTCTTTGGGGGCAAAGGGACATGTGTTTCAGCCAAGTCAGTCCCCAGCTGAGTTTCACCATGCATGTTTGCGCCAGGACAGCACCAGGGCAGAAACAATTTGCCGACAGAGCAAAAGGGCATCACTGTGCCTGCTAAAGCTATCACCACCTTTGAATATCTACCTATAATCTAAAAAGAATAATTTACACATAGGGTTCTGCCTCTTCTTGGATCAGGGTCAAAAGTCAAATCTTTAGTCACCCACTCAAGGTCACAGAGAAAGTCAGCAGAGGCAGGAGATGGTCCCAAAGTTTGTTTACTGGCTCTGTATCATCCTGATAGAGAAACACTATTTAAAATAGCTCTTAAAAAGTTTTAGCAACTAGCTTCTCAGGATATGTAATTGCACATTAGTGTGGCATTTTAATCACTTCTGAAAGTACTGTCTGGAATTGTAAAGTTATTTGAAGACGAAGCAATCTCCAACATGCATAGTTTAAAAGGGACTAATGTTAGGAGTCTGTGCTGCTGATGAGTACATTAGCCAGGACTTTTTCCCCCTCCTCCCCTAAACTGCATGCCAAACGATGTATGGTCCACTTTCAGAGCCAGGTCACCTTTAAGAGCATAGTGACATGCCCCAGAATTATTCGCCAGTCCTCACTAGAGATGTCTGCAAGTGCAAAGCCTGTGACAAAGGACTGAAATGACAGCACTTTGACTCACTTCTACATTGTGTTTGTTTAGGAAGGTCCTAGAAATTGTATTTCACCAACCACATTCGCTATCAACACACAATTATCTGGCTTAATCATGTGGAACAGTGGCAAATTCACCTGGGGCTTAGGAACTAATGACATTCTCGTCTGAGCTGCTTTAGTGAAATGGTCTAGCACCTGAAGCAGGAACAGCAAGATTGCTCAAGAAAATTTGGTTTTCTTTTTTCATTTCACAGCATAGGGGCTCTGCTCAAATCAACAAACGCTCCTGATTAAATAGCTGTGGTAGTTGACTTATTTGCACTTGTGTGTATGGTTCTGAATGTACATTGAGAATCCCTAACCTTTACAGGAAAAGAATTGTCTGTGACTTGTTTTTAATATGTTGTATTTTGACATAGAAAATAGTAAAATAATTTTGTATTTTATAATTTTGGTATGATGAGATCTGTAAGTGTGGGTAACTCCAAATATTCCAAAACCAGCACGGGGCAACAGCAAAAAAACTCTATCTTTTCTCACACTGAATGTATTTGTATCTATTTTTGTCCGCAGCCTGGGCAGGGCCATTTAAATTCTGCTTGCTCAACAGAAACTCAGACTCCTATGTTGGTCTCCCCCCTAGTATACAGGAGATAAGTTGTGTTGCTGCTGACTATGCCACTTAATCTCAAAAGTTTAGAGGTGGGAAAAGATGAAAAATTGAATGTTCAGGCTCCTGAATGTTTCAAAAAAAGGGATAGGGAGGCTTTGGGACCACCCAAATCCTTCTATTTTGGCCAAAGGAAAGAAACTAGCCCTATTTCCATAAATAAAGTCTTTTTTAAAACATTCAGAATGATACAGTAGATGATATTTTCATGCACAACTTTCATATTCACCTTTGGCATTTCATGTTCAAGGACTCCAGAACAAAATACCCACAGTCTTGCACAGAAAACTCCAAAGCAAGGCAGACCAGTGTTGGGCTTGGTGTGACCACTTTGCCTGTTATGAAAATTAATTAGCATTAACTACGATATGGATATCAGCTCACACTGGTACACAGACGAAATTGAGTTTATATGGATAAGCTGCAAAGCCACCCACTCAAAGTTGATTCTGCTTTTGACTACTACTAATACTCTATCCTACTAATGCAGCATCAGCACAAAGTTGGATTTGTAGCAGAAGACCCCCCCCCCCCGAGCCTGTATTCTGTGATTACTCCCATATCAGCAAGAGAAGCACTCATATAAGGTTGTGCATAAAGAACTTTTTGTTAAGCCAGCCTATGCAGCCCACATTTTGGAATCCCAATGCCCTACCACTGGTTGCCTGGCTCATTGTAACAAAGCTCTGGCAGCAAAAGCTTTGGCAATTTCTGGAGGAGTCGATGATTCAGGATCCGCTTAGTAAGGGGCACTGTTGCAGATAGTCCTGTTAGGTTATGTGAAAATATGCATTTCCGCCTTGTGAGTCAGTGCCTCAGCATAGCCAGGCATAAATCTGTCCAAAAGGGTCACTGAAAGATTGAAAATCAAGTCCAGTTCTGTAAATACAAGGATAGAAAACATCCACAGTCTCAGAAGCCCACAAGAAAGATATTCCATATGGTCACAAATGAAGAGATTTTGGTTTGATGTCCATCTCCAGAGGAAGTGATTGCTGACATGCCATGTCATTTAACTGGAAAGAGCTGAAGATATGCAGCAGATGGACTGAAGTGGAAAAGAGCAGAGGGGCAAAGTTATTCAGATTAGCTCTAATGTAATGTTCAAGCATCTCAGGAGGAGCCTAGAGTATCTTTCTGCTTTCTGAACCATCTCAGCAAAAATCTTGGTAAAACAAGGATAATTTTGGAGGCTATGAGAGAAGGTAGCTCTTCATAGCAAGCCTTCTGTGCTGCAAGATGCTGAGGCTTACCTGTTCATTACAGGACAGTCACAAGCATAAGCTGTCACCAATACCACCTTTGAAGCCCTCAGCATTTTGCACTGACCCTGGAATTTCTCAATCATCCAAAGGCTCAATTTCTAACATATACCTCTATACCACTACTATTGATCTCATGGGGAGCTTGGGGTTTCTGGGACCCCAAAAGATATTCCACCTATTTCCTTAGCAAGCACTGGGCTTGGCACTCTCAGCAACCACATGACAGCCTGCCCTTGGTGTCTGCAGCAAGCTTTGTGTGACTGCAGCAATTATTTCCCCTTGGTGTCTCACTCTGTCATAATTGTAGGTTTTTTAGCACTCCAGATCACGGTGCTTTTTAAATCTTACCTCACCACCAGTATAAATCAGTATAGCTAGACTGAAGTCAACAGTTACAGCAAGTATTATTGAGGGAGAATCCAGACAGCAAATCCAACTTGCTGAAATGAAGTTCTTTATCAATATATCTGTGTCACTGCTTCTGTAAGACCCCTATGTGCTCTAAGGCCATGCTTTAACACTGGAATATCTAACATCTCAGGGGAAAGATCACAGTTACCAAACTGGCTGTATTTCAGTGACAGATAGGGGGATAAATGCAGTCAGCACGGATTTGTATTGCTTCTGTGACAGGAGTGCATTGCCACCAAGAGCAGTTTAGTCAGTGAGTCCAACAGTTGGAGGACACAATAAATTCACTGTATGCCAGCAAAGAATGTCACTGATAATGGGGAAAACTTGCTTCCAAACGGTCCTACCCTATGGTCATTTTGGATATTTTGCTGCTAAGGCTGTGGTACTGGTTAAATGACAGAGAAGAAAATGTGAGACCAGGTGAATTAATGCAGATATGTATGTGAATCCTATCATTAAAGCATTTCATTCTAGTCCCTATGCAGAAGTTACCATACATACAGTCACTTATCACTAATACTTGGTTTCACCAGGCATATCTAAATCAGGAAATAATATGGTAATTTTCACAGTCACCAAGTGGAAAATATTTATGGTGCAGTAGTTTAATATATCTGTATTTTATATTTCTAAGATTGTACCTGATGACATAATAAGAGTTTGAGTTTAAATAACAGCTGGATGATTTCAGAAAGAAAAAAGTCTGCACTGGTAGAAAGCTTACTCCTTTATAAAAAATCTTTTCCACGTTCATCAGGATTGCCAGCCTGGGGCAAAATTAATTAAAGTCAATGGAGAAAAAAATTGAATCCTTAAAAGTGCTATTTGGGCCTCATAGAGCTTGAATGACTCAAAATATGAAATATTCAATTACTAATAATTGTGGGGTTTTGTTTGGTGAGCATTTTGTCACTCACTCCACACTTCACATCCTCCTCCTTTCTTTCTCTTCTAGACAGAAGGGTTAAAAGAGAAGAAAATTAGCAGCTCAAGTTCCAGTTCCCAGAGTGAAGAGGTACCCAGATTTCACCAGCTCTTTGCTTTTCATCATCCTGGTCTCTCCCTTTGATTCAGACCTTGTGCTTGCTGCTTTCTTGCTGGCTCCTTTCCTCTTTCCCTGAAACATGTTCTCTCTCCTCTCAGTCTTTTTTTCACTTTTTCTGGGTGTGATCGTGATTCATGAAGTGATGATCTGACTTTGAAAATGTCCTCACATTAGCAGCTCCCTGGCTTAGGTGCCAGGGCGGGTTTGAATTTCTTGCTGGTTTGAACACACCATTTAATAAACTCAAATGTTTTAAATAGAGATTTGAAGGAAATAAACCAGGAGATATTTTTCAACAGAAGCTCAACAGGGCTTGTAAAGAGAAATCTGTTGGACAAAGGCAATGAAACTTGAAATGGTTTTGTTTACTGGACTGCAGTATTGGAGGAGGTGAGCTCAAATTTAAATGTATCCCTGTCCAAAGGGGCATCTGATTCCAAATATTTAGTTTTATATCTTGGGAGACAGAATTCATTGGGATTGATGATTCAGTAAAAGAAAAAATATATGTATTATGTATATGTATTAAAATAGAACATGAAAGAACCAAAGTCAGGCTTGCAGGCCAACATTAAATGTTTCCTAATTTCAAATATTCTCCAAGAACTATGAAAAAAAGGACAGCTTGGGCTCAGTTATGAGATATTCAACAATTCTAGAATTACTGGAAGAAACAAGAGGAAGGTTCATTAAGTGACTGATGAGGACAGGCTATTTGAGTGAAATTTTTTAAATTATTTTACTGTCTTACAATAAAAGAAAATCCTAACCTGGAGAAATGGCAAATTAATTAACATATTCTCCAGTACTTAGTGACACCTCAGTAGAAGGAAACTCTTTAAATGTGAAACCCTTGACATTGCCAGAATAGAAAAATAAAGTACATGTCTCTCAGTGGGTACCAGGGACCTATATTATGTCCTACTGTTGGTTACAGAATTTTCAATATTTTCTTATCCTTTTTCACTCATATGAACTGCAGCTTATAGCAGTGGTAATCATTTCCTGTGTTTGAAAAAGAGATGAAAGCATTCATGGATGAAAGCAAGTTGGATTTAATCTCCTTCTCTCTCATCCAGTGCACTGTACTGATCATTTTCCAAAAAAACAAGACTTAAGCTCATTTTTGTCATGACAAAACTAGTTTCATAATAATCAGATGGCAATTCCTAGTGTACACAATTCTAATATAATTACCAGGAGGAAATGTAGAGGGAGTTGCAGGTTTGAGATAAAGAAAAGCCTGTGAATTTTGTATTAATGTCTCAGACTCTCTTATTTGTGCAAGTAATCAATCTTTCGGGGAGTAGAATAGTAATTCTTTGTGAAAAAATGACAAGAGTCTGAGGAAGAAAGAAGATAATCTGAGTTTCATTCTGTACACAGCAGGTCAGCTGTGATTGACAAAGCTCATCACAAAACTATAGCTCCCGGAATAATCCCAATAGCAGAGTTTCATTTGCAGCCGAAGCAGTGTTAATGACATGTTTAACAGCTGCTTGTTGAAGTTTGGAATCTGCATTAACCTGCAGAGCAGTGAACAGAGAAATGAGGGGAAGTATTGAAATCAAGCCCTCATTATGCCGACAGCCCAGGGTAAGGGGTAGCAAGGGGTTCATGGAGCGGGAGGGTGGAGAGGCAGGTTCGGACGGCTGGGTTGCAGATGGGGAGAGTGGAGGAGATGACAGCATCCGATCAGTGAACACAAAAGGCTGCACAAGGGAACTGATGGGCTTGACTCAAGACACTGAGGAAGGGGAGATTAGACAACTGGAATGAACAAAAAGGGAGAGGTGGAAAACGAAGGACTGGCAGCATGGCTTGTGAAGAGGAGAATCAACGGCACCATTCCGTGCAGGTTATCATACTCCTCAGCCAGCCTGTTCTCCAGTCTGTAGCTTTTCTCTTTTATCAAAGGCCTTTGTCTACCCTACAAAGGGGACCAATTTCAGAGCATCCAGTCTCCTGCTGATACTACTTTTAAGATCAAATGCTATTCCCTAATGAAGAAACAAAGCCAAGACACTGAGTGCCTTTCCATGCCACACTGATATCCAGCAATCAGAAATTTAGAAATTCTGGTCTGACTCCAATCCTCCCACATCACTGAACATGTTAGGAGCCTGAGTGTGCTTGAGCTGCCCATAGACTGTACTGTTCTACACCAAATCCCTCTTTCATACTGCTAATACTAACATCAGTGTCAGAAAAGCAAAGAGAAAATATCTGATCCATACGTGCATGCTTCAAAATGTTGGCAGTGCCAGCAGGCAATATTTGATGGACAGTTAATACAGACATATATACAGTACCTTCATAGGTTAAAAAAAATGGCTCATTGTTATTCCTAGTACTGGATCAGCTATGGGTTTCCATTAAAAGTCATTTGAAGGCCATCCCTCACATCAATTATACTGACTTTTCTTGTCTGAAAGACTTCTTAGTGGTTTTCACTGGATTGGGTTCCTCTCTGTTGCTTCCTGATATGGATGGCACACATTTGATCTTTTTGAAAATCATTTGATTTAGACCATAAATTGTCGAGGGAAGGCACTGAACTTTCACTTAAGTCCCAGATTGTCCCAGGCTTCTGAGCATGCAAATTCAAGCACATTACAGCTTGAACTGAAGAGCTTCTTAAGGACCTGGCTTAATGTCTTTCCAAAGACAGGCACTTGAAAATATAGGCACATTTTTGGTTAAGTCTAGCTAGGCTAGACTCGGTAGATCCCTCACAGTACCGCTAATCTGCTACTATAGGGACCCTTACTACTAACCCAAGTGACCAATCCTGGGAATCTGGAAAAGATTTTTGTCTTTCAGAATATTTGTTATTCAAAGCCAAGACATCCCAAGGATAAGCACTGGACATGAAAAGCAAAATCAAATTTTGGAGGTGTGCAAGTCTGACACAAGTTTAGAGGTCACACTAGTGGTAAGATCTATCATTCAAACTGCCTATGATTTTCTTATCATTCCTGCATCTCCAGTGTTTTATTTACTACCTCTTTTTTATTTTTATTTCAAATGTCTTTGTCTCTAGTGAGGGTCAAAATCTCTGCTCTGGAACAATATTGTCTGGGAAGTAAGCCAAAAAACAGTTGATGCTCTCTGAAAACAACAGGAGAAAGCAGAACGACATTGAACTGGCATGGTCCAGAGGCTAGAGCAGGAGTCAGGGACCTGTGTTATATAAATACCTTCACAGTGATTTACCATAGGACCAATGGCAATATTTCTTGACATTCTTAGTCAGAAGAGGTTTTGTTTACAGAAAAATCAAAATTAGGCTAAATATTGACTATTCCTGTGGTCATTTTCTCTTGCCTGCTTGGTTTCATGTGGTGAGCATATTTGAGACCATTTCAGCAGGGAGTCTTTTCACAAGCATTTTTGCAGAATGACTTCTAAAATCTTAAGGCACATAGCAACTCAAAAGCTGCATTAGGACAAAGCTGGAGATAGATAGATACATAAGCAAGGTAGAAATAATATACGTCATCTCTGCCAGTTAAAATCTTCCACAACCTCAGAAATTATATGTGGTTTATCATCCTAGCCTCTTGCCCAGAATGATCTTCATATCCTCTGAAAAATTTCACTTACTCTCTCAGCTGTCCTGTGGACTCAGGCATTAAAAATCAGACAAACTTTGGTAACATTTTCTTATGTTTAAACAACCTTTTTCTGACACTGAATAATGTCGGATACTGTTCGTGGTTTTTTCCTTATGCATACCTGCTAGCTATTGCATTATCAAAAGACTTAGATAGTATTGTTAATTTGTCCCCTAAAAAGTATGCAGTGGATTTACGCAGATCCTGATGGTTTTGACAGTAAAATCTACTCCTGGGACAGTCTTCTTAATCTGTGTTCCCAAACAAACCTGAGGGCAAAGACTGAATGATAGTAAGCTGTTGAACATGAAAATAAATAACAAACAAAAGGAAATTAGATATATCTATGGAACAATTTGGCAGTGTGTTTAAACACTTTTGTTGTGATTTTCAGAGCTACTTTTTAAACAAAATTACTCTGTTAGAGAGATAATTTTCTCAGAAAGGGCTTAGGAAGCCTTATTATTTTCAGCTCAGCCTTTAATTTTGCAGTAGCCAGGAACTTTATTATAGAGAATATAAGGTCACAAGAAGGGTTAGGCTTTGAATATAAATACACAAAATTCACAGTCACTAGAACTAACAATTATTCAGTTGCTACTTCATTCTCTTTCACAATATCAGAGCTCTATAACTTCTGTTTAATTTTAGCATAATTTATGAATTTTAATATTTTCTATATGATAATAATAACTGTTGGGGGCATTCCTAGCATTGTGTACTGCTTGCACGCTCTGTATCTGATTTTGTCAAGTGCTTTATCTTCTCCTGTTTGGCTTCTCTGCAATAAATACATTCTAGTATTACATTTCTAACAGTAAAAGCTCAATTTCACCCGCCCATGCAGAGGTTGGAAGGCAGAGATTTGCTGAAACTTGGAGATGGAGCATGTAGGAGCCGCAAAATACGAGCATTTCCTCGGAGATAAATATTTCCCACTGTAAGCAGTACAACTTTGTTTGAGGATTCCCTTTGGGAAACAATGCTGCTGTTGCCATCTGCAATGACCATGACTTTATACCAGGTCTACTTATTAATGTTCTCCATTAACATTATCCAGCTTTGCAAGTGCTTTAGAGACACAATAGAGTGCTTTAGCATCACAGTAACTGAAGCAAAGAGTTGAAGGGACTTACCTGAAATCACTTATCAGACCAGAGGGACACTCTTTCCCATTCCTCCTGTAACACAGCTTCCCTATGCACAGTATTTTGCAACCTGACAGTTGCACTAGCAAGTCTTTCAGCTTTGTCAAGGTAAATTGTCAGCAGTATTACGGGAAATTGGGATAAACATGTGGAAATTATGAAGATACTGAAATGTCCACAAAGCCAGCAGCTGAACTTAGATATATGTAGAATAAATACATATTTTTGTTGATTTTACTGACCAACGAACACCCTTACCAAAAACCCCTTTGACGTTAAAGATGTTAATCTGTGACTGTGTTTATGCTTCATCATGAAGAAGTGTCTGATCCACAGGCAGTGGGATCAACACTTTGCACAAGAACGAATTGTAAAAACAGGGATTTCCCTGTAGGAAAATGGGAGTATGCACAAATAGAGAATGCACTGATTTTCATTCTGTTTCAACGTAAAAATATTACAATCATCCTGTGGCTTTTCTAAAGGTGTTTAATTTCAGATCAAGGAAAACAATAATAGAATAAAGTAAAATAAAACAAAATTAAATTAAATTAAATTAAATTTTTTAAAAAATAGGAAAAAAAGAGAAAAGAGACTCAGCTTTTGCCTAAATACATGTACATTACACACACACACTAATTTGGTGTAAGGAAGCGAGATTTTGACACCTTTTATTGGGAGCATATGCTATATTTGCCGTTAGCGTTTCAGGACCTTTTTTTACAGCCAGACAAGAATGGGATGGCAGAAACATAAATGAGAATCCAACTCCATACCTGTCTGAACAAATTTCTTGCACTAATGGGTTGAATTACAGGAGATGATCTTGTTGCCATATGTGCGTTTTGCTCCTCTTAACCATATGGCTTTACTGCTAAGCAAAATATTTCTAGATTTCTATTTTTTTCATCCTCAAGCTGGGACAAATGTCAGCTTTTTGAAATTTTTCCCACATTGAGAATCAGGGAAAAAATTGTATTAAAGCAGTTAAAATATTTCCTTTACGTCTCAGACTTTCACAAAAGTTTACAGTAAATTACTCTAGCTCACTAAGCAATCAGTTATTTTCTTCTGGAAACAGTGATATTTTTAATACAGCTAAGTTCAGAACAGACTGATAATTTACCAGGTTTTTGAAAAGTTTGAATGAATCAGTATATTTAATAAATAAGTGCCATTTCAGTTGCAAACCTTTTTGAGCCAAGTCAAATAAATATAATGCATGCTTTATGACTAGAAGTGAAGCCAATAAGCTTTTTCTTAGTGCAGTAAATTACTTAGGGAAATGTGAAAGTGGCAGAGGGAAGGTATACAGAGGTATGTTTTGTATACTATCAGAGGTTTCAAATCAGGCATGGAACAGGACAAAGAAAGAAGCAAATAAAATGAGTAAATAAATAAATTTCAAAGCATAAAACAAAAGAAAATGAGCTTTGGTAAGGACTGTGACTTCACCTGTGGCTAAGAGAGAAATATGAAGTCCATACTTTGTCACTAAGCTAGGTATGACATAAGCAAATTGCTGCCCTTATTTTGGATTTGAGTCATGAACCATATGGTCATAAGAGAGCATTAAAATGGGCCTGTGATTTCAAACCCATTGCCAAATATAATACAACTAACTGAATACCTTGTTTGTCTCTTGGTTTAGCTTCAACCAAAAGTGTCAGCTTCACAGATCCTTAGTCTACGCCATGATTTGAACCAAACTGGTAAGAAAAGCCAGGGACAGACTTGCTTCAACAGCAGATTCATGATCTGGGAATAAAATTCTAATGCACCAAATCCTTCACTAGCTTTGTAGAGAATGATAGAAGCAGTCAGAGCATCTCCCCTTTTTTACTTCCTAAATGGAGGGAGAAACAGTGGAGAGCTAGATGGATGAGTGACAGCCTTCTTTTAGCATTTTCCCACCAATGTCCCTCTCTCATTACTATAAGAAAATATAAATGATCCTTCATCTTTCCCTTGATCATAGACACAAAACAAAGATCAAGACCACTGATTAACTGAAGAGGATGGGAAAAAAATGCAGAAATTATGCCCACCACATTGCAAGGCAGAGATACTGGTTCTCTGCCACGGTTTGGGGCAGAATGCAGCAAGAACTCCTGCTCTCCAGTGGCCATGGCTAGTAAGCGTGTTCTCCAGCTACATGACCCAACACTGTGAACAATCTTCCTGGTTTTCTATTCCCAGGCATGGTTATTCCATGTTAAGAAAGAAGACACCTGGGATGCTCACCTTGCCAGAGCTAAACGGGCAGAGAG
This sequence comes from Corvus cornix cornix, assembly GCF_000738735.6. NCBI lineage: Eukaryota > Metazoa > Chordata > Aves > Passeriformes > Corvidae > Corvus > Corvus cornix. The sequence continues at coordinate 88,624,411 of NC_046332.1, read as the reverse complement.
GGCCTGCTCTGTTTTTTAACATGTCTTCCCATCCTGATAAGCCCTTAGACAACTCATAAAGAGAGATCTTATTCTGCTTAAAAATGCAACATGGATCTAAAAGCAGATGCATTCCCTGTATTAGTGGGAGCAAATATATGGGCAATTATTGCTTATTTCATAATCATTTTAGGTTTTAAGAAATCAATTAATGCAAAGCTAATGCATGTTTTCCCTGATGTTTTTAAAGGTCACCCACCCTTTTCTTTCAAAGATCAAAAGCGTGAATTAATACCATAGTAAATGTTCAAGCCTACAAAGTGTCCCTCCTCTGTGACATGGCTTAGGTGTTTGCTCCTTTCCTTGCTTTGATCTTTTCCCAGTTGCATGCAGGCACTCTAATCTTTAAGTCTGAATTGAACTTGCAAACTCCTAATGACTGATCAGGTTCAAAACTGAACAGAAGTAGTCTTTTCCATTCATTGCTAGTAGGAATAGAGGATTCTTTCAGACTTTACATTGTCAGCATGAAAGAAGTTGCCTATGAAAATTTACCTCCAAAAAGCTAAATTTTACCCAGTTTCATGATGATGCTGCTCTTAGAGAAAGCATAGTTTTTGTCAGGATCTGTCAGGAAAGAGAAATATTAAATGAATCCTTCAATGGCAACAGGAATTTACCCCCTTTATCTGCCTAGCATGGCAGTAAATATGCTCATGAGGCATTTTTTTAAAAAATACTTTTGTCCCCCAAAACCATAATCTAAGAATTTAGGGAAGAAATTAAAAGACACTTCTGGAGGGTAGGAGCTGATGCAATTTGTCCGCTACTACTTCTGCTGGATTTTGGAGCATTATAATCTCTAGTGAGGCTCTTGTGTCAGAGTCAGCTGCAATGGTGACTATCACTAAATGCACAGCTGGTCTCCTTCTACATCAATTGACTCACACTGACCATTTGCTCACTGCACTTCCAAACCAAAATTTATAGCAAATGGAAAAAACCAAAACATTAATATTGGATGGTTTTTGTAAACAGCTGTATTTTCCTGCAGGGGTGGACTAAGACATTTCATTCTTGCTTGGGATGAAAAACTGTTGAATGATGACAATCTGAGTGTCAGTCTGGTCAAGTCATACTTTTAGTATGTGCTAAAGCCTGTTACAAACATACCAGCAATTTCTTCTTGAATTTAGAAGTATGACTTTACTTATGGTTCTGCGCAAAGACAGTGACTCAGTTCCTAAATTTTTGTTTATTATGTGGGTAGAAAGTTAGGTACTACATATCCTCCTTAATATCACAGATTTAATTGTTTAAGTGCCAAATAACAAGCCACTAAAAAACAAATCTTTGGGAGACTAGAGTGAGCAGTAAATCACTCTGTTAAATTTAGCTTTCTTTTTCACAATTTTACCCATTATTAAAATCTCTTTTCAAGTCTGTGAATTGATTTAAAATAGAACTCTGTGGATATCTGATACAGTCTCTCCTGGGGAATTTAGAGATTGCAGCATGTTCTGAAAGAGCAATGAACTTACTGCCCCTTTCCATGATGTCAACAAAAACTCCTGTCTTAGACAGACAATGGCCATATCTCAGCAAGAAAAGAGGTTGAGAACTGCTGTTTTGTTCTGGGATGGTTAATTTTGGTTTCTTTTTCAATCTCCTTTTTGATGGGGATGAACTATGCTTCTAAACAAATTTTACAGACAAAAATTGAAGAAAAGCATTCTATTTGCTGTATGTATGCTTGCATACTTGAAATCCACTTCCCATTACATTTGTACATGTAATGTCAGACAAAAAGGACACTTAGACTGCAAGTAATGTTTTTTCTTGGCACATGATCACATGAGTATGCAGGAAGTGGTTTTAGCATACTTCTTTTTCTTCTTTGTTCAGTCTATTATTTTTTTGCATTTGTACTATTCATTTACTTCCAATTTAAAAAAATAGTAATTTTTAAAAAATAGTACTTATCAAAGGGCACCAACATATGCAGAATTTCCCCAGAAACAATCCTACCAAAAGTGGCTGATAACCACAAGTTGTTTTTCCGACTCTGAAGTATTATGAAAAAAATAACAGTCCTCTTCTTGCTCAAGCAGCCAGCATGCTGCACTAAAGCTAAAATCTTACTTGAGGTCTGGTTATCAGAAAGGAGAAAACTTTGATTCTCAAAGTCAGGAGTAGATGAGTACACATCATAGCAATGTTATGACCATTTAATCGTTTTTCCATAAGAAAATATTAAAATGCCTTAGTTATGCTAGATTAAATGCTCATTCAATAATTGCAATGGACAGTATGCTTTCAGAGTAGGAGAATTAAATTAAAAGAAAGACAACTACAGAAAATGTACTAGTGGTAGAATTAGACAATGTTTCATCAGTCCCTGATGTCACTACAGTAATGAACCTGTCAAAAGATAATAATATTTTAGTGAAAGGTGTGATTGGATAAGTCACGTTATTTATTAACTGTTACCCTAAAATATCACTTTTGTCTTATTATTAAAGAATGGTTAGAGGGCAGCAGGGATGCCTGACATAAAGCATTAAAACATGGATTGTGGCTATAACAGGCCATGAAGTGTACATGCTATGCTGTAAACTTTGTAGCACAACCGGCTAATACCTGACGACTCAGAGCATTCAAGGAACCATAAACCAGCAGACTTTGTGCAAGGTCTTTGGATTGATCTGCTAATTCAGTAGTGTATTTTGCCAGCTTCCTGGAGCTATCTTTGTCAAAACATCTTAACCATCCAGTAGCTACAACCTTAGATTCTAAATTTGATTTTCAAATCATTGCAATGAACCACTTTCTTCTGTTTTTCAGCTGGTTTGGGGTTTTTTATTATGGTGGTAATGGTAGAAGCCAGGAGGGTGTTATGGAAAAAGGAATTATACAGCAGCAGCAAACTCAGCAGAAAATCATCGGTCAGAGATCACAATGAGCTCTCTGGTATTCCCAGAGCACGTGCATTTTATTGCAAGCCCAGCCTAGGGCTAGTCATCTAGTTGTATGGTAAAGAAGGGATCTCTATAAGTCCACTACACAAGATAATGAAGAGGGAAAAATTACACAGTAGTGTTATAGTTGAGAGCAAAAGAGCTATTATGAGAAGGGAAGGATGTGGCTCCTATAATGAGGAGGCCATATCTAAACCACAGATACTGTGTACACAGAAAATTTCACTCAAAACACTCCTTCTTTGATTTTGTTAAAGCAAATAACAAGAGTGAAAAATCAGGAGTCCAGACTTCTGTAGCAATGCCTGACATTTTCACCAAAAAAAAAAAAAAAAAAGCACAAATAATTTTGTATTTTTTTTAATCCATATTTCCTTGGCTCAGCTCAGGATCAGCAATTACAAGTAGGATTCTGCCAAATCACTTTGCCTTTTAGCAGTTGCTGGTCGCTCATAGTATTCTGTCTTTCCTGTGGCTGCTAGACCACATCACACTGATAAAATGCAAGATGTGCCATTGTATAGAGAAGAAGCTTTTAAACAGTAAATGAACATCATTTAACTGAGCATATGAGCTTGCCTAAAACTGGGCCTCAACTTCACTCTCAGGAAAAATGTATCCTGCATTTCCAGAAACTGTTTTCAGAGAAGAAGAAAAGTTACCAACTCTATACCAAGAAAAAACTAGCCTTGTGGAAAGAGGAAAAGCTATTTAAAGTGAACCCATTCATTGATAAAAATGCAATTACTCCAGTTAGATGTAACTTGATCCAAACTGCAAGTGTGGGGTTAAATCCCTCACGTTCCTTGAAGTACAAACCCTCCAATAAATCAGGGGCAGCAGCAAGGTTTTGACTTTTTCCCATTACTGCCAGAAGAACTTCTATTAAATACATTAATTCAGGGAATAATAGTGCAAAACTGGACAACACCAAACTGGCAAAGTCCTGCAAGTACACCTAAGTTTTTATGTTTTGTAAGAAAGGCTACTCATGAACAAACCAAGACAAATGACACACTGGGGCAGATACCAGGAGTGTGCACATCACCTCAGCTTCATCAGAATCATTGCACCCTCAGCACTCCCTCTTGCCAGCCTGCACATGGGGCTTCATGGTTCTTAGAGATGCACAACACACGTGTGTGCATGTACACACCCACGTGAAAAGATAAAATCCCACAGTGTGTATTTACATACATAACTCTCATGCTTTGAAACTGAGCAAATTCCATGAGCTTTTTTGAAATGAATTAACGTTATCAAGACCAAAGCAGATGCTGAGTTGCTGAGAAAACCCAAACCCTGGAGCTAAAGCTACATCCTGTTTTTGGTTAAATACACAAACCCTGTCCTGGTTTCCTTTCTGTGAAAAACTGAAATCCTGAAAGTCTTCCTAAGCTGGTTCACACTTTAGAAATTGTAGCTGAATCAGTACTCCGGTACCAGTTTCCTGCCATACTCAGAATGATCATGAGGATCTTTCTCATGACAAACCAAGGCTCATTGCTGCTGGAGAAAAGATGTCAAATATTTTTTACTGTTTGACTCTTCTAAGGATGATTACTGCCAACCTAATATGCAAATGGGAGTATCAGAAATATGCAGATTATACATATTTAAGCTCTAATACAGGATTATATGAGAGCGCTAACTATTGCAGTGTTTGCCATTGACACAACTTTGAGATAACTTCCTGCAGCAACCAAAGACAGCGCACATACCATGATGCCCAGTTTCACAGGAGGTGAGGAGAATGGACACAAGCAAATCAAATTTGTGATTTAATGCAAAGCCGAATGAGCCATTGTCCAGAACAAACACCGACCACAAAACACAAAGACAGTCAACATACCCTGTAAAATTGGAGACCTCCCCAAAGGCACTGCAAATCACTCATGACAGGAATTGGATATATCCGAGGTGGTTTGTGCAAGGGCTGTTAAACACCTTATTTGCACCTTTATGGTTAGCAATTAGATGTTGTAAATACCTATCTAATACCCCCACACATACCTCTACACAATTACAAGAATGCTCAGGTCCCATGGAAGTCCTGGACCACACAATACCCTTTGGAAACAGATTCTTCAGTGGAACAGAAGATAGTCCATTGTTCAGGTTTTTAGAAAAGCAGTTCAAAAAAAATAAGTCAGAGGAAAGATTTGTTTTCAGCTCGCAATAGATGGACAGTATTTGTAAAGTGGCAAAGCAAGAGTTAATCTAATTCCCTAAAGCCCCTTACAAAATGACAGTTCTTAAAAGCGTTGTACCTACACTTACAGCTAACGATGCAAGTTGCAAGGAAGTGGAGAATCAGGCCCACTTGACTCTAATCCTACTGAGTAAAATATATATTTGTACATAAATCAGAGTGTGCACAGAAATACCTATATAACAATACATAAGGAAATGAACGGATTAAAGCACAGAAAACTCCAGATGCTGGAAAAGATTTTTCGTCCTTATTTTTAGCAGTCAGCATCAGCAAGATTGTCTTTCAAAGGAAGGAGAGAAACTGACTTCACAAAGACACTTGCATTTCAGGTCAGCGGTATTTAGGGAGTATTTCTGTTCCCAGATGGCTTCCTGAGTATATTTATAAGATGCAGAAAAAAAGGACCTGCAAATATTTCCGCACTGACTGCATTTTAATCTGGACAAGGGATTAAAGGGAGGTGCTTCCATTGCTTGCATAACAGTCACTAACACACTTCACATGCCCATGCCTGTCTGAACAATTTCCATGCCAAAAGGACAGAACATACTTGGCCCTTGAAGCCCTACTACAGGAGCCACAGAAAATCAAAGAATGTACATGCACATCAGTACCAAGGATCAGATACAAGTTATTGCCACTCTCTGTTATTTACTCCTGAAATTCTGTGCACAAGCAACAACAATGTACAATGATCTGATAAACAGTACCATTTTTTTTTTCTTTCAAGGTCAGTTCCAAGAAACCCTTGCTAGAATCAGCTAATTAATTTTTGGCCTCTTTAACTACAGGGTATTTGAAGCCACATGTTATGAATCATTTTCAGTTGAGATATTAAAATCAGATTACAACAGAAAAGCCTTGTAAATATTTGCCTTCAAATGAGGCTAAGAATAAATATATATTCAGTAATTCATCCATATTTAGCAGATATTAAAGAGACAAAGCATAGCTTTAAATTCACTTATCATTTTATACAAAGAGGGGAAATATGAAACTTGGCTTGATTAGCTTGTTTCTTCCTATGCTTTGTAATACCTTATTAAAATTTCAACTTTGAAATTGATATTATCAGTCAAATAATGTCAGCAGAAATATTTAATCTGTGGTTAGAGATTTATTAATAGAACTTTTATTTGAAGTGTTTTATGTCCAAAGAGGAAAAAAAATAATAAGAAAGCCTGAAATGGACTTGGAACGTTGATTTGACTTCACTGATCTCATTTTGAAACTCTACATAATGTGCTGCTAAAGAAAAATCTCCAAATCTAGCTTCCCACACACACACACTTCAAACTTCCAAGACTATAGAGCCCTCACTGAGTAACCTCTTCCTTTTTGACTGGCAGGTATTCAGGTCTTCATGCAACACGGGGTTCAACTGGCCTTCCACATTAGGCAAACAAAGACTCTCGTGCTCACTGGAAAAGACTAATAAAAGACATTTTCTCTCTTCCTCCCTCCTGATAATATTTTAACCACTAAAGAATGTCCATACAGTATAGAAGAGAAAGAGGGAAATGATCTCTTCTTGTCTGGTTTTGACAAATGAGTAGTGTTAACTTACAAAATAAATTTGTAGACCTCTGATAGACCAAACCCCAGAATTAAATATAATTATTCTGACAAAAATGAGAATGACATTGCACAGCTTCCAAGGGTGACATTAGAAATAAAAATCACTTCAGAATTTTGCTTATAGAGGAACCACATTTATGGAAATCTGAGTGACTGTCATTCATAGTGTTCCATTTTATGCTATAGAAATGACATTGGAAATAGATTTCAGTTTCCCTGTAAAGTATCTTTTCATCTCCACTGACACATGCACCAAATACTGCAGAATGCAACCTATAAAAAATATATATGAGAAATAGAATCATGAAGTCTTGCTGTGTGTTCTTGTTTTTCCAGTAAATATTCTAGTTGTCAGTCCTGTCAGTTATGAATTTGCAAGGATGGGATTTATCTTGAAAACAGAGGAAAGGGAGAGGGCCAGAGAGGAGAGAAAGAGACAGAGGGGAAGAGGAAGGAGAGATGAAGGCGGTGGGAAAGGAGAAGAAGGGAAAAGGGAAAGGGAAAAGGGATTAGAGAATGAAGGAAGGAATTCGGAAGGAAGGAATTCAGAAGGAAGGAATTCGGAAGGAATTCGGAAGGAAGGAAGGAATTCGGAAGGAATTCGGAAGGAATTCGGAAGGAAGGAAGGAAGAAAGGAAGGAAGGAAGGAAGGAAGGAAGGAAGGAAGGAAGGAAGGAAGGAAGGAAGGAAGGAAGGAAGGAAGGAAGGAAGGAAGGAAGGAAGGAAGGAAAAGTGAGAGGGGAAAGAAATAAAGGTAAATGGAAAAAATTCAGAGACAGAAAAAGAAATTTGTCTAACTGGACAAATTCTAATAAGACCCGCAGTATTTCAGTGAATATGGCAAGGAATAAAATGTTGATTTCACAAGGAATCTGATTTCAAAAGTGTTCAATAATCTTAAACTCATAATTTGAAAAATGCAATGCCTCTAATTATTACTTTGTTACCACCAAAGTCTTCCTTATGTAAGGACAAAATAGAAGAATTCTGCATGTAGTCAAAAAGATCTCCACTAATGTACCAGACTTTCTTTTTGTCACACATACATAGGTCCAGATATTTGATTCATACAAAAAGTGCAGGTCATAGCTCTTAAGAACAAAGAGGGAAAAGATATTGCTCACCACTTCATCATGGTTTTATCAAGTCAAGTACAAAGCCTAAAACCTAGAGGTGCTTGCAAAAAAGCTGATCATCCTTCATTAAAACTAAAAACAAAACAAAAAGCCTTTCAGGTCTCTACCTCCCTGTTGATTTGCGAATGCCTGCCTTTGATAATGCTTCATTATACCGGTAGAGGATATAGCATTATCCACTGTGAGCAGTTCATGAAGACAGATGATAAAAAAAGGACTTTGAATTCTCTGCTTGACATTTTATTTCATAATGAAAAGTATGAAATGTGTTAGAAATCATTCTAGAGTAGCAGGGTGAAACACATTGTTTCACTCCTGAAAACTTGACTAAAATCACACAACCACAATTGAACATTCTGTGCATAGCAAAGGGCACTAAATATATTGCTTTCCCAGGACTAGGAAAGTAACAATAAGAAGGGGGAGGAAGGGTGCTTATTACAAGAATGAAGCATTAAAAGAAGTTATATAATCACCAAAGTTTGTAACAGGGACTCTGCTGCTGGTGCTGTTAGACAACCAGCTTGCAGAAAATCTCCATGTCTAATGCTCTTCCTGGCACTGCTCCTTTCACCCCTCAGCCCCATCCACAGGTGCTGGGCGCCATCCAAGGCAGGAGGATCACATGCCATCTGTGGCAACCCTCAGGAGACTTCAGAAGATAATTGTAGAAATTCACTTGGATTTTTATTTCAAGCGGCATTAACCCTTAGTCCTCTTCCTAACTCTCCCACTCAGCGAAAAAATCTTTATTCAGGTATGGACAAAAAAAACCCAGCCAAAAGCAATAACATGGTTCCTGCCAACCAAACACTGATCAGAGGCAGAAGCTTTGGCTCCAACTGTGCCTCAATTTACAGAGACAACTTCTCTTGCCAAACAAGACAAAAATAGAAAATTTGGGAGTGAAGGTTTCTGCTTTGTGCCCCTTCAGCCCCAGTCTGTTTTCCTTCTGGTCTGGGGATTTTTTTTTTCCTTTTTGTAGCAATTTTGTTTGGTGCATGTAGATGCTACTTTGTATCTTTTATCCTGCAGAGTTTTCTTTGTCAGGACGCTGTTAGCACTCACACTTTCTTAGTAGACCTTAGCCATGTGACATTTCTGGTATACTAAAGCAAGCTTTGATATTTTAGTACTTTCATAACTGAAAAACAGCTATCAGATTTGAGATTGGTCACAAACAAAAGGGCTGATGGCTGTCACATGAGATCAACTTTCTTTTAAAAGTGCCCATTACTAATGAATATAGTCTAAATATTTAGATATTATTTGGTTTAATTCAATTCCAAATGTCAAAGAGATACTAAAAAAAAGTAGTTTATATAGTCTGGTGTATCTTAATATTATCTTAAAATTCACAATTTACGTTTTGTTGTAGGAAAATTTGAAAACAACAGTGACATTAAATGGGAAATTGTCAGAGAGAACCATAGAATTTATGTCACTGATCTGCAGAAGAGGTTCTTCTCCAAAGAGTAACAGCAGTTTTTCAGAGATCTGCATCAAATTAGCGATAATATTAAATGGCAAGTGTAGCATGATTATATCAGCACTTCTCGTATTTTCTCTCCAGCACCCGAGTATACTGAATTAATTCAATATTTCCCTTGGGTTGGAGGCAGAAAATAGCATGAAAAGATGCAAAATAACATGCCACCATTTTTAGTAGGGGTACTTATTTGCGATGTTTTCTTTAGGACTGCAATCTCCTGGAGAGCCAAAGGGCACGGTTAGTTTAACAGGGTTTGTACGAGACAATGGCTCCAGTATGCATCCTTTGGGCAAGCCCACGAGACATAGCAACCAGTTGGGATGATCAAGCTGAAGTGTGCATAGACATCTCCCCTGAAAAGTAGCTATGGTCAGAAAAGCCCACTTTCTCAGGCACAAAGGGCTGGCTGAGAATCATTTCTCACTGCCAGAGAAGCAGTAGTCCCATCACGGACCTGACCTGAGAGTTACCTCCCTTCTCTTTCACTGAGCCCATGGCAGGAGCCAAAGCAGATACAAAGGGAACATGGTGGGAGCTAGAGATTTGAAAATATGTAAGGAATGGCAGGGAAAAATGAATTCTGAAGGAGACGTGGGTCTGTTCAGGAAGGAAGGGAGGAAGGCAACCAGGCTGAGCCTTCCGTGCTGCAGAAGAGGAGCAGAGGAGGCTGCGTGTGTGCTCTTCCAGGAGGTATGCCAAGCATATGATTGCTGCTGATGGGGAAAGAGTCTCAGCGAACAAGCACATTCTTTGTAATGCAAAGGAGATGTTTCATTACAAACCGGTTGAGGAGTGTTACTCCGGCTCCGCGGGCGCGTGAAACGGAGAGGCAGCATCCTGACCCATATGGCATGACCCAGCTGTCGAGGCACCGCGGCTGCACGGGCCAGGAAGCTGGTTTTCTGAAAATATTGCACAGAGGCAGCGTCTAAGTTTTTATATTTAAACCCTTCAGTGTAAGTGTGTGGCCACTCCCAGAAGGAATATATCATACAGTTGCTCAGTGTACAAGAATAGCTACGACCTCAGCTTTTAAAACAATATCTGAAATACATTTTAGGCAAGAACGTAGCAAAATCACTCACTTCAGTACATGGCTTAGACAAAAACACAGTCTGGCTGGCATCTTTTTGGCTTATAACACCACCTACATGGCTACAGCACAAAACTTGCCCTGGCAAAACCCTGCAATGCTTGGGTTGCAAATGTTGTTGAGAAATTTTAAGTCCCCTGAGGGGACTTTTGTTTTTAACCAGTTTAAAGTATTTCTATCTGGAATTTCTATCCAGTTCTGCAGTTTTCCCCTCTAATGAATGAAATCAATGCGTGGGGCCCAACTTTTTTGCTGCTCTCCTACCATCAGAAAATTATGCTGGTGTGTGCTTCATGCTGCCTTTTCCCCATCACCCAGTGGGTGAATTTTGTAGCCTGCCTTGTTAGTGGCACAGCAGGCCGCCAAAAGGAAACCGAGTTGTTTGTATGAGAGGAGATGTTGGGTTGCCAACTGTTATAAATCTTGTGCTACTTACAGCTTCGGCTTTTCTTCAAGTCTACTCCACCCCCTGCTGTGGTTTCGACTGTTGGAGCAACATTAGGAGGCACAACTGAAAGCAGTAATATTGGCATTTGTGGGGAAAATAAGAGAAAATGTGAGGCCCAAATGTTTCGTTGCAAGAACTATATGCATAAGACCTGCAGCCGCAGACATTTGGGCTCTGTGACAGTAGAAAGGGGATTTGCCCCCTGCGATATTTACCTGTAGCTGTATACATTGCCACCAGCTTGTTTGGTAAGTGTAACTGCTTGTAACCTTGCACGTGCTTCCCCACTGTCATATCATATTAAATGAGCTATAATTGTAGTCTATTAAAGTGCAATAACCTAAAAGTGATAGTGCATGACAGCACCTGTCAACACGTCATGGAGGATTGTACAGAATGCTGAATTATACCCATTTTATACCACATTAATGAGGCAGCTCATTCTTATCCAGTCGTAAATAAACAGGTTTCAATTTCTTTATACACCATGAGAAGCTGGTTGGTTTTTTCCTTTTGCACAGAGAGCCACAGAAGTCATGATAAGGTGATCTATTGCCTTAAAAGGAATATCAGTGTGGTCATTAATAATAGTGAGGATGTTATTTTTATCATTATTAATTGTTTTATAAATGCATCTTGGTGTGACTGCTTCTTTCCATTTTTTTCTGGAGAAAAAAATATAGAAACACATAACAAAAAACAAGACTGGTTGTCCCTAAAAAACTTTTAATATAAAATAAATTGCTTGTCTGATTGCTTCAGCAACACCCAAAGGACAGAGTGATATGGGCAGAAACCTGATCCCCTTAAGATCAATGGCTGTGCTGGGGCCTGGTTCTCCTTCATAAACTCTTTAAGTCAGAATAGGAATGGGAAGAGAAAAAAGGAAAATGACAGTAGGGAGAAGAAAGACAGAGAATGAGAGGCTTTCAGACAAATCAAAAGGAAAGCAAATGTATCAAAGCACATGTATAGTGCCCATTATTTTCCGTAACCTAACTAGATCAAGGTGTCTTCATTTCGAAGAGCTGCTTAGGCTTCAGAGCCATAAATAACTGCCTGTGCTCTTCTGCTGAGCCCACATGAGGAGAGGTCAATACAGTCCCCCGTGAGCAAAGATCTCACCCCCCCTGACCCAGACAGAGGACCTGGGCACCAAATACAGCAGATCGGTGATTCTGAGAGGTGGATGTGAGAAGGGTGGTCATGTTAGACAACTTCCTTACTTTTCTTGCTCAAAGTTACTCAGGTAATGTAAGAAGAAGTGATCCATTCAGGAACTTGTAAGTGTATATATAAAGTATAATGTGCAAAAATAAAGCACACTTGAGAGGGAACCAATAAAGAGTCAATGGTGTTTATAAGAGAGAAAATATTTTCAATATAATGAATATTAAGGGACTGGGAGAAACTGGCTTCCAAACAAAATGATCACTAAATACCGATCCTTTGCCAGGCATCTCCCACAGGGTCTGTGTGATGGGTGTCTTTTGGTTCCTGGGAAACAGCCTCTGCTCCTTCTTTGATCTTTGAACTGTTTCAGCAAGAAGAGCAAGCTTGAAAGCACAGCCCACAGTAGGCATGCCAGCTTTTCGTTAGAGAGTGAAAAAGAGAGATCCAGCCTTGGGAGCTGACACCTGGGCAGTCAGTGTGACCAGACAATGATCTTGCCCACCCTCAGCTCCACACAGGACCCCCAAACCTCCCTCTGCACCTCGGGTAACCACCAGCTTGCTTCAGGAATAATGACTTTGGAACTACAGGGAAAACCCATGATACTTATCTGAATACTCTGACCCCACAGGCTATTTTATTCTTTTTTTTCCTCAGGACTGGTGATGGGTAATTTTGCCAGTAATGGATGTTATAGACTGGCTAAGTAAAACTTTCTTCATTTATTAAGCCTTATTTATATTATTTATGTACTACTTAAAAATAAAAAACTAAATTTTTTCTTCACTTCAGTATTTCCTCTGTAATCTTAGCTTCGTAAGAGAAGAATAGGTTTAGAATTATGTTGTTCATGTCCAACAAGAGTTAAAAATCCTCATTTGAAAATCAAGCCATCATTTCCCTCAGAATTTGTTTGCAACCTATCTTCCAACAAATGCATTGTCCTGTGAAAGAAAGGTGGAAGGACAGAGGGAAGCAGTGTTGTTAGGTACTAGGCAAACAGGTCAGGTCAAAATTGTTTCTGAATTTGGCTTGATTTGGGTGAAAGTTTTGACTGAAAAGGACCATTATTTCACAAAAAGAGAAATTATTTTCATATTTTCACAATATTTTTCACATATTTTGAAAAAATAATTTTTGTATTCAAAAGTTATTTCTAAACGTCTCTAAATTTAAAATGCATTTAACAAGCATTTCAATTCCTCCAAATAAGTGAATCATTAACTCTGACTTCAACCCCAAATCATTTTCCCTAACTTTTTTTTTTAATTTTTCCAAGAAAGCCAATAAAATTTTATGCTTCAAGTCAATCCAAAATGAATGGTTTTTTTCTTCAGTTTGACCAGTGAACTGAAAAATCAATTATTCACACAACTCCTCTTTAAAATGGCTTGGAACCGTCTAATTGTGCATGTAGGCAGTTACTTACTGTGTGATCTTATTACCGCTCTCCTAATTCTTGCTCTTTTCCCGCCTAGCTTTGTTGTGTTTTGTTCTAAGTCAAACCATAGGCTATTGCAGTCAGACATTTTGCCTTCCTGACATCTGAGATATGTGTGTAGGGCAATTATTCCTATACCAGTGGTACATAAGCAGTATAGAGCTGTGTCCTTCACATGTCCATCAGTTCTTGCTAGCATCTGTATGCCTTCCTTGTCACTGCAAGGGACATGCCCAGTACACAGGATTCATGGTCTTCTATTTTCTCCTGAAATTAATAATTCAGTTTTACAAATTAACCATTTAACCTTTCCTATGTGGCCTGTCCACTGCCATTTGAACTGGAAGCCAACTCAAGGAAGGCAACACAACAGAAACTTTTCAAATGTCCATAGCAGAGGAAGAGCTAAGTGTTTGGTTTTCAAACTGGAAAGCAGGTGAGAAGCAGCCAATGACTGAGAAATCTGGAAGAGTTTCATTTCTACCTGCTCACCAATGCTGGCAAAGCAAGAATAGATTAATGAATGAGTGGTTCTTGGTGTAGATATAACTACCAGATCAATCACATATATCATTATTTTTCAATACCTTTCCCAGATTTTTTGTTGTTTGGTTTGCTAGTTGATTTTTTATTTTCCTTCTTTTTAAAAGAAAAATGTGGTAGAGTTTTCTGGTCTCTGCTTAAACCAGTCTGAGTTTATTTCAGTGGACTTAAACCTCATTTACAGTGTGGCAGTAAAGGTTTCTTTGCAACCTAAGAATAACATTTTAACTAAGATGAGATGCAGTGTAAAAATGCTTGATTCCTCCTCAAAACCAAATGGATATTTCACCTTGACTCAGACAAATGGCAGATGCTGCCAAACACTTACTGTAGCAAGCAGAGACAGAGGAGAAAGCAAGGTTTGTTCATATACTAGCCCCCAGATGACTATCAATCATTCATAAATTAGTCCTGTGTTGTTTTGATTTTGTTTTTCTTTAATGATTTTTAGTGTCCTTATAAAGCACCAGTGCATCTCTCTTCACCCCAAACTAACAATGCAGTTGTAACAAATCTTCCTTCAAACCTGATGCACAGTCTGGAAAACATGTTTCTCTCTGAAAGGGGACTCACTGGAAGCTTATAAAACAAGATGCTTTCTATTTTTAAAGTGTTTCCCATATATCTTCTGGACATATAAGTCATAGCTCTCTACCTCTGTGAATGACTGAAACCAACCAAGAATCTCTGCATTAGGCTGCTGTGTGTTTCAGTGCACTGAAAATACACTAGTAGGGATTAGAGTAAGCGATCAGTAGGAAGCTTTCACAGAAATCCTGACACTAGCCTGTTTTCCAGCAGCAGAGAACTACTGTTTAGATCTTTGGGATCCTAGCTTGGAAGGCAAAAGATGTCAAAGATGGCCAAAGAAAAACCAGCCAAAATCCAGATTCCAAGACTAACCAAGAGTTCAGTTCAAAAGAAGACTTTACATTTTTGGTGTTAGTCATGGCCTCCTGAACCCTGGGTGCAGGCCACAGTCTTGCACAGAGCAGAGAGAAGGAATCAGCACCTGACACCAGGACCACAAGGGACAACTCTGGGAGGAACAATCTACATCGCTAGCAGAAAGCCACACACCATTTCATATGTAGGGAACATTCTATGGAATAAATTGTCCCTAGTTAATTAACTGTACTTTGCAGTTCTATATTATTAGTTGCTGAGGGCGACTGGTGCCTTGGCACTGCAGTCAGTGTGGATTGCATACACAGCCTGAACCTGCTAATTGAGTATGAGCAAGCGCACGCAGCTCGGCTGGCTGGTGGCCCAGGCTGTGCCCACAGCAAGCAGAGTGTCTCAGGGTCTTCTGCTGGACACCCAGTACAACTGTGCGTGTTAAAGTAGCACCACCTCTGTAACCTATGCATGAGCAACAACTTGCCAAGCACTTGCCCGCTACATGATATCAAATTTGACACCTGATTTACAGGGGCTGTGCTGGGTACAGAAGGAGGCTTCCTTCTCCTCGGCTGAATTTCTAAATGAATCTTTATCTGACACCCAAGTACCACCCACATTTGCCAGCTGACACCCTGTGCCAGGCTCTGCTCCCAGTTTCAAAAAATCCACAAAGACCCTGGGGGCAACCAAAGTGCAACAGAAAGCAGATCTGGGGGCCTTGTTTTGGAGTTTGGTGGTGGTTTTTGCTACTCTTCTATGCCAGTGGAATTTAAAAAGATGAGTACAAATGATACAGACTTATGTAATGCTTGACATAGATTTCTTCAACATCTGATCTCTCTACAAAAGAAGTTTGCAGTTTAATTAGAATGGCTTACATCCAGCAACTGTATTCAGAATAAACAAAAATTAGAACATAGGGATTTTTTTTTCCTGAAAGTAGCTCAAATAGGGAGAGGGAAGAATTTATTTACATTCACACACTCTGAGTTTGTTTTAGAAGCACACTGCCAGGGCAGATACTTGTGGTTGGAGGCCAAGGAGAGACCCTGCAGGCTAAGTTAGATGGGTTTCTTGTCCAATGAGCTAGTGGGAAAAGGAGGGACTGATGTTAGGCCTCTGCCCAGAAACCTTTTTTTTGTGGTGTCCCAAGTCTACTTAAAGTACAGGAAAAGATATGCGAAGTCTGATTTCTTCATAGTTGATCTCCTATCTTTTGAATGCCTCTTCTTGCTGAAGGTATCATGGGCAAATCACATTAGCTTTGATCTGAGCCTTTCCCAACACCCCATAAAACACAGCTTTGCATACCAACGCATGAACAACAGCAATAAAAGGGGTGAACCTAAGTGTAGGATTTTATGGATCCATCTGCCAAGCATTTCTTCACAAGAGGAGAAACACATTATGAGTCTAAGCAGATGCCAGGTCTCACCAAACTGTACATTGACAGCAAAACATCATGCCATACACATAATTGCCTGACCTGGTTGCTACGCTTTGGAGGTGAATCTGAAGAAATCACTGATGCACTGACTCTGAGGGAGCACTTCAGGGAATGGAAATGTAAGGAGGTGATGCTGAGGACACTCAAGTCCTTCCTCTGTTTACCCTTGACCAAACATGGTCCTCACCTGCAGAGTTACCTGAGTTTCTCTGAGGATGCAGAAGAGGGAAAGACGTATACAATATTTATAATCAGTCAAGGAGATGCCACATTCATCCTGATCACATTCCTGATCCCAGAGAATGGCAGAGCAGAAGAATAGGCATTGCTACTGCATAAAACTGGTAAATGGCATGCAGGAAAAATAAGGGCACTGTTCAAGGACATGGATAAGTAAATATGACCCCACATTAATAGAATCATGGAGTTATTTCTGCTGGAAGGGACATTTGGAGGTCATCTGCTCTGATTACCTTTTCAAAACTGGTCTTGCTTTGATGTTAGTAACTCAGACCTACCGCAGCAAGGGGGTTCATAAAGGACCAGTCATAAAGGACAACATGGTTTTTAGAGCTCTGGCAACATCTTCTGACACCCTCAGTGCCCCTGAACACACAGAAGTTCTCTGAGTCCCTGATGAGGAGCCGGGGAGGGACAAAGGGCCCATGCAGTGTTCAAGCTGCTGCATAGCACTTATTGAGCCTTCCTACCAGGATAAAACTCTTAAGAACTGAGTCCACCTCAGTTTTCTCAGCAAGTGAGGCAATCCAAGCCAGGCCCAATGTTCATGTCACCAGTGCATTCAGAGCATGCCTAAGAGGAGCTTTCTGGGAGATGGCAAATTGCCCTCTGCCTCTTCACATAGTCTGTATTTGCTGTCACAGAAGATATACTGTACAAAGGTACTCTGGAGTCAAGACACGTGTGAAATATCTCCATATCAGTGTCCTTCTCCCACTGTCTCCCATTCATTCTTTTCCTCTTATCTCTCTTCCCCCATTGCTTTTGCTGGTGTATAGACTCCCAGTATTGCTTGGGAGAGGTGACCATTTGAATTCTACCTTCCCAGGCCTCCAAACACCTTCCCAGCTGCAAACACAAGGGCAGAGCATGGGCAAGCACTTGCCAGAAGGGTCCATGCCCTGAGAGAGACATTTTATTTGCACAGACAAAAGCTCCCCCTGCACACCTAGGTGCCAGGAAAACCTGACCACCCAAATGTTTGTGCAAAGGGAATAAAAGGAGCAGGAACGCGATCAGATGGAATCACTAGCTAGCTTTAGCAAACATGGGCTCTAATTAATTTTTTCCTCCCATTGTTTACCCAGCTTTGTATGTAACTGAGAGCTGAACTGGGCTTATCAGTAATTACCAACAGTTCTGGAAACTTTACACGTTATTGTGCTGTGTTACTACACAGGGTAGTGATCCATGAAGATGGGTGTCTCTGCATGTACTGCTAAGCAATGCTTTAAAAAAATCAAAACCTCCTCCGACCCACTATTATGGTTGCTGCGATGCAGGGGGAAAAAGGAGGGAAAGCAGAGGGTGGCAGCGCGTCTGCTTCAGAGCTAATTATGAAAGTTTCCGGGACACAGAGGCGTGCTACCTCGGCGGCAGTGTCAGAGGATGCTCTGCCTGCAGCCACACTTCTTTCCCAGCCCTGGAATTGCATTTTCCCATTCCATAGTGACACCTGCTGGGAGCAACTGAGCGGAGACTCCCCTGCTGCTCTGCTTGGCAAGGGGCTGAGCAGTGCAAAATGAAGGGTCTATGGCAATCAGGCAGATTGATTCCCCTCCTTTCCTTACAGATTGAGCCAGGCTCTTATCAGAGCAAAAACGGATGTCTGCAGCATGATTAATGCTCAGAAACACCCCATACGAGCAGCCCCTGAGACAAGACACTGGAGCATCAGCTGTAGGCCTGCAGGAGAAAGGAGTGAAGAACATCAGAGGGCTGTTTACATGCAGAGAGCCAAATTTAGCCCATGTAGCAAGGAGGTGAAAGCAGGTTTGAATTTTTCCCCCTTTCAGGAGCTGAAAGGTCATATGAAAGGAAAGGTCATGCTTCACTCGCTGTTTGCTGACAGTTTTTCTGTAAATATTGGGCAGTGTAGGAAGAAAAGGTCCTGGGCCAGTACCTTTGGTCTGATTTGATATGATCATTGTGATGGCAGTCCAAACTGTGGCTTCTCTGTGCTTTCTATTCTCCTTTCCTCCTGAGGATTTCACTGTTCCTGCCCAGCATTTAGATTCCATCATGCCTGGCGTGTGGGCTGCAATGCATGCATGCAATAACCAGGGAAATGGAAAAATCTTGCCCTAACCCTGCACTTTCCTTTCTCCCTCTCAAAGCTGAAGGGAAAAGACAACTCAGGAGGAGAAGTGCCAAAATGTTTTAGAAATAAACGACATACACCAGAGTCATCACACATTTTCCTAGGCAGGATAGTAATTTCTGTAATGTATTTTTAACCATGAGGAGTGATGGGAGGGAAGCCACTTAAATCTAATGCAAATGAAGGATTTGTCAGTTACGCAGTTCGTATAATGTCATACGTAGAAAATGTTATAGAAGTGGAGGGATTATGGTGAGGAGAGACTTTTCTAAATTTGGAGGCCTCCTTTTAGGGCTTTAGCCCCCTCACTCTTTCAGATCACTGGGAACGTTTTTCTCCAAGGAAGGGCAGGAGTCTCTCTCAAAAACTGTGACAGTTCTCTAAGCTACATGTTACTTAAGAAACTTCACTCTCCTCACTGCTACCTCTTCCAGTTTCTGCCAACTGCTGCTTCTCCTCATTTCAGTTCTTCAGTGATCCCCAACCACTTTAAGCACAGCGGGGCAGTTTCCAAATTCTTCCAGGCTATTTCCTTCCTCCCTTCAAGGCAATGGCAGCTTCTGTGACCAAAAACCTTATCTAATATGGAGGCTTTCCGCTGTTTTGGTTTTGATTCCAGATTGGATTAAAGGTGCTAGAAACAGGGCCATTTGTCCAGCTGATGAACAGTGACAGCATCAGTTATGGGCACATCTGGAATTTCTTTGCAGCAGTGGTTCAATAGGGTTAATTGCACTGACCTCATTTATAAAGCACTTTGAGATCTTATGAATGAATATAAGTGTTTAAAAAAACCCCAATGTATTATAGTTATTAATATGTATTACCCTCATGTATAATTATTTAAGCAAGAAATTATTGAAGCACCCATTTACCGCAAAAAGTAGAGCAGCACTGCAGTCACAGGAGCCTGGGAGGCTGGAAAGAGCATTTAGCCCAACATTTGGGGCTGTCCTGCCCCACTAATGGCCTTGGTTGTTATTAAGGCTCCCACGAAGGGTAAAACGCGCTTAAGTGTATTAGACTCTACTCGGTGAAGGCTGACAGACGTGCGACCCTCAAAATAAACAGGGAGGCCGAGATACCTTTAAATGGCTAAACCCCGAGCTAACAGTAAAAGCTGAGCCGCGGGAGCAGAACAGCCGGGCTCTCATTAGCGCTAACAAGCTGCTTTCCCGGGAAGCGGCTCCCGGCAGAGCTCCTTTCGAGGGGAAATGAAGCCCCCCCGGTGGCCGCCGGACGCCTTGCAGCCCCCGCTCCCGCACCGCTCCCGCACCGCTCCCGCACCGCTCCCGCACCGCTCCCGCACCGCTCCCGCACCCCGCGCCCCGGCCCCGCTGTCCGCGGCTCTGCCGGGAGCCCCGCGGGTTGGCCCCGGCCCGGCCGGCCCCGTGGCGCACGCAGCAGCGCGCCCCTGGCCCACACATCCCCTCGCCAAAAATCCGGCCGCCGTCTTTCCCCAGCCCGCCGTTATCTGTGGCCAAGTGAGAGCAAGCGCCTCTCAGCCCAGGGGATTTCCGTCCTGTCTGCAGCAAGTTGCACAGGGTGGGACGTGAATGTCACCCATGCTCGCTCTCAGATAAAAAACAAATCTCAACAAACACGATGCAGATTCTCCCTTTCACAGAGGAAGAAATTGGCAAGAGCCCCAGTCTCATGAGAGGAGAGTTTGGCTTTGCCAACCATTTATCTTGACGCTGGAGTAGTTCAGGCACTGATACGGTACAAATGTTCTTTCCAAACTTAAAAGCCACACCTTTGGCATTCTTCACTGGAAGGATCCAGGTGCACTGAAAACCTCGTGTGGGCCAAATGCTTTTTGTTAAATCACTCTCTCAAAGCCCTATCTTTTCCTGTTATTGAGCAGTTTTTAGACAATTCTTGCATCTAGTGCATGTAGGTATACAGGCAACAACTAAATGGGCAGTTTGTTTGTGCTGGAATAAGGATCTGACCAAATATCCCAAGTAAATGGCTGATCAAGGAGTTTCAGATACCAAGATGTAGGGCCTTAGCTTCTCACTGGGGCTTCTGGTTTGGACTCTCTAGTTCATTAATTTCTTCCCACTCTGAGTGCAGAACCTCTCGATTAAATTAAAGAGCCCATAGATGATTCATGCAGATTCTTCAATGGATGTGTTCATTTCACTAGAGCAGTGGAGATATGGACACAGATTACCAAGAGCAATCTGAAGAGTATTTCACTGCCATTGAAATATGCATAGAATTTCTTTGGGTTCTTTTCTGCAGAGAAAAAAATGTCAGACGTGATTTTTTACAGCAATTCATAATTGGAATATAATTACTTAATATTCCCATACATCTGAATTACAAGTAATGCTTCTTACTGCAGAAAGGTTATCCAAATATTCACTGGCTGAATCACAGGTTAGACTTATAAGAGGGTCTTACGTAATAGAACCAACTGTCACCCTCCTGTCTTTGAGTGTGTATGTCACTGCCTTGTGACAGATTTCTACTTCATTTCTACTTCATTTGTACAATGAAGTACCCCTAGCTTTTCATTACAGCCAGAAAAACTAAGCTGATAGGAGTTAGCTTTTTTTTTATCAGGCTGGAACTTTTATTTTCTGATAGATACTAGAAGCAAGTGCCTCCCATGGATTGCATTCTCTGTAGATACAGAGAGTACCCAGAAAAATCTTCCAAGGAAATATGAAGCTCTGCACAGCTTTTCTATAGTACTGTATCAATCCAGCTAAAGAGCTAAAACCTACACATACCACGTTCTGTTCTGAATCCCACCAGTCTCATTTCCTCAGGTACAACTAACACTGGGGAAACCCACAAATTAGTGGTGTATGGTGCAACTTCAAACACGTAAAAGGCATTTGGAGCTACAGTGATAGGACCACAGCACTGGTACACTAGGCCTTGTTTCTGTGGGGAAGGCAGAGAGCATAATCCAGGTCATTGTTCCTCCTCTCTCTTTGGCCCACTCTTTGTCTTGCACCCCACAGGCATAGCCACCATTAGCTGGCAGAGCACAGTACTTAAGCTAACTTTTTCAAGCTAGTTGTCCACATGCACTGCTACATAGACATGTCTTGGAGACTGCATGCCGAGCTGTCCCACGCCTGGACCCGGTGTGGGTTCTGGAGCAGCTCACAAAGCTGTTCAGGCTCATCTCAGCAACAGGCACATGCAGGACTGTTGTGTGCATAGTGAAGCACACCAGTGCCTCAAAACATGTGGTGCTTCAAGGGAAGCTTAACACTTGCCTCCCTAAAGCCTGCTTCTCAGGGAAGGCTGAAAGGGTGCTCTTGTACTGGATTATGTGATGTACATGCCAAAGAACCAAGCTACTTAGCACTAGTCCCAGAATGTACAGGAATATGCTGTACATATTGCTTTGACTAACAACTTGTTATTTAAAGTTCAGGGCAAAGATTTAAACCCTGAAAAGTTTTTTTTCATAATTGCGGCGGGGGGAGGGAAGGGGGGAGGATGATGACATACAAATGGGCAGGACAAAAAAATAGGAGTAAAAGAAAGATTACATAAAAAACTTCAGTTTCCTAATTACTGGAGCTTCTTTGAAAGCACTATCCCATAGTTCCTGGGAGAGGTTAAATGCAAGCTGATCACTCCAGCTCCTGAATTTAAAACATCTATCAGAGTTAACAATGACCTGGGCATGGGAATTTCCTTTATTTTCCATGGAAAATTCTCCTATTCTCCATTAATAGAATAACTGAATTCCCTGCTAAATACATTGTATTTATTGGTTAATTCTTCTTGGGACTAGCTGTTCTTGACTTTGTTCAATGTTTTGTAAAATTCAAGATTAGTCTTATGATATTAAGAGCAGGTTTCAAATCTATTTCAAATCTCATAAAGATATCCTCTCCTGCTACAAAATCTCACCCTGGACTGAAAATAGGAAGACAAAATTAGTCCTTTTCAAGACAGAATCATCAAAGATCAACGGACATAGAAGAGTTTTACTTGGGAGAAAAAAGAAAGAGGCCAAATTTCAAGATAATGCAGACAGTCAGTGAGACTGGAGTGCTTGAAGCTGCTGGAATTTTTTTAAGTCATTCACAAATACTATATCTACCCTTGACAGGTCATTTCATTCTATTTAGCACTTTTTATTCTCTGTGGTTTATAAGCTCTTAAGCAAATGTAAGAGGGAGGAAAAGCTAACGTGTCTGATAATACACTATATCAGGCTGACAACCTAACTGAATTTCCCCTGTGGTGCTAGCAAAACGCTGTTCCAAAAAGTAATAATGCATTAAAAAAAAAAAAAAAAAAGAGAGAGAGAAAAGGGGGGGGAAAAAAGGATCATAGAGATCATGCCGTCACATTTAATTTCAGAGAACAAAACCTGAAGCTGATTTCTCTTTAGATCAGTTGTATACCAGTTGGAACATGGGTGCCTAGCACTGCGACAGAGTAATATGATCTGAGCTTTAAATAGCTGCCAAATAACCATGTGGTGGCTGGCAGCATTAAACGTGTTGCAACGAGAATGATCTGTTTCAAAGTAAAGCCACATAACAGAGGATTAGTCAATCTGATGTGGTATAGAAGAGGAGGGGGGAACGTTTTTCATTATCCTTCTGGGTTTCTCTCTGGTTTAAATGCGTTTCCAACTCAAAGATGCATTAATTTAAGCTCTTTCTCTTAACTGGTTTAAAACCTGAACCATGTCCAGGTCATTTAGGATAACATCTCCTAAGGTACCCGGGTACAAGGTGGGGAGTAACAGTGTGACAAATGTGAAGTGACACCACCGAGACTGTTCCCTTGTTTCAACCTAGTAGGGTGGCTGCCTCTCAGTGGGAAAGGCACCTTCCCTGTGCAGAGCTGCTCTCCACCTCCTACCCCCCCACCCTGCTACCATCCCCCCACTTGCCTAGTTTGTACCAAATGTATCCTTGCCAGATTTTAGGAACAGATAAGGAACAGATCTACAGCAAGTAAGATAGGGTGATTCGTACTCCAAGCCCTCTCCTTCTCCTCACAGCAAAATGTGGAGCTTTGCAGCACTCCATGAGGCCTTTCTGGGCTCTTTGGGACATAGGGGAAAATCAGGTGCAGTGTAGAGATGTCCAATACAGGAGTTGCTGCCAGCCCTCCATTCCTTCTTACCTTCGAGTCAAATGGCTCTTCTGACCACTACTGTTATCACGTCTCCTGGGTAGATAAGGCACATAAGGACTGGAAAGACAGACCAGTATTGGTCTTAAACTGTGAATGAGAGACACACAGGGAAAAGTGGTGCTGTAAATACTTGTGATTCTTCATCCCTTCTGTCACTTTTGATTATAGATGACTGACTTCTGTTTTTAATTTTAGTGTCTCCACCGACTTCAGCTGCATCAGTTCAGACTTTCTGTAAGTTAACACAGCAGAATTTCATGTGAACATACTTTATCTAGTCCTCATTGCCTGGGAATCACACTGCCAAAAGGACAAATAGGAGAGCCAGGGGAGAGCCAGCTGCTGCATCAGAAGGTAAATAGCTCATTTAAGATGTTCAACATGACTCCGTAAAAGATAATAAGCACAACATACTCCACAGCCAGGATTTTGCAAGAATGGAGACAGCAATAGATACTACTTACAATTGTCCTACTAGCAGTTTACTAGCTCACTACAGAGTACAGTCTCGGCTGCAGCAGGTAGGCACCCTGCGGAGAAATAAAGCAGACTTTTTTTTGCATTTCCTCAAAGGAGAACACTGCTTTACCTCATTAATGTAAATGCCAATAAACATCCACAACTTTAAAGAAAGTCAGCTCCAGCAAAACTCACAGCAGCCACCCAAATGAGTAAAAAGGATGAACTGGGGCAAATCCTTTTCTGACTGGTCTTGTCCGCAGCTGCCTTTGCCACATTGCATCGGTGCACCCCCAGGGATCAAAAACAGCTGCACAGAGGGCTGGCAGACAGCATCACAGAGGGACACTCACCCATCTTTTTCTCCCTCCTTTCTCACCTCCTTCTCCTCATTTTCACACTGCCCCCTTTGTAGGCAGTCACAGTCCTTGCCATGTTTGCACTGGACAAATGGATGAGTTACAGGTTGAAAGTAATCAGAAAATGCTTCTTATTTACTCTTCTTCCTTTTGCCATCACTCTTCCAAACCCATGTCTTAAAAAAATAAATCTCTTTTCTTCCCATATGATCACAGGCTATTAAGCCAGCAAGGAAATTATTAAGGAAAAAAAAAAAAAACAACCAAACTCCCAAACTCCTACGGATTTGTGGGGAACACAGCTCTTTGACCAATTTCACAGAATATTTTGATTAGAGTTTTTAATCCCCTTTACAATATTTTACTCAGCTCTCATGAAAATCCCTGCATCCCTGCCAAGGATTTTCTAGACAAAAGCATATCTGGAAGAATGCCACAGAGCAAGTCACCTTAGCTGGCCTGTCTTCCCCAAGTTCTTACAAACCCATTCTCCTGCACATAGCTCTTTAATGAAATCAGAAGAACAAGAGTTAAACTGTGCTTTTAGGCAATAACCATCCAGAAACGCCTCCCCACCACCCTCAATACCATTCCTTGGTCTGCAGCAACTACTTATTATGTATCACGTGCTTACCTACATACATTTTTTGGAGAGAGCAAACAAACCCCACCATTTTAGAAGGAACATGATTTTCAGTTCTTCCATTAAGATGGAATCCACTAAAAGCAAATTGCTAGAGCTACAGACTGCTGCCAAAGTATGAGTTTGAGTGAAGAACTAATGAGGACGCAAGCAATTTCTACTGGTGTTGGAAAGGCTTCCAGACATTGCTAAGGGAATCCTCAGAAACACCTTGGATCTTCAACAGCCATTACATCCACAGTCTGACCCAAAGGGCTGCCTCCAAGAGAGGACGTCTTGCACACAAAAGTGTAACTAATTTAGCTGCATAATGGAGAGCCTTCTGAAGATGCACATGGGCTGAATTAAGGGCACCACAGGAGCTTTTGGCTCATTCCTTGCAGAGTTTATTAGTTGCTGCTGCACACATGGTTGGGTTTGCTGGAAGAGGTCCAGCTCTGAGGCACCTCTCAATTCCTCCAGCTTCCAAAAGCTGCAAGAAAGTGGCTCAAGCATATTGCCCCCTCTAAGCTCTCATGGAGAAGGACTCTCCCCTGCAGAGAAGCAGACAGGGTTTGGGAGGGGTACTTAGTCAATAACTCTTGATTATTGAGTTTACCTTCACAATTACCAGTGAGTGTCCTAGACTGTAAAGAGGGCAAATACCAACAGGGTGTATTATTTGAGAAACAGTATGTGATTGTGTAATTAAGGGCAGGAATATAATACCATATGCACAACGAGCAGGGTTAATTTCAGCATTTCCTGACTAACCAAAGGCATTATGGTGTAACCCTAATGTTCTCCGGATGGCAATCATTTATGTGGCGTTCATATATACGCTTATGAATATTTGGTTAAAATTCACCCACCATACTCTCTGACACAGTAATTAAAAAAACTGTGTTATTTGCCAATAAAAATATTTTTGTGAATTGGTAATTATTCTAAACCTCAGAGTCCCAGCTTCCCTACCTCCCACTCTTGTTGTCTTCCTGTTCTATAATGTATAACACTAATCTTGATGAGGGAAAAATAAATAAGTAGCAGGAAAGGTTGGAAAGCTTCCAATCAAGAAAGCTCCCAAAATGGAAGTAACATCCAATCTGGCCCACCACATCTTCTATGTGGGCATTCCTTTCCTGCCTTTTAGCAATGCTTTCAGTATTCATAACAGCTGTGGAATTAAGCATTATGAACAAGAACAAACCGACATGCAGCCTTTACTTTTCCCCATCAGCCCCAAACTATTCTGCATTGAGTTACAAAGTGAAAACCAGCACACTCTCAGATTGATTTAATTTCTATTTGGGCCCAATGCCAGAAAGTTTCCCCACTGTTAAAACTCAACCCCACCTTTTCCATACCATGCCTACAGTCTCATCCTTACCCCATCTTCCACACAGATGTGCACGCACACACACACAGAACCAACCACTCCTACAACGCAGAACCAAATCCATCTCCCCTGCTGTCTTAGCTAGGCTCATTGCTTTCCCTAGCAAGCCTAGTAGGCAAGTTGGATTTGGTTTATAATGCAGACTTTTAATATGTGGGAAAATGAAGGCTGCATAAGACACACATTTTTATGTCCTAGATATTGTCTTGATAATAAACCTTTTTTAATAAAAAATTAATTTTACACAACCATGAAAATATTTGTTAGAGGAGCCAATTGTTCCACTGAAAAATAAAAGGGTTAAAACTTAATTAAAATAATAATGCTATAATTCAAAATACAATTTTGGCATAACTTCAGATAGTGATTGTACTACGGCATTTTGGCTTACAGAATCATGCAACACACATGGGTTTCAGAATACAGAAGTACACAGCTTTCAAATGCATACAGAAAAGAGAAATGGGTAATAGAACAGTTAAGCTTTTACACATTCATGGAAATTATCTTCTCTCTCATCCTCTTCCTATGGATGCTGCATGAACAACTGCACTCTATTTTTATAAAGTGCAGACATGCTTGCTGCCATTAAAGCTAAGGCAAGTAGTGGAAAGCAGGAGAGGAGGTAGATTAAATTACTGTGTCTGAATGTTTGCCTTCTCATCTACCTTGTGCCATTCTCTACAAACAGAAATACAGTGTAAATGCTAAAAAATAAATGTATAAAATGTTGATTTGAGCCACTTCATGTGGGCCTTTTACTTGCAGAAAATTTTTGTTTTCTTCTGTTTGTTAACCTACAAAAATGCTGCTAATAGTACAGTGTGAAGAACCACAAGTGTACTCTCTAAAGAACTAAAAACAACTAGTTGGGACTAAAGGTGGTTTCGTCCTCTATTGAGTTTTGTGTCCTTTACCCTTAAACAAGTAATAGGAGAACTTCCAGAAGTCTGCCTGCACACTTAGGATTGCCATAATGGTAATAATGTACAAAATTGTGCTCCAGTTTACACTTGTCACGAAGTTTCACAAGTATTGCTGTATTCCCTTCAGCGGTGCCTGACTAGTCTGAGTGTAAATAAATGGCACGCCCTACCAACAAGAACAGCATTCCTGCTAATAAAGAAAAAAACACTCCTATAGGAGCCAACATAAAAGACCAGCCATAACGTACATAAACAGCAAAGTCTGGACAATCCATTTTTTTCGTGTTTGTGTAGTCTTCCAGATCAGCCATGGCCTGGACCCAGATGACATACATCACGACTACCAGCGAAAACAAGACACCTGGAAAAGAAACACCAGGTTTTAACAACAGAGTGAGAGACAGATGCTGGGTGCATTTACTGTATTACCTAAAAATCCATCAATGCTTGAGGTCCTGTCTGCATGGCACAGTCAGCCACCACTGGATAATTTTTGGCTTTGGCTTCCACTAACTAGAACTATGTCCATCTTGCTCCTGATTTGCCCTGAAAGGCATACTTCCATGACAAAGGAGATATCTGGTTTTGGTAGGCAGACTTTAAGGACAAAATTCATGCAGATATTTACTGGTTTGAATTCAGGGGTCAAGGTGGGGGAAGGTGGTGGGATGGACTGGGACAATCTGGGGGAAAAAAAATCTACTTTTACTTCCCAAATTCTGGCATTGTTTTTATCAGTCTTTTGGATGAGATATAGAAAGGAGTAGGAAATGTTTCTATCCTCTTCACCTCTCTGCATTTGCTTCTCTATTCTTATGAAAAGGGCTGTTTAGAACAGACAACTTTAGAATATTCTACCCAAATATTTTGCAGCAAAATTCAAATATGTTTAAATCAAAATCATCCACATTTAGAAAAGAAGCTCTTGGTATAGGAACAAAGCCCAACAATAATTAAATAATAACTATGAAACAGGCTATTAGTAATAATCTCAAATTGCATACAACAGTTTCCTGAAATTAATCCACCACATAATTCACAGCCTTTTCCCAACCTCTCCTCTGAAAGGCCTTTGAATTGTTTATACATTATAGTAACAGGAGCACATGTCCTTACAAACTTTGTTAATCTCCTTGTTACTATACACCAGAAGGACATATAAGAAGAAAGTGCTTTCCAAAGTATCAGTTGCATTCCTAATATTTCATTTCACTTTAGAGGAATGTGGACACTTGAGAAATGCAAGCCTGCAGCACAGATGCTCCAGAAGAAGATTTGCTGGAGAACCGAGGGCATGAGTCTAAATTTTTTGCATGCTCCAGCCTGTACCCATTTGCTCCCTGAGCTCCAGCTGTCACAGCAGCATTGCAGCAGCAGGACCATCTATTCTAACATTAAAATATTTGAGGGACACCACCCCATCGTGTTTTCATCCCAGGATGTTTAGGTGCCTCATTAAAACATAAGTCAGTGCATAGTCCTGGGAACACTTCACTGCCAAACTTGAGGCTGCACACTGTAAGTTAAAGGTATTTGTGGTCTCTTCTCCATCCTGCTAAATACTTGCAATGCAACCTTGAACAAATGTGACATTTGTGGCAAAACCCGCAAATGCACTTCGTAAGCACCCGTGGCCAGCCATTTGCTTCCATATCCACATGTCCTGGTAACCTTTGATGGTTACCTTTCCCCATCCCCAACCAGAGATGCTGCCTCACAACCTCCTTTCCCCAGCAGCTGTTGTCCTCACCCCCTCACCTGAGGCAGACAAAACCAGGCAGGTTTGATACAACATCTTAACCTGGTGATTGGATGATCTTCCTGTTATTGCTTTATGGACAAAATATAATATCTTTACATACATCCTGAACATCTGATAGGTGAGAACTCATGGTTCAATCCTTATAAACACTATATTTTGAAGACCAACAAAGAAAGGGCTGAAGTAGTTAACCTGCGGCATGATCAAAACATAACTGAAATTCCCAAAGGATCTGCAGTTTCTAGGAGGCTGAAATAAAAGTAGAAAAACTGAATAAAGAAGGAGGCAGACACATTTTGTGTCTTTGAAATACACTTCCAGGATTACATTTTTTGCTAGGGTTCAAATTCCTAACAAAGTTTGAAAAAACCCAACACAACTCTAAGAGGCATAAATTCAATTTTGAAAGTATTTTACCTAAGTAAAACTCAATTTTGATGGAATTTAGTACTGTGCCTGTATTAAACATAAAACCACTGAAACAATCAGAGGAAAGGATTGCCTTAGGGCCAGACATGAAGAATGAGAAATTAAATTGAAGACTCTTCAAATATAATTCAAATTAAGCAGAAGATTCCTAGAACAAAACATCTAATGATAACAGATAATGTAGGCAACACAGGAAAATTAGAACCAAACAGAGCTAGTAATTTTGATTTTAAAAGTAGAAAGATTCAGGGACAAATTCAAAAAATGAATCATTAGATACATGGATTTTGTTCAAGGTTTCAAAACTTGAACAACAAACAAATTATAGCCATAAGATTTGGAAAGATACATTAATAATCTGGCAAAATCCATAAGGAATTGGAATTTACCTCTTCAGCTGGCTGTGCCTATGCATTTTGAAACTAGTCTTCTACTCATTCTCTGCTTTGGGGAAAACTTGGCCCAAAACAATAATAATTACAAAAAGTAGTAATGCATATTCCATTATTATAGCAGCAGGTAAGTTTAACCAGGCCTTGCACATCTGGAATGCCCTCTGGCATCCTGGGTAGAAGCAAATTTATGTAGGGCAGTTAGAAACATCTGTCATTAAAACAAAACAGCATCAAAGGTGTCTTAATTGAGAAATGGGCACCCCCTGCTTTTCGGGCACTCTGAAGCAACACCTAGGTCGTTAAACTAGAATCAACACCATGTAGGTGCAAAATAGCAAGCCAGTGCAGCCAGTGGTAAAACAGCTTCAGGGAATCTATCATCCATCGGGTGTGATTTCACAGCAAGCTGTTACACCTGTGAGTGGCAAATTGTTGGGCATGGAAATTTGTGGAAGAAATGTATGTCAAGCAGAGATAAATGTTCTTCCTTAAAAGGGAAGAAAAACAAAGGAAGAGTATGTAAACCGTCTTAGTTAATTAAGGCACTAAAGGAGTATTTAAGGGTTCTCATCACCTGCTAATGGAGACTAATTAAAAGGAGTATTAGCATGTTCAATAAATATCTTGAACTATAGAATCAGGCTAAGTAAAAACTGACTATGTCCTGTTGCCTCCATCAGTATTTCATTCATTAGCACTCTTTTTGTCTAGTTTTCACAGAGTTATGATTTCACAGGCGTTATGCGCTTAGACAGGAGTTTACTGAATATATATTTATCCTGAGAAATCTGCTCCTGAAGTCTTGCACTATCTATTGTGAATGTCATGAACCCTCAAAGCCAAACTCCACGAGAAAATTACTGAGATTGAAAAAATCTCGGCAATTTCTTGAAGCAAATATTTTTAGGAACAGTGTGTGCTATGCTCATTTCTACGTTTTTGGCATTTAGACCTTTTTCATAGAGTGCAAGCATCCTTTTGCCTTTGCCTTTTAATGAACAAAAAATAGAACAGCAGTTGCATGAATCAGGAATGATGGGGGAAATTATTCCTAGAACATGAAATATGTCTGAGAGAGATTAAGACAAATAAATACTTCCCTTCTATTCCTTTTCTTTCTTTTTTTTTTTTCATTTTGCTTTTTTTTCTTATAAACACACATGCTTGAAACACAGTTCTGTGCAGTGTGATAAGACATGGACTTCTCTGAGGTCACTCTTTTCTGTCTTTCACATTCATTCTTTTGAATTTCTTTCAAACAAATACTTGTGCATATTGTAGAGGAGAAAGAATACAGAACCTTTAGAAATGTCTGTGAATTCAAGAAGCAGTTTGCTGGCCTTTAGTACTGATTCTTCCCACGTAGAAATGCCTTTCACTTGTCAATGGTGAATGGCTGTTTATGGCATGAATCTTTTACTATGCAGACACGAAGACAACAGGTGCTGGAAAGAATGATGTGAGCTTTTTACTTTTGCCTGGAAGTTTAGAACTCTTTATCTCACTTGTGGAAAACTTTTATGTGTATATTTTTTTATTAAATGCATTTTTCTGTTCTTGTGCTTATTTCAGATTCTACCACCTACCTTGGCCTCTTGCGACCTTTATTTAAAAATAACAGTTGACATTGTCTGCTGAAGTACATGCAGAGTTTCCCATGTAAGAATTATGGAAGTAGGTACATGTCTGAAAAGAGATTTTTGTCCTCATCTAGGATCTCAAATTAAAGTTTTTTCACTCTTCTGGCAGGAAGCAGGAGTCATCCTTCTAATCTTGCTTCTTCACCAGGGTGTGATTCCGTAATGTTCTGTGCACATCCTGGAATATTGCTTATTGGCATCAGTACAAGAGGACAGTTTTCACCACCACCAAAGCAGAAAGAGGCACAAGGTAATTATGGACTTTATTGAAGGCTAATCTAAGAGATCATTTTATGGTAGCTTTCCCTTCTATTCCTGTGACCTTTGAAGACACTATAAGGTGTCTTACAGTTTGCAGTACTGCAGCTGCTCTTGGACCATCCTCTCAGGTAGCAGACAGGGAGGTGAGGCTGCAAAGGCAGCACTTAAGTCACTTACTGTGGTATCATTGAACTGATACTCACTTTTCCCCACAGGTATTGCAGCTTTAGTTTCACCTGTGGCCTCAGGTGGTTAATAAGGTTACAAAGTTTTTCTACTCCAAATTAAGGAAAAATGGGTCAGGAAAATGATAGGCGGCGTTACTTGTAGTTATAATGGCCATGGAATGGCAAAGGTTAATATCCTAGGAGGAATACAGAAAGTGAGTAAGACCCAGAACTTAGGAGAACACATTCCAAACTGTGCAGAGAACTGGTAGGCAAGATCCTAAGAGAGCCTGCGTTGAAGAGCAAAGGCTGCCTTAAAGGACGAAGAAGCCTAGAAGAACTTGGTGTTCCTCATAGGCAATTTTCTTAAAGGACAAGAATGGCCCCTTTAAGTGTACAAGAATTCAAGCAGACCTGGCAGAAACAAAAATTAATATCATACAGAGCTGCATTATCAAGAACACCACCATCAGATTTGAAAATACTATTATCGCCCTTTGTTCAACACTTGTGTTATCATATGTGGTAAGCTATGTCAGTTTGGGGTCCCCTGGTGAAATAGAGATACTGATAAACTGAGATGATGACCACCAAAATGGTTAGGAGAACAGAGAACAAGTAGAGGCTGAGTGAGCTGGGCAATTTTAGTCTGGAAAAGAATCCAGTCTTCATTTTTCTAAATGGAGTTATAGAAAAGATGGGGATAGACTTTTCAGTGACCTACAGACTTGCAAGGATGAGATGTAATTGTCACAAACTGCATCAAGGGCAATTTCAGGTGAAAACAAGGAAAAAAGAAAACATTTCTCACAATGAAGTTGGTCAAACTGAGACAAGCAACCAAAGATGCTGTGGAACATCAATTATTGGAGATTTTAAAAACTTGATTGGATAAGGCTCTGAGCTGCCTGATCTACTTTTGAAGGCAACCCTGCTCTAAATGGGACGTCAGACTTGATTGCCACAAGGGGTCCTTTACAACCTAAATTTTTTTGTGTCACTCGGGATCTCCATTTAGGCTTCTTGAATGGGTCTTTCCAAAATGCAAGCCTATCTACCTTATCACACAGAAGGTGAGGTGTCCATCTGAGTGTTCTTACTGTTGACAATAGAAATTTAAGCAGTTGGTTCATACAAGACATCTTTCAGATGGCTGAACAGCTGGCATGAATCTCATTACCAAAAATATCTTCAGCTACTTCCTGAACCCTAAGATGTCACAGCAGACCATGCTACAAGCCGTACTCTTCAATTGAGGCAGAACTTTTCTCCGCTGCTAATTTTTCAGTTAAGGTTGCAGAAGTATAAAGATATTTCTGTCCAGTAACAGATATTAAAGTTATTTCATCTAACTTTAAGACATGTAAGTAGGAAAACAACTGATTTCCTTATCTTCTTCCTAACTTCCACAGAACCATCTTGTCTAACTTTCTTCTCAGAAGACTATTCTCTACAGTATAACACATACTTTAATTTTGCGGTAAGACAGCATCCAGGCTCTTTTAAAATAATGTATATAATTCTTTTTTTTCTTCAAAACAAGCTGCCAGTTTCTGTCTTAGAAGAACTCCACCAGATCTAAGTCACATTAACCTAAGCCACATTACATCTTTTAATTTTCCCATTAGGTCCGTGTTTAAGTAGATGTACACCCTGGCTGCATCCTGATCACATGTTTGAGAAGTGGTAAATATGCACCACTTCTCATCACTCTCCCCTTCCATGTCCTGTTTTGATTTGGCAGGTAGTTAATGAACAGGATCTCTAGTCCTGATGGAGATGGGCAGAGTAAGGGGTCAGGGCAGCAGGGACACAGTAGATCATCTCTTCTGCATCAAGTCTATCTTATCTTGCTCTGTCTTTAGCAGGTTGAATGGCTCCTATTTTCTTCTGGCACCACTACTTTTTGACAAATTATAGCAGTATTTTGCTAAAGATCTTTGCTTTTCAACAACACTAATGGTAATAGTAAAAATAACATAGCTCTTCTCTGAAGCCCTGATTGAGAACAGTCCTGAAGTTGAAAGATACTACATACAGAGGGAGTAAAAAATCAGGATTTCCCTTGAAGAACATCTGCTCTATAGGGACAAAGGGTAAAAGGGGCAAAGACACAGACCAGAGGTCACACACTGGGATAATAAAGCTCACTTAACTTCACATACCTAAAGAAATAATCTTTTTAGATTCTCTCAGTAAAGGAAAGAGAGGTGTAGGGTTCCTCCATAGCACACACATCTGATCCAATTAGGCCCCTCTTTCAGTGTGAAGTGAATCCCCAGCTGGGGGAACTTCTTACATACCTACTTTTTTTGCTGCCAGTGAATGTTATAGCCTCTTGAAGGCCTCCTAGGGAAGCCAGGGGAGGCTAGTACAGACTTTGGGATCTAACTTTCCCATACCTAAATGAGGGCAGACGAACTGACCCAGAGTGCAGAACACAAGCGTTGTTTTGCACCTCTGCCCATCAGGTCCTGGCATCTTTCAAGTGCCCTTTTCCTCTCAAACATCTTCTGCTACTTTCTAGTGACAGCTGAGGTTTTTCATGCATTACAAATGCAGAAAAAGAGCAAAACTCGCATGGGCTCTTGCCCTGCAAATTAGTGACAAAGAGCATTGAAATATCTAAGACTCCATCAGACTATGAATATTTTTTGAACGTCTTTTATGTGTGAAGGAGTAATTCTCAAGGGATAAAATGTAAGTATGCAGGATTTCCTTCAGCTAAAATATTATAAAATACTTCCTATACCTCACTGAGTCCTTTGGAAGGGAATAATGATCACTAGCTGTGTATGAAGAGCTGAGAGGTGCAGTAGGTAAGCAAGGTCAGGGGGTCAGTATGAGAAGCAAAAAGAGGTCCCAGGCCTTTTGGTCCTGACACGGGTAGCTCTACCCTGTAACACAATATGCTCTCACAGGGCTGTCTCTCACCAGGCTTTAAACTAAGGAGAACAGTGATGGAGCACATACTATCATTTACATCCTATATAACTATATCTTACACACCAGTGTAACGTCTTCACAGACTTTTCAAGGTTAAGCAAACATCGTGCCAGTGAGCTGTCCATATCAGCTGAATCCTGGGGGGGGGGGTGCATCCTCCTTGGTATGTGTGGGTTATGAGGAAGGAGGGAATTCAGTTACTTGTTATCTTTCATTCACAGAGGTTTAGAGCTCCTACTTACTCATATATGACAACTATTCTGTTTAGTCCTATCACATCCAAAGCATTTTCCTGTATTGGTCATGCAAATGTGTTCTGTCTCCCAACTTCTTCAGAGTCCACTGTAATCATCTTTTGCATCACTGATAATGGACAAAACCCTCTCCTTAGCTAAAGCCCTTGAGAATCCTATAAGGCAAGATCCTTAAATATGCATTCTTCTTCCTGTTAAAAAAAAAGTAGATTGAAATTGCAGTGTAATTCCATGATTTGTCCTGGACGTGGGGTTTTTTTAACCTTAACCCCAAAATAGCTTTTATAATAGCTTCATGACTAAATAATTGTGGAAAGAATTGTCTCCAAGTGCAGGCACTCCACAAGCCAAAGGATAGAACCATATGCTTTCTATTTCTTTTAGCCATGATTGATACAATTTTTGGTTAAGGAGAATGCAAGAAATAACACATCTTTTCTACTCTTTAATTGACTGAGCAAACAGTATACCCACCAGCAGTGATGAAAAAGCCTCCTCCTGCTTTGTATAGAATGTGACTGGCAAAAGGAGCTGCACAGATGATGAGGAAACTAGCTGCCACAACAGTGAGCACTCCCAGGAGCATCAGAACCGTCCAGAAACCTCGATAAACTGGAGAAAAGGAAGAAGGAAGAAAAAGGAAAAATATACAATGTTTTTGAGAACTTATCCAAGTTGGTTAACAAAGATTTTTCCTTTCCCCTTCTTTTATCCCTTGCCTTATTAACAAATGAAACGTTAATTCTATTTTGCATATACTTTATATATCATGTGGATAAAATTGGGTTTGATTACCAGTCCTTACCTGATGATCATGGAAAACAGGGTCTAAGTTCTTGTGAATGAAATGCATCTGCTGAATATTTAGCAGTACCTTGTAAGATAGCATCTTGACCAAATTGACACTCCTTAGAAAATGGTATGGCAAAGCTATAGCAGTGATTCTTTGGCATAAATGATTGGACTGATAGGATGCAATTATTTTACCAAAATTGTGTAGGAGAAGCAGAGAGCTGCAGTATCTTGAATTCTTAGTGCCCAGACTATATCACCAATAACAATTTGTAAGTTCTTTACAATTTACAGCAGGATAATATTCCTTATATACACCCATATTCAGCAGAAAGAAACTTAAGCTAGGAGCAGGGAGAAACTAAAAAAATGTAAACCATATTTCTGAAAAACAGCTAAGTTTTAAACCAGCCTATTTCTGCTCTAAAGCTCTTTGTATTTTATTAAATTTAAAATGTGATGTTTCAGAAGCCCCTGTTAGACAGTGCCAAGCAGTGCTGAATTAATGGATGCAGCTGGTGATAAATGAGCTGAGAGTTTTGTGACATACTCTGGCCAAAAGAGTCTTTCTAACAATTAGTTTTTAGCTGGTTAATTGCACATCCATTTAACAAAGTCATCATTTTACAAATGCTACAAGAGTGACATAAATTTCTCCCATGAATTCAAAAATTGGTACATTAACACAACCCATTAGTAAAATTATGAGTTGTAAAGATCTCCATCGTCAGATCTGAAAATCTTGAAGCACTGACAATTCAGTCAGTGAAAAACATTTCCACCCAACTGAGGGAAAGCATATAAGCCAGCTGGCAAGTCAGGAAAAGTGTATCACAAAAGAAACTGCCACTTATCATCTGACAGCACCTACTTACTGTTACGGAAAAACACAACCAAGCAACTATTATACTAGTTCATATCCTGAAAGATTCAAATTCATACAGCTTGTTAGAGACAGCTATTCACAATGATTCAGGTTTGCTCTCATCTGAAATCTGAAGGCGCACTAGGGCATTAGCAGCTTGTGTTTCCCACTGATGTATTCCAAAAGTCTATGGTTTTTAACTTGACCAGCTTAACTCAAGTTAAAGTATACATCACTAGCATTGTAAATGTATTAGCTAGATCACACTCATCACATTACAATCACCACTCTTTTTAAATAACATCCTTTTTAATCCAGGAAAACATTCAGAGACATGATTTTCCACCACACTGATCAGCAGATTTGGGCATTAAAAGGATGAATGTGTCTGAAAGTACCCGGCAGAAGGGTTAAAATTGGGGTTTGGTTCATATCCAAGTCTCCACTCCACATAAACAAAAAATTATTGGAATAGTAGGTAAGAAATAAGGCTATGGCTCAGCAAAGCAGTTAAATGTGTGTTTTGCTTTAAATAGTATACCTCTTATGGGATTTTAGGCACCTGTTTAAAGTTAAACACATAGTTAAATGATTCACTTAATGCAAATGGACAGTGAATGGAGACCTAGAAAGGTAAATCTCTCAAGTCCTTCAGTCTTGGGTTTCTGAAGCAATTTCGTATTATTTTACTCATGGGGCTACTTTGATAAGCTTCATTGCAGTCTCCAAGTCCATGGGACATTACTTCCTCATTTAAAGCCTAATACCACTAAATCAATCTATAACCACCCAACTCTTTTACGTGGGTGGCCCAAGGTACTTCAAAGTCATACTACATAATAGGACACATTGGCCAAAATGGACCTTGAAAAAGCTTTCTTTTTATTATTATGGTCAGTCACCTAAGTAATGCAGCAGTGTTTCTATTTTCTGAATGGATGAGGACACAAGATTCTCCAGCATTACAAAACCAACATCCATTTTCATTATCTGCTCTTCATACAGGAAGCTTTGAAGTCTGCTTTTAGTGAAATTTCATGAGAAAATTTTGAATTGATGCTCAAATATTCTTAGAAACAGAGCACAAAAGGAATACAAATACAACTGATGAAAATTTGTTTAAACCTCTCTGCAACTATACAAGAGAAAAGCTGTTCCTCTGCTCCAACCCTGTAACTATTTTATGTATTATATATGAAATACTGATTTCACCTAGCTATCACCTGAAAGAACATTCCATTCTATTTCTCTAGAAATAGTTATTTACTCTAGAGAATCATGGATAAAGTCTGATTATCCTAATACTTGTTTATTAAGCTAATTCTGTCATTAAACATCAATTAAAAAATAGAGCATAATTGACAGGTACAAAGTCTGCTCACAAATCTTTGACTTTGCAAGCAAAATACTACCCCCTCTAATCTGCAAGGCAGAAAGTCATTCAGCTCATTTGTGGCCCAGGTGTGAGGAAACACCCAGTGAGCACTTAGACTTTTACTTTTGTAAGGGAATTAAAAAGCCATCATTTTCCTGCAAAGAAGTTTTCACTTATTTTATACTCTGACGGTTTTTGCTTAGACCACATTTCCCATCTTCTCTGCCTAGATGGGCAAGATCAATTCCTACAGGGCTAATCATTCAAAATTACAACTCAGGCCTACTGCTGTCATTTAGCTTAGCTGTCACCTACAGATGGACACAAAAGAGCTGGTTGAAATTAAGTCTCCTGACTCTTGAAGTCAAAGACCTTGCTGCTCCGATGTTGAGATGAACAATGATAGGTAAAATGCAACAGAAGATGCTGCTTTAAATTACTCTTCTTATATCCGATGAAAAGGGCTGAGACTGTGATCCAAAGTCTGTTTCAAGAAATAATGGTTTGGTGTACCCATACAAAGTGTATCTACAAAGAGTGTTAATAGATGTTTGCACAATTTCAAGTCTCACTGAGGTAGTTCATAGGATATCCCAAGTTCGGGCCCAGATGACAAGGAGTACCCTTGTCTCTTCCAAGTACTTCACAGATATGTTAGAGTTACCCACCTCAAATACAGGCATCATTCCAAGTATTTCCTACAACAGAAGAAATAAAGTACAACCACTATGTAGGGTATGCCCAGCCACTGCCCTGGAGGGACATCTGCTGAGATAAGGCGATTGAGCCATCTCCCAGCAGGACCCCTGGGAAGGCAGCTACTCTTCAGTTAAGGTGAGAAGAAGACAGACCCAGAATCCTCTGGGAGACCCTATGCAGTTCTTTTGTAACCCATTGGCCTTTACCCTCTGGCACCCACCCCCTGTATCCCTATAAAGCTAACCCCCTGCCCCTGCGAGGGCAGAGAGATGCTTGTCCCTGGCTCCCCTTCGCCAGAGTACGGACCAATAAAGCTACCTCGTGCGGAACAGCTACACGGGCCTCTCGTCTCTCTCCCTGGTCTGGCCTGGAGGCTGCCCTGCAGAGCTGAGCTGAAATCACGAGCTGACAATCACTAAGGAGCTGACAGCTTCTGCACGGGCCCTCCTAGCCAGCAGCCAAGGGAAGACACTGGACCTCAGGAAGATGATCTCTTTCGGGACCATCTCTCTGGACCAGTCACAGCTTCCTCGGTCAGAGCTACTGACCCCTCACCCCTCTGTCATAATTGCAGAGTGCAAAGTAAACATATCTGCAGTGTTTAAAATCTTAGAAACCACTGCTCTGTGTTGCAAGTGTGCTAAACAGAAGGTTTTGTAAGTTGTCTTGGTAAGTTGCCCCTCTGTTGAGTACAGCATTTGCCTTGGAAATGACAGGCAGACCTAAAAATAAAAAAGGACTGAGCAGAAAACAGGAGTACACAACTGCACCATTGAGCCTGTATAAGAACATTATATTCCTCCAAAATTGCATGACCTGTAGTTTTCCCTTGTTACTTGCTTTTCTCTCTAAAGATCCTAATTTAGGTCCCTCCAGGGACTTTTGCATTATTTGAAAACTAGAAGAAGTATCTGGGTTTGTGCAAAGGACCAAATTTTGGAGAAATGTGTGAAAATTACCAAAAGCCTTGTTTTCTAGTATCAGAAAAGCCTATTATCTAGTAGATCACATCATTGATTACAAACTGAAGTTAAAGATTCATATTTTAAGATTTTACTGATGCATGATATAAAAGACAAGCAATAACATGTTTGAAAAGTTACAGAGCTGTGTCACCTACAACACACGCTTGTGCAGCAGTCATGCACGCCTCTGAAGCTCCATAATAGTTAGTCAGGGACAGCCAGGTTAATGACTCAAAGCAACACCCTTCCACTGTTGAAGATGTTAACATCAGCCTCATGAAAGCATACCAAGTATTTTATTGCCCTTGCTGAGTTAAAGTGTTTTCAAAACACAGCCATCAGTCCGTACAAGTACTGTGGTCTACCATAAAAACCCCAGCCACTTAATCTTGAATTTAATATCAATATGAATTATTAAGCACTATAAGGATGAAAAACCTTTTGAAATGTGTGAGTACAATGCCACATAAACATTTCCAAGGCAAAATGACTTGGAAAAGTTGCCTTGAACTATCACGGACAAGCTCACATCCAAAAGGGAACATTTCCTGTCATCTGACTGCAGATTGTATTTTAGAGTATGTCTTTTTTTACCTCTCTATTTAATGTAAGAGATATTGAAATCCTTTCAAGAAGAGTATTGCCACACACAGTGCCAATACAGTGAAAGGTGAAGTGCCTGATCTGCTCTCAACCAGGAGTATCTTCTCCGCAGATAAACAACTGTAAATGAAATCACCTATCTCAGCAGCAGCACAGGAGATATACCTGGCAACACAGTAAACCTTGCAAGACTTTTCTCAGCTTCATTCAGCACCCTTTACTATCCCTTAGTAATATTTTTTTTTAATAACTTTAACAGTAAAACAAATACATTATTCACAGGATGGATACACTGCTGTTTAAGATGTTTCTTACTTTGTTGCTGCTTGGGGGCTACAGAGTTCTCCCTTATAAATGTACTGTATTAAAATCTCTCATGGGCAATTATATGACTGTATTACATAAGAGCATTTTTTTCCCCTAGAAATAGACTGCTGCTAACATTTCACTTGTACAAATTCTATTTTCAGATTTCATTGCTGATATTTTCCAGATTACTTTAGGTTAATTTCAACCCATTAACAAACCTGCCAATAAATTTCATCTCACCATTTTGGATTTAACAGTTGCTGAATCATACTTTTGCTTCAGTCCTATAAACATTGTTTATAATCCATTAGGCGTTATTTCAAATGCTGGCAATGTGCCCAGCACTGGACAAAATAAGATACTAAGATTCAGGAAAAACAACACTAGCAGCTACAAATCAGAGTATTAAACTAATGTGCCTGTGCTGCCCCATTAAAATGCTTCCACTTCAGCTTCAAAAGCTCTTGGGAACACTTAGGGAATTTTTGTTTATTTCCAAATTAAGTTGAAAAAAATCCCCTCAAAAGTAAAAATAATGAATTAGTGACTAAGTGTTATATTTTTCACTTCTTTTTCTTAGGAATAATCTCACTATGGCCAATGGGACCATTTCCATGAGTAAGAACTTTGCACATTTTCCAAAAAGAGGCCTAATATTGTCCTATAGTAAAAGAACTGTAGAACAGTGTGATAGCCCTTGAACATCAGTGTTAAGTAGTCTAGTGACATAATACTGTGCATTAATCTAGCTAGCAATTAATTAATATTAAAGAACTATAATATTAAGTTTTCAGAATAGCCTGATGGGTCCACTAATCTGGTTATGATTATGCAAATGTATTTTAGAATATGTAGGTTGCTGCTGTGGTACTTCTATTGCATGGTCTAATTTATTTTTTATTCCTAGGTTGTAGTTTGTTGCACTTATGTATGTGAATCATCATAAAAATGTATCTGCTAGCAACACAATGAGGTGCTAAGTCAACTTAAGAGCTGTACATTATAATAGTTGTCACTCTAAACCTCTGTACCATCACAGAAAGTCACTAGACTCAGGCTTCCCCTGAGTTCATTTAGAGCCTGTTTCAGGCTAAGATAAATGACATGGCCTATGAACTTCAGCACATTAACTGTGAAGGATGGTTCATACAGCTTTTGAAACCATACCTTACAGTACAGCTAGGGGAAGTCCTCCCCACTCTGCCAAGATATTTAACAAAACCAATAAATGCACAAAAACATTATAACCATGATTAAAAGGTATAGCAAACTGCAATTTCAAAGCAGTGCTATCTAACTCTTTGAAGCTGATCATGCATCTAACAGTAATGTTTAAAAGATATCTGACACATTAAAGTATACATTGAAATCTCCAGTATA
Source organism: Corvus cornix cornix (assembly GCF_000738735.6). NCBI lineage: Eukaryota > Metazoa > Chordata > Aves > Passeriformes > Corvidae > Corvus > Corvus cornix. The sequence continues at coordinate 88,581,904 of NC_046332.1, read as the reverse complement.
AGCACCCCTGCAGGCTTTTGTGTCTTTACATTTCCATCTAAGGCTATAGTCCTTGACACCAAGAGCTCATAGCTTAGGTTTGTACCTCAGAATGAACTGAGCTTTTGCTCTAAATCTTTGTAAGGCATATTCTAACACTAGACTTCCCTGTCCTCAGTGCTTTAACACAAACTCAACATACAAAAAGATGTAAATAAACTAAGAAAGGATAGGTGAGCCTGTTTTGAAATCTGGCCCAGAAAAGCGCTGAGCCAAATTCCTCCTAAAGCCAAAGCAGTTATGTCAACAGAGAACTTGGTCCAGACACTGCACTCAAAAAGCATCGGAGATTTCATGTTCCTCAGGCAACTTATCTTTGCCTGAGCTCTTCTAGCTGGATGGTGACACCACACTCCAAAACCAAACCACACTTGTGTCTCCACACAAGGGACTGCACAAGGGGCTGCAGCTGAATTAAAATTCCTCTGATAAGGTCCAAAAGTCTCTTAAGCCAAATAGTCTGTAAAAAAGGCACATGCCTTTACTTGCTCAGAAGCTAATAGCCCTCTGAATGGAAAGGTAGAAATTTTTAGAAAATGTGTTGCATACATGTTTGATTTTTCTAATGAAGTTTAAAGCTCTTTATTCAGCTGTTTATTTTTCTATGAAAGAGAAAATTTCTTGTTATATACCCCTACTTAAAATAGAACTTAAAATAGATTGACTCACTAAAAATTATAAACCTGGGGAGAAGATTTGGGCTTTTTATCATCCCCAGAAGAGAGTATGTCAAGAAAGTTATGAGCCATGAAAATGTTAATATTTTATCAAGAAACAATAGCAGAACCAAAAAATGGGACAATCACCTCCATTTTTTGGTAGTGCCCTTTTATTCTGTGTTTAGCTGATGCAAAGTATTAGATGCAGACAACCAGATATACAAATCATAGATGAAATCATGTTATTCATGAAACCAAACTGAAGCCTTTTGCCACTGGCTTTATAGAAAACCATTTCCTGCACTGGGAGTCAAGAAGAAGAGGATAACCTTCTAGTATTTCTTAACTTAGTGACTGCAGTTGCAGCAAGGTTTTAAAAACTTGTTTGCCAAATATCATGGGCAGGATTGTCAAACTAGACTAAAGGAGAAACAAGTTTTGAACTCACAGAAGAGCTGATGACATAACCTTCTTCATAAAAAGTTGTGAAAGACTCTTGAACAATCATACCTGTTCTAGTAAATAACTCAGCTTGGATGTTGCAAATGAAATGTAGGCAAAAAAACCCTCAAACCCTCTTCAGTTTTAATGAGCTTGAAAGCAATCCAACTGTATCTATTTATATAGCAGGAATGGCTCTGAATATACTCTACCTGGACCAGCATCTATAGTACAGTTCTGCCTACTTTTAATCTCCTAATATGAAATATAGATAGGAAAAATATATTTGAGCAGTGGTTCTTTTGGCAAATATTAACTAAAATTAATTAAACTTTTGATGATATTCCTTCTCCTTTACTTTTTCTTTGTTTGTCCACTTCTGTGTAATCATGCAATATAATTTGAAGAACCTTTGTGAATGTATGAGTGAACGGTGGAATACAATTTCTGTCTAGGCTATTAGGAGCTGATGACTGTCACTTTCAAATGGAAAGATAAACTGTTCTAGATGTGCTATGAAGTTACAGATTAGATCTCTGAATGGTGAGGTCTGAATTCCTCCTGGACAAACAGTTCATAATTTCTAAAGATTAACAGAACCATTATAATTCTAGTTTATTTTCTTTTTCATGTCTGCTGCATAAAAATTGGATTCTAAAGACACTTCAAGGTTAGCAAAAGCAAAATTACAGCTTCAGGACAGGAAAGGATCACTTAAGTACCTTAGCAAGCTCAGAGACATGTAGCATCCACACATCACAGGTTGTTTAAAAAGTCATATGAAATAGGTATCAGAAGTTATTTACTTCAAATATGTTTGCGTAAAGATCTCAATCTGATTAAGTGTACCTGATATTTTTAAGTAGTTTCTAAATGTTGCAAAAACAGAGTTTTCTAGGCATTATTCAAACACAAAGGTTTTTATTAATGTATATCTTTCACATATATATAAATATATACTTTTATGTCTCTCTGTTACAGTACAAGATTTCTCAGTGAAATATATCTGAGTCAGTTAAACAAACTTAGACAGCATCAAGGCTCTGCTCCTCCTTCCTCATAAAGTAAAAATTTAATACATTTCCATATGTGGTTATTTATTTAACCAAAAAAAACACCCAAAAACCAAAACAAACAAACAAAAAAAACCCCAACCAAAATCAAAAACAGATTTATTTAAATACATGACAAGAAGTACTTGTTTAATGCATTCAGCCCAAGGAAGATACTTACTATATTGGGGAAAAAAAGCACTAAAAAGGAAACGTCTTTTTTTTTTTTTTTTTTTTTTTTTTATCAGAAATTACCTCCATTCTGCCATCATGCTTAAAGTTAAGCATTCATTTAAGTGCTTTGTTAAACAGTGGCTTAAATATGCATGTTGTAAAATTATGAGAAATACCAAAACTCTGTTAATTAAACTGTGTGGAGCGATAAGGCTGTTTTATTTTGAAGCATCCAAATTGTTTTCTTGAAACTAAAGGCATTGTACTCATTTGCACCAAACAATACTTACTGATTGCAGAGTCATAGGAAGTTGAGTTGTGTTCATCTCGGAGAAGAGGAAATGGGGACAGGTAAGCATGTGTACAATTCTTAGAAGGTGATTGGTTGGCTAAGAATGAAAGAAAGCAAAAGATTAATATTTTACCACCTTTACAATACTGCGTGTCTGTTCTTCAAATGGGCAAACTGAGCTTCATAGGTCAAGATTTCAGGTTCTTTCCTAGGCAACAGCTTACAGTGAATTTGGTTTAGTAAGAGATACGAGTCTTGTTATCCAAACAAGAATGTTTCTTAAAAAGCAATACAGATTTGTACTCTGGGACAGTAAATGAGCCATGCTGAAGGCACACTGCAATTTATATGTGATGCATATGTATGCTTTAGGATGCATATGTACCTTTCTCATTTGAGGGTTAATTATGTTCTTCTCATTATTTCATGTCTAAAAAAAGCAATCAAACAAACAAAATCCAGGCAATTACTTTTTCTTTTGTGAAAGAACAAAAATATCAAGCATCTTCAGAAAGTTTGTAATGTCCATAAATATGAGCTTAGTCTATCGAATTAATATCCTCAAGAAAAGGGTAATTTCACCCTTTATATTAAATACTTCTAAAAATATCAACTTCTTGCTGGTGAAAGATAAAAGCTGACTATAACTTAAACCCCATTTAAATTTCAGATTCCTGACCACAGAATTTTCCAGATAAATAACAAGTGGAAATTAACTACAGTGAATATTACATTTTTCACCTAAGACTAAGCAATATATTTAGCAAAATATGGGCTATTGAAGTCAAATTTGTATGATGGCACCTGCTTTTCGCAAGGATTATGGAAATCTTGCAAAAAGGTGAGGGAGCTCCCGACCTCAGAGGGAGTGTCAAAGACTGGAGAAGAAGTTTTGTTTGACTTCTTAATGGGAGATTTTGGTTGTAAAACACTATCTGATCTTGGAATTCTATCTGTCTTAAAACCCTGGACGTAGTGAAAAAAAGCAACAGGTCATCTGTGAATGTAATAGAGGAACTCTTCCGGAGATGATGTATCCTACACCATTTTCACAGTGGAGCTGCCCATTCCCATCTTAACCCACTTGTAGTGGGTTAAGAAGTAGATGGAGAAACTATCCAAGAAAAATTCATGGACCAGGCTAACCACCAAGCTCTTTTTTCCCTACTTAACAGAAATAAGCCATCTGTTTAACAGCAAGTGGCAAAAGACCGTGTAACTAAGAATGTACTCAGGTTAACAGGGCATCCATAACAATTGTAGTGTAATCTGATAGCTAAACTTGTATCATTTTGTCCTGGTGTTTCCTATAGTACAGATTACAAAAGTGTACGTCAAGAATTTATTTTAGGGTAGCTGAAGAACCTGATCCCCAAAGAAGCTATATGAAATCTAATTATTTGTAAGATATGAGTAAAAATAAAAAACACACCAAACCGCAACAGTTTTGCGAAAAAATGACTGCAGATAATTTAAAAGGAAAAATTTACTTACTATACCAAAACTTCCACATGCTTGCATTATTATCTCCTACACTTCCACTAAACCAGCACCTCCAGAAGAAACCTTCATGATGGAAAGTGGCCTTCTCTCCCTACAGAGGGAGAAAAAATAAAAAAAGAAAGTCACTATTATTCAATTTTTGGACAGCTGAAAGGATTAAGTTCAATTAGATGTTGACGTAAAAAACACCACCATCATGACACACAACCTGTCTGAATTTAGGTCAGCTATAGCCTATATAAACAGTCATTCTTCTTTTGAAAGAATATAATATTGCAAAAGCAGTATCACAAAATAAAAATTCATTTTAGAGCTGATTACAAATTATTATAAGAGGTTTGGAGGCAGGCTTGTAAGCCTCCAGAAGGTCAAAATGAGTATATTCAAAAGTTTATACAGAAGTAAATTCTTAGAAAATAAACACATCCAAGAATTCTACATATATAATTCTCATTATAAATAAAAAGTCCATACTAACCCCAGCATCTTCAGGTGCTTCTGAACAAGTTCCTATTTCTGTAGCAAGAAGCCAATAATCAGTTCCAAATGCCACCAAAAAAAGCAAAACCCCCAGAGCTGCAAAGAAGCCTCCAAAAAATATCCCCACACTAAGTTTCATTATTGAAGTTATTTTAAAAAAATCAAAACCTTAATTAATTAAAAGGTTAGCAGTAAAATAAAAGAAAAATATTGTACAAATAACTAAAAAACTGTTTGGAGACTACAGCTCATATCTGAAGAAGTTTCTCTTCACTTGACTTTCTGCCTGTGCCCTTCTTCCCAATGCCCTGTGAGTTGATTTGTGTCTCCAAATTTGTGTGTGTTCCATGTGGCTGACTCAAGTCTGACAGATGAAAAGGGCCTTCTATTTTAGGACACTGATGGCAGAGCTTTGCTCTGTTTCGCTGTCTGGGCAAGGCCAGTCAGAAATAGCTGACCTTCCCCTAACTAATCAGGGATTGACTTGAAATATTACTGCAGCTGGTGCATCAACATCACTGGAGACGGAGATGGAGTTGCAATGGCTCTGTCCATCGACATGAGTGGTGTTACAGAGCACACAGTAGTAGCAATGACTTCCAAAGTTCAGGCCTGGTGGTCAACGTTTCCTTAGATGCTAGCAGGAAAGGAAACATCTGCAACACTTTGGAAGTTACTATAAGTCACGTTATAAAATGAAGGCTGAGGATTTTTTATAGAATTTTATAATATGGTAGCCAAACTGAAGAGATGCCTCTGAAAAATCCCATATTAAAAAAAATAGTTATCATTAAAAATTTACATCCTACATTTAAGGTAATAACTGTACAAACACTAAACACAAAAACATTTAAATGCTTTATTTATTCAGATGCATCTTTTTTGCATATATCAAAAATTTATGCAGTTAAAAATTCTTTCAAGCAACTGATAAAAAAACTTCCATCTTTTTAAAACAAGAAGACGCTTTCCCAAACACATGCTTTGGCCATTTTGGAAAGTTATGAGGTAAAACATTTAACTTACAAGTCCTCGCTGTACAAGAAAAAGGCTTTTTCAATAACTTCATTTCATGCCAAGCAGGCCTTCCCAGTCATCTCTCATGGCTTACAGGGCATGCTTCTATAGAAATTTATAGAGTTTATAATGTGCAACAGATCCTACAGTCCTTACCCAATAAAATTTCATCGGAATTATTTATCACCAGAGTAGAAAATTTTCATTGATAACGTGTACTGGGAAGTGCTGGGCTCAAACGAATGAAGCCAGTTTACTCCAGAAAACACTTGTCACAACATTTTATTGCAATAGACTTAAGACTCCAGAGGGACTCCTACTTCCAGTATTGGTTCGGACAGTGCATCAGCATGCTTGAGGAGAGCAAAGAAAACACTGTTTCTACCACCTCCATTTCTACACAGATGAACTGGTGATGTGTCCTCAGTGGTTTTATAACACTACACTATCTGCCCAAAATCATATTCACATTTGTTACGAATCGTATTTTTTTCAAACCTGATACTATACTAATTTCATACACAAGCACATCTAATATTTTGTGGCCTTTTTGCACTTCAGAGTTTCAGTGTATGCAGAGCAGCAAATGAATATTCAAACAGACTTTTTGTCATATTTGCTTTTCCTGACACCACTGATGCAGTTCATTTTGATACAGCAGAAAGAGGTTTTAGAAAACCTAATTTTGGAAAGTGATGTTTTATTGTTCATTATTAAAGAAAACAAAAAAAACCCACAAAAACAAAACAAAACAAGCAAAAAAAACAGGAAAAAGAAGAACACATAGAATGTGCTGTAAAAATTATTACTTCAGGTTTGGAATAATTCTTTAACTTTTGGTCAGCCCTGAAGTAGTCAGGTAGGTGGATTAGATAATTGTTGTAGGTCCCCTCCAACTGAAATATTCTATTCTGTTCTGTTCAATTCTATTCTAATGTGTCTTTAAAAAAAAAAAAAAAAAAGTAGGATTCAGTTCAGCACTAACATACCCAAATTTAGACAATTTCATATAAGCTATATGTCTTTCCATCACAATCAATAGTGATCTGGCTCAGTGGAGCCAGAGAGCAGTTCATCACAACCTAGATTAGTCTCAGAGGGCTCAGCTCAGTCACTCGGGCAGACACCTAGCTGTAGCCAGAGTATCCTGCTGGCTGTCAGCTGCCGCTCCAGAAGGGCATTATTTCCCTCTCTGTTTTAAAATATCTGCTAGCCCCACGCGGGGTCTTACATACCCCCTCTCACCTTGGATGACACTAGGACCCTGCATGATGGTGACTGAAACATGTCTGAAAAGAGGTGTACGGTTGCCTTACTGTCATCTCCTGCAATCAGGTGCTCCAGGATGTCTAAGACATCTACATTTGGCAGGCAGGTATAACAAGGGATTTAGAGGAGGCCAACACCTTTCTTGAGTGACAGCTACAGGCCAGGTCCACACCACCTGAAAGTGATCCACGCTACCTCTGTTAAGATGGCTGAATCCAGGCTCCATTACCTCGTCAGGCCATCCTGGACGCACCGCTGAGTGTTTTAGCCAGACCTCAATCACCTCTGGGCAGGAAAGACCCATGTTTCACATGGAGATGTCTGAAAGCAAAAGTCTTAATTTGCAACTGAATCCCACACAGTGAATTGGACTTCCCAACCATTTTGCTGGTGTATGGGTGGCCTTAGAAAGCATCAGCTCAAAGTTCAAGAATTTTATTCAGAGAAAATCAAAGATACAGATAGTCACAACATAAACAAAACCCATGATATGAAGTTTTTCACAATATCCATTAAAAAATTAATTCTGATGCACTGTTTATCACTTAGCTCATCCTAAATAATGAGAGGTCATAACTTCACAACAGTGAACTTTTCCAACATTAAATCAGAAGAAAAAAGAGAACTCCAGACCCCTGTCTTAGCCACTGAACTACAATTAATAAAACAACCAACCAGAAAATACCAAATGGCTAGCTCCAGTCACATTGCACCTACCTGGCTTCAAGACAGAAATATGTCAGTGACTCTGTGAGCCCATTTCTGCATGAGAGCAACTTACTGTTGTGAGTAGCTTCACTGAAATCACTTTGCATGAAAAGTTTCACTGAATTCAAATGACAGCTGAATTAATGCCTGTGCAGTGCAAGTATTTATTTTTAATATACTGTACATGCACTCGGGTCTCAGTTTAGCGTGTTCATCCTGAGAGGATCTAATTTAATTATTCTCTTTTATATTTATGGCACATTCTTTGGCAGTGTTATCTTCCAAATACTCTAACATTGCCAGCATTATGCCCGTCTATGTCAAGAATGAATCAGAAGCCATGTAAGGACTTGCTATGTCAGCTTAAAAATTCATGTTATCCACCACTTGAATACTCAAAGAAAGTCTCAGGGCACTTTTTCTTTAATTAAATTAAATTCTGAAGGTTCCTCAATAGAAGAAAGTTTCAAGGCAGAGAAAACAGGGCCAGGCTTTTTAAGCCAAAACAATCATTATTCTGAATCTTAAACAAAGTCATTCCTCAACTCCTTTCAAAACTCCTAATTTCTGCAGAAATACTGTCAATTTAAACCAAAATGACTTTGCCAAATTTATCCCTACTATAATGACAATGAAGTAATTAAATCAGTTTTAATATTCAATCAATTTGGCCAATTAAGCCCAACATTCATTGATTTTGTTGACTTGTAGTGTGAAGGTTGAAGGCCCCACATAATGGATGGATTCCAATCTCATTTAACAAAGCTGGCAAAAGTTTTGTGGTTTTATTTCTGCTCTTTCACCAGATAGATAGGGCTAAACTAAGTCCTGAATCTGCATATTTTATTTATGTATATAATAGCTCCAGTTTCAATATAGTATCTGAGCCCCTCCTTGTATATAAAAATAGAAAAAAAAATTAAAAACCAATAGCAGGCTGTTTCTTCTTTCCTTTTCCATCTGAAGGGGAAAAATGATATTTATGGGAAGGGGAGGTTGTTTATTTGCTTGTTTATGTTTGTGTGTGATTACCCGAGTAAGTGTCGGGTGCGTATGTTTGGAATTGGCAGGCAGCTCCTTATCTGTGCTGGCAGATATGTTCATGATCTAAAAACAGACTTTTAGAACTGGCTGCAAGTCTCACTGTATACCAAGAAACAATTTCAGCAACTGCCACAGAGCTGAGTCCTTCTGAGACCTCAGTGCTCATTTACTGTTCTGAACAGTAATGGGAGTATCTCACCCACTGATTCCAATCCTCATCCTGTCCATCTTCCCCAGCTGGGCAGGATGGTACCTATTGCGCCTACATGATCACTTGTCAGAAGAGTACTAGGCAGACATACAGCCACACACTTTACACAGCATACCTGCACACATCTTGTCCATTAAATGTCTGTCTGGAGCTCTGCAACTAAGCTGGTCACTTCAGGTTTCCTCTACAGTCATACATCACTTTTATGGCATAGTCCATCTGACCCATTTTTGGATGACCACCTCAATGTGCAAAGAACTGTGCCCTAAAAGTACAATTACTTTGGTTGGTTGGTTGGTTGGTTGGTTGTTTGTATGGTTTGGTTTTTTCACTGACTAAGAGAGAGTCTGGAATAACTAGTTTGAGATATGACCACTTTTTTCTTAATAATACAGTAAATCAGACCACAAGTCACACAATCACAGAATGATTGAGCTTGGAAGGAACATCTAGAGGTCATCTTGTCCAGCTTCCCTGCTCAGGCAGGACCACCCGGGACTAATTGCCCAGGACCATGTCCAGGTTGCTTTCGAATATCTCCGAGGCTGGGTACTCCAGAACCTCCTTGTGCGACACGTGCCAGTGTTTGACACACTTCACAGTAAAAAGTGTTTCCTGATGTTCAAAGAGACCCTCCTGTGTTTCAGTTTGTGCCCACCGTTTCTGGTCCTGTCAATGGGCATAACAGAAAAGAGCCTGGTTCCATCCTCTTTCTACTTTCCTTTCAGATATTAATATAAAACCCTCCCTGAGCCTTCTCTTCTCCAGGCAGAGCAGTCCCAGTTTTCTCAGCTTTTCCTCATAGGAGACATGCTCCAGTCCCTCCATCACCTTATTTGTCCATCATTTGACTCTCTCCAGAGTGTTCACATGTCTCTTGTAGTGCGAAGCCCAGAACTGACACAGCACTCCAAGTATGGCCTTACCAGTGCTCAGTAGAGAGGAAGGAACACCTCCCTCAACTTGCTGGCAATGCTTTGCCTAATGCAGACCAGGATACCATCCACCTTCCTTGCAGTGAGGGTACATGGCTGGGTCAGGTAAAACCTGACTGGAGGTTGTAGAAATGTGCTGAAGTCCTCTACAAATGGAGGAAATAAAGCCATTCTGAACACAGCTATCACTGAGTCATTCATTCTGCATAAGCTATACTGAGATCACACAGATAATGATGGTAAGAACAAAAGGGACATAAGCAGCTTTTATGTCATCAAAAGCTTCAACAGGAATTCTAATAAACCAACAAGAAAAATCTTCTTTATGAGGCATTACTTCTACACATCTCCATGTACCCAGGACCCACTGTTAGACACCCGCAGGAACACACAATAGACTTGCAGTCACCCTGACAAACAAAGCTGTAGGGTGTACAACCCGTTTGGACACTGCCTTACACCCTCTCTGTGCTCAGGACTTTGACACTCTAAAAAGCATCACAAATTTATTCAGCCACAGAAAGGAAGACAAAACTTCAGTATGACTGAGTGGATCACTCTGTTTCATATATCCCATTCTATATTATATCTTGCATTAAATCTACTTTAGATAAAATAGGTAAAAAATATGGCAAAGCACAATTTCTTTTTTAATTGTGTCATAACACTGATTCAAGGTGTGATGAATCCATGTCCTTGCATGTTGGGCAAGATAACTAGAATCATCAGAGGTACAAGAAAGTACATACAAGAAAGTATGTGAGTTCCCTTATCACATCACCATTGTGAGTGCTCTAAATTTTTTATACTATTATAGGAAAGCCAGCCCAATGCCATTAATTTTTCCTACAATACTTCAAAGTCATGACATATCACACGTGTAATCAGAAATGAATGAGTTGCCTAATTCTAGGAGGTATTCCAGACAGTTTCCTATGAAAGCAGTTATGCATACATAGTCAGAAATTAAAAGCTGGCTTCTTCTTCACCATTTTTATTGCTGCCCTACATGGGTCCTTCCACAGCAGGATGCTATTATGAATCTCGCTCTGAGGCTGTAACACCTTCCATTTACTGCATAGACACTTTTTAAGATAAATATTTTTGGATTTATTCAGGAAGCTTGAGGAACTAGCCTTTAGTTCTTTCTGTACCTCTCCAGCTTCTACAGAGCCACTGATCTTGAAATGAATAATTAAATAAATAAAATCATAGACTGGGTGAGGGATGTGTAAGGGGGAGATGTGTGTGATGTAAGGGTACTGTAACATGATAGAAAAGAGACTGAAGTTAACAGGAGTCACCCCAGCTACCTTCTGCTCCAATAATATCTAAACCATTCCCCATGTATTTATTTTATCTGTTAAACATTAATTGAGAGAAACACAGAAAGATATGTGGCCTTAGTTACGCTGCCATGAAAAACTCCAGAAGGGAAGAAGTAGGCCCAATGCCTGAAATAATTCCTTCCTTTAACAAGCTGTTTTATAAATGCTTTCTAAGTCTCTCTGACATACCCACCTGATTCATTTACAGCCTTGAGGGTGGAATCAATTAAAAGGTTTCTTTCCACATTCCTTAAATTTGCAGATCTTTTCAGACAGATTACACTTTAAATGTCTTTAAGATTAACAGCAGATTCCAAACTCAAATTCATTTACAAGTACCTCTTAAAAAGTTCTGGACCACTGGATTGTAACTTTTTCTACTTGGCTCAATTTGTATATGAAAAGTTGAAACGACTGTTGAAGTTACCCTAATGATCTGAAGCAGTAAACCAGAATGAAATAAGTCATTGTTAGATTCACTAAATTGGAAAACAAATTGCACATTTGGGGGTCTTGACCTTACCTATTTGTAATGCAGGAATTCAATAATATATTACATTTACTGGAATAAATCAGTGTAGTTGTCTTAGATCTTTTTCACAGAAGTAATTTAAAAATTTTATTTAAGAATTTATGAGGTTTAAAATTTTCTCCCCTACTGAAGAAATGTAAGGATCTTTTTTTAAAAGAATTTTATTGGATTTCAGATGACTTCCATCAATACTTTCACTATGTCAGGGCTTGGAGCACACACAGTCTCAGAGCTGGCTGAGGAAGGGCAGCTGCAGACTGCATCAAGCCCTCACTTAGCAGGTGACACCAAACATTTACAGTAGATGTTTTCACTAAAAGGCTGAAGATTCCTCATCCCTTCCCCTCACTACCAAACTGAATCTCAGACATTCTCGCACAGACTAGTTCTCCTCCCATTCATAATCTAAGGCAAGAATACCCCATCAAGGCTGTGGATAATCTGATCTCCAGCAGCCCAACACTGTATGAAATGTTCCTTCTGCCATTAAAATGTCTCTCTTTTTTTTTTTTTTTTTTAAACCCTGTTTATTCAAAATTGATCTTCAGTTAGGACAGCAGACCTAGACACAATGTTGCATTAGTATACAAACTGAAAAACTGATACAGATGTAATAAAGTCTTCCTGCTTTTTTACTTCTGGGTCCTCTATTTCTTATCAAAAGATGGGTGCTTTTCCAGGGGGCCACAAAATAGCAATAAAAACTTACGGTTGCTGGCTGAGTACTATGCCTACCAAGTTCATCTCATAATCACTGTCACAACAGAGAGGTGCTCCTCCTCTTGCTTTGTTTCTAGCATGATACACTTCACACTTGCATTACTTACATATAATGGAAACAGAGTATTCTGATTGTGTAGTGACAGTAGTCTGCATATTCTTCCTGGTTCTAGTCTTATCCATAAAATCAATAATGTTCATTCAATTGCTACTACCAGGTCATGGATAAAAAAGATAGAAATAACAGGATCATCCAGATAAGTCTGGATACACATGCTGCAGCTTGCCTTTCTGAGTATCTATTGCATTCCCATTTTTAAGAATCATCCTGTAACAAGTCAAACACCTTAAAGTAATGTACGTGTACTATATGGATAATATAATTTTAATCAACCAACTATGCAATTCTGCCCCCAAAGATATTAGACTAGCTCTATTTCCCATAAGACTCTGATAAATGGCCTTCATTGTATTTCATTCCTTTAATTGCTAGTCAATTCCCTTATCAGCCATAAAATCACTTTATTTGAGAACATTTATCTTAAGATTTCTTTATTTGGGAGCCTTTATCTTAAATTTTGTAATTACAATGACACAACATGAATGGGAACCTTGAGGCAGCTGAAATCATCTGCCCTCAGTTCAAAGGCAACAGAGATATTTGTCACAATTACTATATATTAATACCTTTTTCTTATATATTATGTAAATTATGTAAGCATGTAATGTGCACAATTCTTTAGCAATATGATCAAGTTCACCAGGACAAAAGCAGTAAGAGATCAGTTAAAGGAAGAGACACCTATATGTTCTCTAAACGCTTGTTTTTTTCTGTGAACAGTTTGCACTAATGTCATAAAGTTTGGTTATTCTCTGCTTTACAAGTCATTCTGCATAGAGGCAGCTTGAAATAACATACAAAACTATTGGCAGGGAATTCAATATTCCTGCCTGCAATATTTTGTCCCCATCACATTTGATCATTCTCATCCTCAGAACCTAAGAAGAATGCAAAATAGCTAACTGGTTTCAGAGACTTATGGCAGAGACTAACACATAAAACCTTAAAAATTTCAGTTGGGCTCAGTGTTTCCACAGAAGTCAATGTCCCTTAGACCCAGGAAAAATACCTAAACCCTCGCAACATCTTTTAATCATCCACTTCTTTAAGTTTCTTCTGATAAATTTTCAGGCATTTTCCATTTCTTCTATCAGTTAAAATGACCAAGGGTAAAATTAGTGTAATATTGAGAAGACAATGTAGCAGCAATTCCCAGGATGCTCTAATATTTCAGTATCTTGTCACCATTTTGTCGATTTCAGAGGAATTGTGTGCAACTGATCTCCATTAGTGTTGTATCCAGAATTTTAAAAACCTCACTGAGAGAATTTGTTATTCAAAGTGGCCTCAAAGAGATAAATTAATAGGATATATTGGTTAACCCAACACTAAAACATAACAGCCAGTGGGATATTAAACAACTGAGTTATTCTTGTCTGGACTCTGATAACATCTTTGTCCCTATGCATATACGAAGTTAAGTTTTGCCTTGGTATCTTATAAATAAGCTGCATATCTAGAAATATGTCTTGTTTTGGTGGTTTGGGTTTTTTTAAATTTAGATTTTAATAACCGTAAGGAAAACCACATTCCCCTCTCCTTTTTTTTTTTTTTTTGTGACCTAAATCTGTAAAAGATCCTCAACCGTGTGATATTTATTTCTTCTGAAAACATGCAAATAGAACTGAAGTTATGCTATTGTCAGTTATTGAATGATCATTCTCAAACTTTGTAACTCGTGCTAGCTTTTAAAGCATGTGTCATCAACATTTTCAAAAGTTTCTTCTTACTGATAATTAAAAACAAGTTAAAGCATCTCCTGTTTATTTGTGCATTTTTAGAAGTATTTAAAACTGCAGCACTTTCACTGATACCTGGACAAGCAACTATATAAAAGAGCACCTCTGACTCCAACATAAAGTTAGATGGTCACATTTTGCATATCACAGTCGTTTCCACCAGTGCATCTGAGAGATTTATCAATCTCTCTTTGCTTTGGATGCAAAAGCATTTCAACATTGTAGTCATCAACAATTCCAGCTATCCCTGACTTTTAAGAAAAACACAGCACAGCAGTGAATAAGAAAACACTGCTGCCAGAAACACTTGGTGCAGGCACCGGGCTGAGCCCGAGAGATGGCCGAGGAACGGCAGCGCTGGGACACGGCCGCTTTCCACATGGATAGGCAGGATCGGAGGTGCACGGGCCCAAAACCCATCTTTCTACAGCAACCGAGAGAGCGGTGCAGGGCATCCATTCCCATGCTCCTATGGCATATTTGTTTCCAAAGCCTCTCGGCTCCACCTGGCTCTTCCTGCCTTCCACCCAACCTCAGGCCCCGAGGGGAGGGGTTGCAAAATTCTCCCCGTACAAACACGCAAGGGGCCGAAGGGCAAAGTCCTACAGAGGTGTCTGTGGGAGGGTGGAGGCAGGGGTCCCGAGGCTGCCAGGACCCTTACTCTTCCTCGTCTTCGCCCGAAAAAGAGGACACACGAGGGATACCGTGCCGAACGAAACAGCCCCCGCGGCTCTGCCCCGCCGCCGGCCCCGCCGCCTCCACGTTTCCGCCGCGCCACGGGCACTGCGCAGGCCCGGCGCCGCCGCTCGCATGGAGGAGGAGGAGGATGAGGATAGCGGAGGCCGGAGGGCCGCGGGGAGCCCGGCCGCGTCCGCCCGCTTCGTGCGGTGCCTCTACGCGGTGGGATTCCTGGTAAGCGGGCGGCGGCGGCCATGGGGCCCGCCCCGCGGGGCCTGCGGCGGGCGGCCGCGCCCGGGAGCGGCAATCTTCTCCTTTCCAGTCCAAGGCTGCTGGGTTCCGGGGTGCATCGCTGCAGCTGCTCCTGGGGATGCCAGTGTTCGTAGTGCTGGTGGTGGGTAGCGGCTGTGCTGTTTTACCCGTGCAAACAGCCCCGCAGTTTGACACACAGGCCGGATTTTTATCCTGTGAATGTCATGGAATAGCGCAGCACCCTAAAAGCTGAGTCTTGCCTTGTGCTTATAAGAGAGCTGTTCCCTGTTTCCTTGAAATGCCCGTTGTTCCTGTAAACCTACCAAAAAAAAAAAAAGGACAAAAAAACCTAAAAATATGTTATTTCTAGAAGGAAAAAAAAAAAAGTCCGTTATTGAAAGAACACAGACTTTAAAGAAGGTTCATATTCTGTAGCAATTCCCGAGCCTCAGGAAAGTGTCATTTAATTAATTTGAAATTAAAAGCGATGGCTTGGAAAATGAATACAAAATGAGTAGAAGTTTGCACTGTGAAATGTCAAGATACTGTCTTACCTACTTTTAGATTGAGCAATAGAAACAACCCAGTTGGTTTGTGTCCTGTGAAAGGTGCATTAGAACAAGCTTTGCTTCTTTTAACTGGCTTTTAAATGCTGTGGTTCTCCAGCCCTGTAACAGCTTGTTGATACTGAGCTGGGGCACACAAGAAAACCAACCGAGTGTCCTTTTAGAGGGTGTGGTGATGCAAACTTCCTGTAGCCAGACAAATAAATACAGCGTATCTATCATTCCACATGAGGAGTTAGATGTGAAATGAGAAGTAACTACCCCTCAGAGGATAGTGGTTAACGGGTCTTGCTCTACCTGCATGCCTGTGACAGTCCAGTACTGCCAGGGTATAGTCTGAGTCTTGTACTTTTTAATGTCTCTGTTGACAACCTGGACAAGGTCGCTGAACCTCTCTTCAGGTTCGCAGATGACACCTGAGATTGTTATGGAAGATGTTTGTAAGTGGTGTGCTCTGTTTGTTCATGCTAATGTATTTAATGATTCTAACCTTGTAAGCCTCAATTTCAACCCTCAAAAAATAATTGATGACAGACTGTGAGAATTCACTTAGTGATACACACTGTTAACAGTTACTCAGGCTTTGAGGTAGTCTAGTTCAGTTCAAGCAGTCAGTGATGAAAGGTGATCTTGCTCCAATAGATCTTCTCCAAGGGGCTCTGAATGCTGTGCCAGGTTGTAGTAGTACTGAAAGAACTACTGGGTCAATGTGGTGAGCTTAACAAAAGGTAATAAAGCAAAAGGAATGAGTAGGAGATCCTTGTACTGCTCAGGATGGGCAGTGTCCTTTACCCTCCTCTTACAAAATGTTTTTCAATTATGCTTTGCCTTTTTTTCTTTTTTTCTTTTTTTCTTTTTTATGAAATGTCTTTTCACTACATTTCTTAAGCTATACACAAAGGCAGTATGTAAGTAGGTTTAAATCTACTGTAGCTTATTCCCCATTGTAGTAGGGTTAAAATACTGCTTTTCAAAATACACATTCTTTGCACAAATAGCAAGTATTTTTAGGTGATCGAAATTAGACCACTTTGAATTTAAAACTCTGGTTATGAAGTACTTTTCTTGTTAAACAGGTAAAGTTTAATGTGTATTAAAGGAATATTTGATGTTTTCATAGGTGTAACTCCTCTGTGAGGCAGTCCTTTATATTTCAGTTTATATGTTTTGTAATATGAAAAATTTTCTTTTGACCTAGTGTTGATACGGAGATAATTTACTTTTTTTTTGTTTTTTAATGTTGGCTGTTATTAAGCCAGGTTGCCATTATCTTTGTGAAGGTTACTAAAACTTTTCTTGACTTCTTTTCAGGACTTATTTGGGGTGAGCATGGTTGTTCCTTTAATGAATCTTCATATCAAATCTCTAGGAGCAAGTCATACAGTTGCTGGAATCATAGGTAAGTTGCAGTACTTGATTTACAAAATGGCCTGGATTATGCCTTAGTGCAAATTGGACATTGTAACATAATGCTTCCTTGCTAATAGCATAATAAAAAGTGAAGACAATTTCCAAGTAAAACTGTAAGGGCAGCTGTACTCTGTTAGACCCAGAGACCTGTCCAAACTCATGCACTGACAGTAGCCAAAGGCATGTGCATTGGAAAGAGCACACTTGGAAAGAACAAGGAAGTCTTGCAGTAGCATTTGTACGGCTCCTTTTCCAGCATCCAAGAATTCACAACTTAGCAATTTAGGGAGCCAGAGGTGTTGCTTGTAGTTTTACTGCTATTTACACTTTGCAAATGGTACTTCTGCAGCTGGTTCTCCAAAGCTTTCCAATGCCCGTGATTGCTCCCAGTTTGATTAAAATCCTTACAGCCGTCTTGGCAAAATATTTATTCACTTTCAGGAGTGTTTACAAATAAATTCTGAACATTTGAAATTTTTTCTTAAAGTATTTAGTGATAAGGTAAATTCTGTGGCTTTAAAGTGCCTTTTATGGCATTGTTTATGGTGTCAAGTGATACAGTATATTCTTTATGTGGTTGACTTTATGGGAGCTGTTATTCAGTTTTATTATTTTGCTTTTTTATTTAACACATTGTATGAAATAATTCTGCCTCTACACTGAGTTGACAGTATTATTTTAAGCAGCAATTAATCAGAAATATGTTTTCGTTTCAACAGTCTGCTTTGATTTTTAACTTCAGAAAAAACTAGGGTTTGAGGTGTATTCTTATAAATGAAAGAGTCTGGCAGATGTTTCTCTCTGCTTCTCTTTGTTCCTTCTCTTCTGTCACTAAGTGCTGCTAAAGTCCTAGCCTCCAAAATGAGAAAGTAGGGTCCGTGTTTTCTTCAGGGCTTCTGTGGTGCCTTGCAGTAGACTGAAGCACCAAGTGGGAAGTCCCTTTCAGTAGTGAAATTCTCTCCTGATTCTGAGAAAGCAATTACAAATGCCAAGATCTGTTTTGTTTAATACACCATACAAAGCAACATCATTTTAACTTACATTGTTTTTTGACTTTTCAGCACTTTTTTCTTTTTTATTTTGTCATTCCCTGAAATTATTTCCTTGATTAAATGCTAAAGTCCACCCTTGGTTTGCCCTGCTCCATCTTCCCATTCTTCCAGTAAACTATTCCCAGAATTCCACAATTTTTCATCATTTAAAATTTTGTGCAATTTTCATTTTTGAAAAAAAGCTTAATTTTTAACATTGGTATTTTGTTTGTTTTAGGATCTCTCTATGGTGTAATGCAGCTATTTTCCAGCACATTTGTGGTGAGTTCTAACACTGCATTCCAGACCATATTGGTATTTCTATGGATTGTAGGGGAAAAAGGGTGGGGTTAATAATAGCATTTCTTAACATTTTGAAAATGCATAAACTGTTCATATAAACATTTTGGTTGGAGGGACCAATTATCAGTTTGCATGAAAAATGTCGGTTTTGTTTATAAGGAATTGCCAGGTTTTCCAGACCCAAACAGAACAGAGTTTCTAGACAAAAACTAGAATACAGATCTTGGCTCAGACACAATACTGAGCAGGTTGCAGTTACACAGGGTTATCGTGTCTCGTGTTGGTGCTAGTAAAGCAGTTTCCTTCTATGCAGTAGCCTGTCCAAAAAGCAGTCTCATGAGTCAGCTCTTCATAGCCTGTGATCTAGTTTGCTTTCCCTGCTTAATGAGCAGTGACTTGTAATTCACTGTATGGTCTAAAATTAATCATGCATCTTTGCTATTTCTTTGGGGTTTTTTCTATTAGTTATTCATTTTTTTATATCCTAATATTACCCTGGTACTAGTTTTCTAGTTTTGAAGAGAACAGATTATGAGAACATCTCATAAAAAAACTGTTTCAGGCTTTGTTATGCAGGCCACCTGGGATAATTTCCTGCTATAATTTTGTGGCATTTTCTTTGAATTGCAAGACCATTGTCTACTTTCTTAAAAACTATTTCCTCTTAGGAATCAAGCTGATTTATAAGCATGATAAATGCAAGTTTTCTGTTTGCCCTCTGCATAGCTACTTCTTACGTGTCTACGCTCAGATGACAAACTCCTCATAGCCAAGATCATTGCTGTTAGGATGTTCCAACAAGTGTCTAATACGTAGCAGCCAGTGATGCAAACAAATATTTGTGGTTGGTTATGGTAAGATTTTCAGAAGGCTCTTACTGGTAATATTTTGTGATACTTACTGCAGGACTGTCTTTTTAAAAGGGAGATTTTTTTAAAAAATAAAAGCTCTATATGGTAACACTAAATGGAATCATAGTTTTGGCAGGTACCCTGCCAGCAGGCCAGAACTCTGCTTGTGACTTCCAGATTTTGAGCACTTAGGAATGCTGTGTAATAAGCTTATTAGACTTTCATTGACAGTCCTTTGATCTCTTTTCTCAATTTAATTTAGAAGTACTGATTGATCACTGCACATAGCTTAGTGTTACAAAAAGCTAATCTTTCTTTCCTACTTTGTGAAAGGGCTGCTGGAGTGATATCGTAGGAAAACGGTATTCCCTGCTTGCTTGTATTCTTCTCAGTGCACTGGGTTACTTCCTTCTTGGAGCATCCACCACAGTGTTCCTGTTCGCCATTTCTAGAGTCCCTGTAGGTGAGTAAACACTTGGCATTTTGCAGTTTAAATTCCCTGTAGTCTCAGCTTGAGAATTACTGCGGGAGAAATCATTGTAGGTGGATGGCTGTATAAGCATAATCACCCAACAGCACCAACTGAACCTTAGTATTGGAAAAGTCTCTACAAATCAGGAATTCTCATTATTTTTTCCTGCATATAATTTGAAATGTTGAAGCTTTACCCACCAGACAGCTAAACCTCACAAAGCTGCTTACTCTAGCACTGAAGAATTTGTGATTAATGGAATTTTAAAAATATGAATCATACAGACTTGGACCATTGTTTTTTGAGATACCTTCTGTCTTTTTTTTTTTTTTTTTTTTTTTTTTTTTTTTGTACTGAGAAATACATGTTTATGAATTGATTTATATTTTGTTGCAGGTATTTTCAAACACACACTTTCCATCTCTAAAGCCCTGCTGTCCGACCTGGTGTTGGAGAGAGATCGCCCTTTAGTAATGGGGCGCTTCAATGCAGCCTCCAGCGTGGGCTTCATTCTGGGACCTGTTGTTGGTGGCTACCTTGCAGAGTTCGAAGGTGGCTTTTACCAAACGTCCTTCATCTGTGCCTCTATCTTCCTTCTGAATGGTGGTAAGTTGTATGCCACATTTTGCATCTTGGGTCCCTTCATTCCTCACTTTTGTGTCTTTATGCCATCTGTAATACCTTGCTTTCATAGTGTGTTTATCATCTATGGCATAAATATTTTGTGTGCCAATACTACTCTTTGAATTTGAACTTGTATGGAAGGGTGGGAATTTCAAAACAGTTATCCTCCAGGTGCTTCTCCTTTGTTTTGCCTATATCCCGTTTACATTCAGACACAAATGGGAATTTCTGATGTGCCCAAAGATGAAGACTAGAAATCAGAATTTTGGCTTTAATGATTAGATTTGTTTATATGGTGTGAATGGCATCTCGGTGCTTTCCTTTCTTGCTTTCACTGCATTTAAAATTGAACTGATACTGTGAATAACACTAGACTTAATATTTGCAAATTTTTTAAGGACAAGTATTGTTGAATTTTTTTTTATATTGTTACAGTCAAACTGAGATCTTCCATGTAAAGTTGATGCAATTGAATGAAATCAACTAATTTCTTGATCTGTGTAGGTCTTGTCTGGATGTTACCCTGGAGTGAAGAAAACACTGGCAATAGGGAGCATTACCAAGACAAAGGAACAAACAGTTTCTCAGCAAAATTAAATCATGACGTGCACTTGAAATCAGCAACTAGTAGAGCTGTGACAAACAGTAGTTTTTTCCGGTCTCCATGGATCCAAGTTGCAACAGTGCTGAAGAAGATCAAAGGAATTGCGTGCTCTAATTTGTGGGATATATTTTTAGTGCGGTTCCTGATGTCTGTTGCTATTCTGCTGTACTATAGTAATTTTACTCTGGCCTTGGAGGAGAGATTTGGGGTGAAACCCTTGTTTGCTGGATACCTGATGAGCTATAGCAGTGTGCTTGGAGTCCTGGCTGGTTGTCTGCTCGGACCAATAACAAAACTCTATGGGCACAACACTTACAGACTTCTGTTGCACTCCAGCACTTTCACCTGTGTGCTGATTCTCCTGTATGCATCAGCACTGAGCATATGGATGGTCATTTTGTCCTCCACGTTCTTGGCCTTCTCCACTACTATAGGCCGTACCTGTATCATTGATCTGGAACTGACTGTTGGTGGGAATGAGGCCAGTGGTACACTCCTAGGTGTTGGACAGTCTGTGACATCGGTGGGACGAATTATTGCCCCACTTCTTTCTGGAATTGCTCAGGAGTTCAGTCCTTGTGGCCCTCCGAGTCTAGCCGTGGGACTAGCATTAGTTGCTATTGTGATAATGAATGCAAACAAACAAAAATACTGTAGTCATGGAAGTGTGAAGTTAAAAAATCAGTAGTCCCAATACTGGATTGCACAGATGTATCTTCACCTGCCAGGCTTGTACAGTAATTGCATGATTTTTAAAGGGAACACATTGTGTTCACATGGAAGCAAGTATATACACATATTTCTGCTGCAGGGATGTTAACTCTAGACAGACATTATTCTAACTGGTACCACTGGGACATTTCTAAGAGGGGCAGATGTTGCTATATTGTAGTGGTTGTGATTTTTTTAAATGGATTTTTAACCGTTTTGGAAGGGAAAAAAAGAATGTCAGTAAACGCACAAATCCTGCTTGTGACTAATTTTTGAAACAGTGTTTAGATTGAAAGATTGTTTAAAAAAGCTGAATCAAAGGTGAATTTTTGTTATTTAATCAGGCGATTTTGCAATATGTTTGTTTCCCTTTGTCTGTTGTGACAGTAGCCTATATAACAGGGTGTTTGCTTATGTGATTTTTGTGTAGCCTATTTTGTCCACAAAGCTTTCTGCAGACCAAGATTAGGCACTTTGGGGTAATCAGGCAACCTCTGCTGATTCCTGGTCTTTCCCAAGTAACAGAATTGGGTATATGCTAACTTCATGTACTAGAAGACCTAATTTTAGAGTAATACAAGGCCATTCATACTGAAACTGAGGCTGAATTTAAGTTTTATTGAAATTTGAACTGGTGGCTTCTGTTTAGTAATAACTTCTACTGAGCAACTGTGTCATAAATTATTTGTTTATATTTCCTGTGCCATTTTTCTACCTTCATTTTAAGAATAGATTTCCTTTTTAATTCTCTCAAATGACTGTAAAGGTGTGCTGGAGCAACTAGCCGTAGTTCATGGATCTGGATTAATGCATCCTGTCTCATCTCAGGCATAAGTGACATTTCAGTGACAAGAGAAAAATGGTGCTGTTGATATTTTAGTGTTCATTTGTGTGCACGGCTTACCTGTAGAGAGGTTACTCTCAGAGCTGTACAGAGAGTTGTGGCACTCCTGTGCTATTTACTGTTCAAGCTCATTACTTGCCAGTCACCACTGTTTGTATTTCATATGAAACATGGAAAAAATGTATTTTGCGCTGATAATGTTCCATATCAGCTTCGTTATATTACTTGATGAAAGTACAAAGTCAACGATGTATAAGTGTTTGGTTGGGGGTGGTTTGTGCAACTTAGTTATCTCCTTGAACACATCAGTGCAAACACTCTTCCTGCTTCAGGTGAGTCATGGATGGTGTTCTGCATTTTTCATTTTCATTTTCTTCTTTACCTTTTCCACTGCCTACTAGCATTCAAATATTTGTTGAAACCTTAGTGATTCCAGTGGCAGCACCATAGGAATTCATATATAGAATTCTGAATTTATTTATTGGCATAATCAGTGTATTATTACTACTGTGATTTCAGTACATATCCTCAGAATTCTTTATTACAATAATCTGTGTTTCACTTCTCCCTAGGAGCTTGAGGCATTTTCAAGTCTCTTATCTCATCTTGCCTTTCTTGGTAGATGCCCAAAACATTATTGCTCTAAATTTCCTATTTTCTTTCTTTCCATCTTTTTTTTTTTACCTAAAACCACCCTTCTGTTAGTAAGGGGCTTTTGTTTTGCATCTCTAGCAAGGGGTTAAGGAAAAAGGTTGAAAGCAAATTAATATATATAAATGATTTAGTATTTTTTCCAATACTCATTGATTATGTGACGTTACATAGCATTTACCCTTCTAAATTGCTGCACTGATTTAATCTGACTTCTGTAAGCATCTATCCTAGTACATATCCTATTGGTTGTAGAAACCTCCCAGTTGAGAAATCTGTGGAAGCATGTGGTCTTGGGGACATGTTGCAACACATTTTACAGAAGTTTTTTACTTGTAGACCAAAATGATTTCTGAAGTGCCACAGAAACATTTCTTTTCTGTACAGGTACAGAAAAATTGCACTTTTTTTTTTTTAAGGACTAGAAATAAAATGAAGTGACATTCCACATGTATCATTTTGTCACTGTGGTTTTTTTTCCCATCTTCCTCTGCTGAAGCTACAGCACAAAGTAGAAGTGTTCAAGTCAATATGAAGTGCAGATACTTTTTTTTTTTCCCCTCAAGCTATGGTTAAAATCATTTGAATCTCTCTACAAAGGGCACAGGAACCAAGGATTCAACCAAGAAGTGTCTTGGCAGTGAATGAAAAAGGAAAAAATAAAATGGAGGACTCAGAAATTTTGAGATGAATTCCTTAAAGCTACTATCCCTAGTTCCTGGAGGCCGCATTTGCACCTCTTGTGTTGCCTCTTAGTTGCCATAACCATTCAAGTTCAGAGAGGGAAGATTCAATGATATTCCTGCAGATACAGAGATGTCATTCCCCTTTTTAATTTGAGGGAGGAGCAGTTGCAGCTAATTTTGGCTACAGTCTAGTGGGCAAACTACTGAATTACTCAGCACTTTCTTGAATCCAGTTGTAGTATCTGTAGAAGACTGTAACAAACCAGATCTGATTATGGACTAAAGGAAAACAGTCTCTGCCAGCAAACCACCACAAATTAAGATTTTTCTCTTGCTTGCTGTTACTTTATTTTGGGTTGGTTTCTTGGGCCTATAGGAAGGGTTGGGTTTTGGTTTGGTTTGTTGGGTTTTTTTGCTCTTTGCCCTTCAAAATTTTCCCTTTGGTAATAGTGACTTTTTTGACCATTTTGATCAGCTCTTGTTGAAGAGGCTGTGTACACAAAATAGTAATTTATTTCTGCAGAAGAGCTGGTATCATATGATATGTACTGATTTTGTTGCTTTTAAAATGATGAACAAATGTAAGATCTTTTTTCCTGTTGGGGTAGGCTGTGTAGTTTTGAAGAGATCCTTTATAAACATACCAACTGTGGGGAGTTGACCATGGCTAGACACCAGGTACCCACCAAAGCCATTCCCCTCTGGAACTGGACAGCAGTGAGAAAATATAACAAAAGGCTCATGAGTTGAGATAAGGACAGGGAGAGATCACTTGCTGACTACTGTCACGAGAAAAACAGACTCAACTTGGGGAGATAATTGAATTTATTACCAATTAAAATCAGAGCAGGATAATGAGAAATAAAATAAATCTTAAAAACACCTTCCTGCCACCCCTCCCTCCTTCCCGGCCTCGACCTCCTCCCCTGCTGCAGCACTGGGAGACGGGGAGTGACATTGTCAGTTCATCACACGTTGTTTCTGCTGCTGCTGCTCAGAGAGAAGTCCTTCCCTTGCTGCAGTGTGGAGTCCCTCCCACAGGAGACAGTCCTCCATGGATTTCTGCAATGTGAGTCCTTCGCGCAGGCTATGGTTCTTCACTAACCACCCCAGCGTGGGTCCCTTTTCCACAGGGTGCAGTCCTTCAGGAACAGACTGCTCCAGTGTGGGTCCCCTGCGGGGTCACAGGTCCTGCCAGCAAACCTGCTCCACCGTGGGCTCCTCTCTCCATGGTCCTGCCAGGAGCCTGCTCTCATGTGTGCTTCCCATGGGGTCACAGCATCCTTCAGGCATCCACCTGCTGTGACATGGGGTCCTTCAGAGGCTGCAGGTGGATCTCTGTACCCCTGTGGTCTTCCATGTTCTACAGGGGAAAGCTGCTTCACCATTGTCTTCAGCACAGGCTACAGGGGAATCTGTTCCAAGGCCTGGAACACCTCCTCCCCTCCTTCTGCACTGACCTTGGTGTCTGCAGGGTTGTTTCTCTCACTCCTCTCTTCTCTGGCCACAACTGCTTCTATGCCATAACTTCTTTTTTCCTTCTTTTATATATTATTAGCCACTGATTATCTTGCCCTTGGACAGCAGTGGGTCCATCTTGGAGCCAGCTGGCATTGGCTCTGTCAGGCAAAGGGAAAGCTTCTGGCAGCTTCTCAGAGAAGCCACCTCTATATCCCCCGTTACCAAAACCTTGCCATCCAAACCCAATACACCAGTTCTGCAGACTTCCATTTCTTGTCCATTTTTCTTTGTTCTGAATTTACTCACTGCGTAAATCATCACAGAGGTCAGTACCATTCTCATCTTCTGAGAACAAGTTGACTATTGAGCAGATAATGCAGCAACAAAACAGGACAAGTGCTGTTTATGATCTGGCTTGCTTGTTGCTTCAGCCTCTCTGTAGTGCCATTTCATTCCTGCTGCCGGGAACCTCTGTGGGTGCTGCCAGTCCCCATTTGGTTATGGGTATTACAGGACACTGGGTAAATGATCCTTTATAGCTTGGCACTTTGGCATCTGAAAACCCAAAACTTGCCTGTGCTGTTATTGCTATAATATTGAAGACTCATTCACAAAGAGCTGATCATGAATCTTGTAAGTGTGTATTGGAGTCTGAACTTTGAGACTCAAATGATAGTGAGTGGAGGTCAGACTGCTTTTAGAAATGAAAGAGTATACAGTTTATTTTAAAGGGAAGTCCTGACAAACTTCTGTGTTAATTTACAAAGAGAAATTAATTCAAATTTTTAATTATTTTAAATCTCAGCACCAAGGAACTCTTTTTTGAGATGTGCTACACAATAGGAACCAGTCTTCCATTCTGCCAAATATCTAATAAATAGGAGGTCTCAGAGAGGAAAAATGAAGTGAGCTGAAGTATTTAAAATTTCTTTTCCTTTTTGTGGCAAAAAACTACTTTTTGAAACAAAAACTGTGACAACTAGGGTGCTATGTTTATGCACACTTACAAGGATATTTTTATAGGATCAGAGCTCTTGTGGTACAAAAAGCATCCCAACATCCAATTTCAAAATCCTTCATCTTTCCTTCAGGGGATGGGGGATGTTGCCAGAACTAGGACAATTTTGGAAATGGTGACCAGCTAAAGCATTTCTTGGCGTGTCAGCTGATGTCTGGAATTGGTGGACTTGGCAGCTCTTGAAAAAGTTGGTGCAGGGTGCCATGTGTTTTCTCCCAGAGAGCCCAAGATACTCTTCATAACAGCAGGCATGTTATTTTGGCAAAAAAATTAAATTTGTTTTTCCGTGTGATTTCTATGTGGCTTTAGTGCAGAAGGATATTCTAAAGTTTTTAATTGTTATGCAGCATGGTTTTCTTTTGTTGAACTGGTTTTAGTGGAATTTGCATTCTACTTTAGTACCAAGTAGGACAGCCCTTAAAATTTTGCCTCTTTTGGCAAATTATTCTTGGGTTTTTTTTCAAGTATCTGCCTAAAAAAGGTAACTGGGTGTCTATCTCCTCTAGGCCTTGCAATACTTACTTTCTTATCCTATTTACTTTCAATTTATAGGCCTCTCAGGAGGTGAAGGGGAAATCCTCAGAAAACCCTAATTCAGAGTGGAACTGAATTTTCCTGCTATCCCTAAAACTGGACTTTCTTCATCAAAAATTCATTAAAATATCTATACTACAGAGTGTGCTGGGGAGTCTATCTGGAAACAAAATATTTGTATGTGGCTTTGGCAAGTTTCCCAGTCACTGCTGAAGATCTGGTTTCCTCGAAAAAGCGAGAAACATTGTCTTCAGTCAATACATGACTTTCCCCATCAGGTGGTGCTCGAGGACAGATTTACTGGGCTTTCATTCTCCAGCAGACAAACTGATAAAACATGAAGGATGTATCTCCTCTGAAGGCTCAAAAAACTGCTAACTTGTTTTACTTTGCAGGAAAGAAAAAAAAAAAAAAAAGAAGAAAAAGGCAAAACTCTGACCCAAACCAGAGTAAGAGTTGAATGGGAAGGGCTACCTAGGACGGTGCCCATTTCACCTGCTGCTGTCATTGCTACTGAAAAGGAGAGTATCCAGGAAATCAGTTCCCAGACATGACAAGCGGCTGATTCAGCAGTAGTGGAAAAGAGCCTGAAAAGGGTGGGAAGAGCAGAAGTGAGGAAGGCAGAGAGGACTCTCAAGGACACAGAGTCCCAGATTTGTGATTCTGCTTCACAGTGTGACCATGCTGGAGATGTGCCTTGATGCTTGTATTCTGTGGATTTCAAAGTTCTTTGGAAAGGTAACAACATGCTATCATGTTTTGGAGCACCAAGAGCTTAAGACCATATTTCATAAAAACGACCTTCAATTTGATGTGCTTGTACTATGGGGCACCACTTTAAGCACAAATAATGTGAGCATGCCCTGCATTAATGGGCAACCAGCATAGCAGTAAGGTTCCTGAAACCTGCATTCATTATTTAAAATTGTACCATAAAAAATAACAACTGTTTGAAAAAAATGAAAGGCAGCTCTCCCCAGATAGAAGCCAAGTGCTTGGTCATTACCAGCACATGAACAAGAAAATTCCACAGAGAGTAAACTAAATGTTGATGTGCAACATTTCACATTTATTTATTTGGTCAGATTTCAGGTGGGCGTAATATAAAACAGCTCATCTAAGCAGTCTGATCTGTAAGAAGGATGTTGCCTCAAAACTGAAATCAAAACTCGAGGCTTTTTTCTTAGTCAAAAATAATGCAGTGACAGAGCATTCCCTGACAATCTTACAGATGAAAATACTTTCCTGTTGAAAGACAAATTTAAATTTGTTTTTAAAACTTCCTGGATTTGTTTGAGCCCAATTTTATTTCCAAACAGGAGATGATCATTAAAGGACAGCTAAGTGTTGATTTCCACAAAAATCATTTTTTGAGAATAACCATGAACATTTGACTGAGGTTTATAGGGTTCACAAAGCCATTCCTCTGCAGCTTAGACTTTGCATTTGCCACACAGCAGAAACTTCCATAGCTGGAACAGAGGAAAAAGATCAAAGGACCTGTGCTAAGGAAAGAGTTTAGGAAGGTTTGATATCTCAAATACATACATGAAATAAATGTTTTGGAGATGCTGTTGGAAGAAGGAAAGTCTTACATTCCCATTTATCAACCCCCACCCATGAACATTTGAAAGAAATCTACCTTGTGATCTGAAAAGGAAACTCTGATTTTTAATAGTTCTTTCAAAACAAGCTTAAATTAAAAAAAAAAAAAAAAATCTTATTGCCCACAGATTTAGAAATGTGCTAATGAAAGAGAAAAGTTATGATTTCACAGTGTACATTCTTCAATGAAAGTTATCAATCTTGTAACAAGTAGAATGAAAATTATTTCTGCATTGTACTGAAATGTGTATTTGTGCTAAAGCAAGCTCAGTACTTAGATTAAGTGGGACAGAAAGTGCAAATTCCTGAGAGCTACAGTTAAGTATCATTTATTTCAATGCACCCTCCCTTCCCATATGCCCTCAAATGGCAGCCATTGA
Source organism: Corvus cornix cornix (assembly GCF_000738735.6). Taxonomy (NCBI): domain Eukaryota; kingdom Metazoa; phylum Chordata; class Aves; order Passeriformes; family Corvidae; genus Corvus; species Corvus cornix. The sequence continues at coordinate 88,552,959 of NC_046332.1, read as the reverse complement.
CGCTAGCATCAAGAAGTCCATGTTACTAAGGTGCACAGTGACTTCAACTGATTCCAGGGCCCCACTGTGCTACTTTTCTGTAAAAACAAATTAGATGGAACATTTTTGTTCCTTGGAGTGCATAGCTCAGACAAAGAAAAGATTATCTTTCCCCTTTTACAGATGAGGAAACAAAAAGTAAAACAAATTAACCAGGGTCACAAGCTTGAGTGAATGAGCTTTCTTGAGTCTCAGTGGTCCCTGACTCAAACGGGAGACTGCTCGCTTTGTCTACGCGCAGTGCTCTGCAACTATTCTACTGCCGTGTTTGCAAGTAACTAAGGTGCAAAAAAGCAATTTTGATTCAGAACATTATTTATCCACTTGAAGTTTTCTCTTCTTAGGCCTTCTGGTGTCCTGCTAAGTGCTCTCCGTTCTTGCTGACATAAGTGAAAGCCAAAGCAATTCAGTTTTTCTTTGGTGATCCTTAGTACCTTTCAAAGGTAACATATTGCCAAAAATTCAGAAAGTAAAAATTCAAGCTATTCAGGTCTTGTGTCTGTTGCAAGTCCTTTTTATAAGCTGTATTTGCAATTCTGCCCCTACAGCTTGTTTCTTCTCTTCTTCCTCTTTTTCTGTGTCAGAGGTCTTTGAGCAAGCTAGGCTTCAGGAATATATTTATTCTTCTTTAGAAGTCTATATGATAGGTGCATTGTGCAATTTTCAGTGTAATTCATATTAAAGCTCTGGTTAAAATAGGTATTATTGATTATAAATAAAATCTGAAATGACACACAAGTTTGGGGGCATTTTTTAAGAATCCATTCATCACTGGACTTTCAACAATGATTTCAATGGAAAACTGTGTATTGAACCTTCATGACTTGGTTCCTCAAGAGACGATGTTTGGTAAGGCACATTTCCATACTATCTTAACAGTGAAAATAATGTAATTAAATTAAAGTATTGAAATAAGTTATTTATAAAAGAGATATATATATATATATATATTTTGTCTTTAACTTTGCAATTGATCCAGTATTCTTTTCACTTAGTTAATGGAGTTGACTTAACTCAAATGGAAGTGGTTAGACCCAGAGTGAGGCTTATTTTGTTATTTTAATGGATCCCATAGTCTGATCAGATAGTTTAGAATCCTAATTCAGTATGTCCATGGTTTATTATCAATAGTTCTTCTTTGGCTATGTTCAGTATGGCTGGTTATCAGGCTTATTTCTCTGCCTTTCCCCTTGTGATGCCTGCCTAACTAACCGTGGTGGTGGCATAGGTCTTGCTGACCCATGGTCTGCAGTCAGATCTTCCCTGCTCAGAGTGCCAAATCTTGGTCTTGTCAGCAGTGGCTGCCTGAACCCAATGGATGGCTGAGGCAAGGTGCTTGGGTCCTGCTGCTCTCCTCGTCCGTCCTGGCTCCCGTCAACTTCATTCTTCCACTCCACCCTAAACTCAGGGAGTGGCCTCTGTTGTCTCAGTCTCTGGTCTCTCAAGATTTTCCCTGCTCTAGGTCTTAGATTGAGCACTGTGGTAGCAGCATCCAACTCTGAGTCACTGCTGTCACCCACTGTTAATTGAAAACAAAATTATAATTTTAGGTGCAGAATATAACTGTTTCAGGAATATTTGAGTAACAGCACACCGAGCCCTTGCAGCCACACCGTAAAGTTTCCCCATGTTTTCTATATTCACTACTTTCTGATTAGACCCAGTAACAGCCCCCTAACTCTGCCAAAACAGAGGATAGATTTGACTTTAAAATATCCCTCCCCTCAAAAGTATGATTTTTATGAAGGCCTCACTCAGCTGCTCCTTGATTGCCAAGTGCCCCCTTGATTGAGGTGACATTTCCCCAGTTCTCTGAAATTTCCCGTTCTCTGGACAGAAAAATCTGTCTCTCTTTGAGCTTGGGGTCTAGTCCCTGCTTATATCCAAGCAGGATACCAAAATTAGATTTCCTGCCCTCACATCTCATGAAATCTAAACTGAGAGGCATTTCCAGAGCCCAACATGTACAGGGGCTCTAGAAACCTGACTTTGGAAAAGGAGCATCAATACTCTACCAGGCAAAGGATCTCTCAAGGTCAGTGTACAGATGGGTGGAAATATCCCATCTTTAATAAGCCTGAATGTAAGACACTGAAACAGAATCAACAGAGCAAATCTTATAGGTGGCAAGTGCTGCAGACTCTTCCTCCCACTCACAGCACAGTAGATAGAATATGCTCTAGGGAAAGCTGGCATCATTGTTTAGGGAATGCTCCTAAATGATCACTGCCAGGTAAACCAAGATGGTGATTGCCTGGACATGCACATGTCCCATATATTTTTCCCCAGCTGACTTCTTTAAAATGAACTAACAACTTCATCAAAACTTGCACGCTTGAGTCATTTGGTAATAATTTCAACAGGAGTTTATGAATGCCTCAGATTTGTTCTTAGACTTTAATCAGATATGATGTTTTAAATATATCAAAGTAAACAACTGTGTATTGTGCAACTGTCATAAGAACAACTTAGATTAGTAGCCTTCGTGTTATTTCTTTTAAAAAGGTGAGGAAGGGGTCAACAAAATATATCACCATGTAATTGTCCATTCACCCAGATAATTATATTTCAAGGAAGGTCTTCATCAGACTGTGTTTTCAGGCTTTTTCCCTTCTAAATATGTCAAATAATATATTTTTTGACAATTGAATAATCTGGAGGCACATTTTCTCTTTAATTCTAGGTGACAGTAGGTGACCTCTGCAGCCTAACTACAGAATAAAAGGCATCCTGCACTCAGGAGAGCAAAGATATAATTAGTAACAGACAAAAACACAGTCTATTGTTAAATTAATTTGGAATAGTGGAAAACTAACTGGGATGGAGATCAGGAAATTTTAACAACTTTGCAGATATACCTTCTTCCCAGTAAGAGATCTTGATGACAGCTTGTCATGAAAGAAAATGCTCCCGAGTATGGTATAAGCATGGTAATGAAACCAGTAACAATCAAAAGTAATATATAGAATTGGGCAAAGTTTTCACATCAAATAGTTGTGCTCCTACAGATTTTTAAAATTTTCTTTTGGTTAGAATTCCAGAACTCCAATACAAAACATTTGTGAGTTTAGGCAGGGGAAAAAAATAACAATTTGGTTGTAAACCACAGCATTTTTGAGTTCTTCATGACAACAATAAACTAGACCAAATGTCCTCATTGCCCTCTCTGCTTAGGTTCTCAGAGCAGTGTCCTCTACCCTGATTCCAGAGAAAAAAAACCAAATAGGCTCATAATCCAAGAGGAATATCTGGACATTATGGAATAAAGACGAGGAGAATGAACCATGGCAGTGTTCCTGGTGCAAAAGAGTTGCAGGCTGCTGCTTGCAGGAGGAGATGAGAAGATGTGCTGGGAGGACTATGCCAGTGTGGAATAGGAAGTGAGAAAGCCCCACAAAACCCTGCTGTCCAGGGCATATCTCTACACTCAAATTTCTGCTTTAGGACCCAATGCTTTAAATGCTCTAACATGCTGATTTCTCTACATCATCCCTGGAAAAACTTTCCTTCTATGTAAGCAAAATGATTGCAGCACAGTAATAGAAAAGCAGAAAAATTTCATTACCTCTGGAAGATGTTTTATTTCGCACTCGTAGTTTCTCTGGGAGTTTAGTGTTCTTAGGAAGTGAAAGGAATCTTTTTGTATTTGCTGCAGCCTGCATGCAAAGGAAACAGAACATTTTAAGTCACTGCAGAGTAGAGTACCTGCATAATGTATGTTCAGATATACAACTGAGGCTTGAACAGGTTTATGCAGCCAAAGGGCTGGAGAGTAGTTTGGGATTAGCTAATATGTGATGTTTTACTAGATACTCAGTGCTGATTGCTGGCTGAAGTCTGTGCTAACTAAGATAAAGACTGAATAATCTCAAGCAGTTTAATCAAATGAAAGCTTAGTGATATGCCCTCTGAGATCAGAGTTAATAAATGTATGGTCTCGAACCTCAACCTTGCCTGCACAGGTTTCCCCAAGGAAGGCAAATGCTGCAAGCATGGCACTTCATGTAGCTCCATGTTTAAAATTGGTTTGAAACTTTTTATCAGCCAGCTGCAAAAGTTTGGTTAAGACTGAATCTTAGGCTCAAGAACTAATCTGTATTCTGATCCTGCAAGTGCTTTATACATATAAATGACTTTATGCAGTTGACTAGTCACACTGAAATTGATGAGGAAGTTAGGCACCAGCATGATCATTTACCAGTTCAGGGCATAAGATCCTTGTTTTCCCCAGACTTAGCTTTAAAGGCTCTGGGTGCAGACCACACTTCATACTTCCTGGAACATGAGAGGTACTTTCCAGGACAAGTTGCTTTTTTTAAACTCAAAAGTTTCTCAAGGACATCCTTTCTTACATTTGCTACAAAGATTTTTAAAATTTTTACAGTCTACCAGCTCTCCTCTGCTCATACCATTCCTTGTGGCAGACCAAAAAGGAACCTGAAAGGAAATTTTTTTTCCCTTAGAGATTTTCTCTCTTTGGAGTTTTATTCTTTTCCTCTTTCTCCTCTTCCCTCTGTGGAGGATTTATCCAAGGATAATTATTCTTAAAACTATAGTCTGTGTGTTTTAAAAAGTTATTAGACATCCTTTTTCTCCCTGTCCCAAAAGTCCTGCTGAGTCTCCTCACTATCCTACACAGTAAATAATTCAATTGTATGAAAAAGACAACATATGTAACTGTGTTTGAGAGGAGAAAAAATCATTCAGGAACAGTCTTATTGTGATAATTAACACCACAGTAGCTCTGGTAATGATCACCTATAAGATACCGCCCTTTCAGAGATATTATTCCAGCCTCAGCTGCTGAAGGACAACTGTATCAATGAAGACAACAGTCACTAAGTATTCGCAACATGAAAGTAGATATTTATAGGATGGCTAATTTCCTTGATACCTGATAGGATTCAGAGGATCAGTTTCCCTGCTTAATTAGTGTGTTCCATTCCAATATGGTTGGAAGTTTACAATTGTAGGATTGCCTCAGAGACCCAAATATTATCATGCCACAGCAATCCTTGTAAACGGAAGTTTTCCCAACCAGTGTCAAAATCTGAAGGCCTGACTACATTTTATGAGTACTAAAGAGCACACAACATTTTTCAGGTGAAGAGCTGCTCTAACTGATGTGGTCGAAACTCCTCTCCCATATTGTAAGTAGCTTTTCTATCTCAAAGTCATTATTAATCTCAACCATCATCAAAACATCAACCTTCATCAAAATACTGATAGAGAATACCGATCATCCCCACATTGTGTACAGAGCCTGTCCAGCTTCTCTGAGGTAAAATTATGGCAGCAGATCCCACTCCCATATCACATTCTACAAGACTGAAGCTTTGCTGAAGGTGTCAACACAAATTAAGGGGCTCATGTGTGCAACTCAAGGTGTGTGGTATTATATGTGCAGTAGTCTTCCAAATTCAGGATTTTTTCCCACATGTCAGAAGATTGGTTTTTTCTGCCTGAAAATTAGCTACAAAGAGCTGCTTTCAATAAAAATTAAAATTAAAAAAACAAACAGACAAAAAAAAGAAACCAAAAAACACCACAAAATGCAAGTACCGGTCTTTCCCTTGACAGGCTGTTTGTTTTTCTCAGGCTTTCCCTAAGGCTGTGCCGGCGACGGATCAGAATTTCTTTGGCCTGCTTTTCGTTTGCATCTGCAGCCAGGCTATGTCGGTTGTAGGACATTGTCTGAAATATAAAAGCAGTGATCACAGCCTGGAAAGCATGATGTCAAATGTGTCAGACTATATGAACAGGGAAAAACAGGCTTTTTGCTTTAATAAGCATCATAAATCCTTGTGAACAAGACTGTATTGCAGATGATTAAGAACAAGCAGAATAATTATACTGAGAATGTTTTTATTCACGTCCTTCACAAGCACTTGTTTCTTTTGTTGGTTTTGTTTCATTTTTTTTTAACCTGCTGATATTTATAATGAAAGAGAAAAATGAAGAAGCTGGCTTAATACCGTGTTTACCCCCCCACTGTAGTAGCTTGGTCAGTATGTCAGTAGAGGACGCATATTTGAAAGCGATGAGTCCCCTAGAGGGAAGTCATTTTTACCTCCAGCAAGCTGAAGCTTGCTCAGTTTTTGAATGTTTTCCAAGGGCTTGGGCATTCAAACTACTTAGCCACAGGAGGATAAATGTGAAATGTCCTTTTGCTTTTATTTCACTATTTTTCCAGCTCACCATCTCTACTCTTAATACAAACAATTTTACAACTGGAGGCAAATAGGAAATCTAACCCCATATCATGAAGTGACCAATACACTGATACAAGGAGACAATGTTGGCTTGAATTGGCACCTATGATCCTGCTCTAATACTGTAGGTGTATTGGAGGTAATAAGACAAAAACATTTAGCCTTATCAATAGTATAAGATCAAGTAAGTATTTATACAAAGGATTGTGAATATGCTACTGTATATATGACAGAATATGGATTCAAGGCAACAGAAGTAAATAAGATCATTATTTTTATTATATGATAGAGCAGATGTACTAGCTCAAAGATGTGTTAGGAAGATAATCAGTATATTCAAAGAGCAGTAGGATATTTAAGTAGGCAAAAGTTCATCCTTACTCGATGTCGTATTTGGTAGAGATTCTTTGTCAATATTTCTCGCATGTTTTCCATTTCAGTGGGAGAAAGTGGCTTTATCTTTCCTTCATGATAGTCACTGTGACAGAATGAAAAAAAAAAAGGAAAATAGGGAAGAAAGAGAGAGGGATGGAGAGAGACAAGAATGTTTTTATTTTTATGGTCAGGAATGACATTGGAATTATTTCCTTTGTTAGAGCTGGAAACAACATTTCAAAACAATCAACTAATATATGAAAATGTAACATGTAGAAATGAAATCTTGATTTCATTTGATTCAGTGATAAGACACAAAACTAAATCTCCAAAATGTGACATAAATTACAATAATTTGTAAGTTTTATTTAGGTACTTTTCAAAATGCCCCTCAGGCTTCCCTTGTAGCTATTCTCAGCAGACAGGCAGGCACATGTTCAAGTCCACCTCCACTCTACACAGCAGATCAGTGTTCCAGTGAGCAGCTGTCCCAGTAAAACTACATACCCGGGAAGAACACAGCATTTCATGTGAAGCTACAGGCGAAAGGCTCTTGTTTCACATCCTCTTACTGTTCTGGTGACATTAGGACACAAAGTATCCTAAGTCAAAGTGATTATCCTGCCTACAGCCCGGGCTGTGAAATAAATTACGAGACCCAGCTGAGATGCTTGGCCATGCTGGCATCGCTTGCTTACCTGAGAGACACTGATGATGGGACCTTGCTTATCATTCCACTCTCTGCCATCTCAATGGCATGCTTGATTTCTAGCTTCTTGTATAAAGAAACAATGCTGGATTTGGGCTGGTTCTCACGGATTAGAAGTCTTCGCAGGTATTTATTGTCGAACTTTTTAAACCTGTACATGAGGCAAACCAGCCCAACCAGTTAATTTTTACTGTGCATAGTTAAGGAAAGCCAATATATTGTAGTTAATGAAATTTTAAAGGACTTTACTCTCTGGGAATGTGTCTGTTCATGTTAACAACCTAATGCTGAGTAACCTAAGAAAGGGTCAATGTCAACTTTACTTCAGATAGATAGTCTTAACCTGTGTTTTGGTTCATATGTTAATGGACAGTCTCCCTAGAAGCAACTTTAAACTTTCAGGTATTCTGTGTTATTAAAAAATATTATTTTTAATTCTCTGTTTTCATCAAGACAAAGAGAACATTAAATATTTACTGTAATAACAAATAAAAGGCCAAAATTTGTATCAACTGCTTCTTCTTTGAAATTCTAGCCTGCTTTTTTAAAACTTTAGAAGTTCTTCCTTTCTCTAAAGCAACTGCACCCTCTTGGATGTTTATTGAAAAAATATTGATTACAGCTGGTGTTGATTTTGTTTGTCAGAAAATATTTTGCCCTACAGACATTCTGAAATTATTCTTGAATTTGGGTGTAAAGTTCATGAACAGTTGGGACTCTCCTTTCCTCTGTAACCTTTTCTTTAAAGATCTCACACAGACTGGAGGAGAACCAGGCTGACTAAAGAAAAGTTGTACCCATGTCACAAAAGTTGTACCCATGTCGGGAAAGTATCTTCACTGTGTTGCCCCAAAGTCATTTGGAGAGAGCTCTCCTCAGCCATTCCTGCTGGTGCTATTCTCTCTTTATATAAAACACTTAAATTCTTCTTGGAGCAGCAACTAGAGGGTGATGAGCAGTGCCCATGCTTTGGGTCTAAAGAACTTGGGTGTAAAAGGAATTAGATCCAACCTAATGAAGATGACGATTCAGCAGATAAAGTAAAAATATGAATTATTCAGGTAATCTTCTTAACTGATACTAAGTCTTAAGTAAAAGCATCAAGAACTGTGGAGCTGCCTGCCATTAGGATGTCGCATGTATCTCATGCAAGCTGCTGCATTGATCTTTCTAGAGGAAATCCAAAAGCTTTTGTATGTTTGCCATCAAATAGGAAACTAACCTGTCACTTAACTCCCCTAAGAAATACAGTTTGCAGGAAGACAGCTGGGAAGGATGAAAGGCTCAGCAGACATACAGGAAACGCTCTGCAACAGTCAGAAACGTGCACCCTCAGAAGGTACCATACTTCACCCTGGGATCAGAAGGCTGCCTGATTTCTTCCCAGCTGGCTATTCTGTTCTACTTGCTTGTGGTTTAGTAAAAGACATTGTTTTGCTACTTTCCCTTTGAAACCCACATGTTTTAAAACAACCATCCACTTTCAAGAATAAATGCTGAAAATGAAATATGATGCCCAACAGCCTTTGTTTGTTGCTGCTGAGCCATTTCAACTTCTCCTGTATAACAAAGAGTTTCAAATGCCACTCTTACTTATCTCTCCAAAAGTTGTGACCCCAGTGTCCACACACATCTTCAATTCCAGTCTTCACGTGGTCAAAGAACTAAAGGAAAACATTGGTTCATTACATAAACTTATAGACATCACTTGGCTTGTCTTTAGACGTTTTTAGTTTCCAACTTACTTTAAAACAGAAACATTTAGTCACAGCTCAGAACAATGCTCCAGTCTTACAAAATGCAGTCCAAACCAAGCTCAAAAACAGAATCTGTTTCTTTCCCCCTGGATCTTCCTTAGCTCACAGCCCCAAAAGGACAGAAGTTAGTTGCTAATTTCCTCAATGTCAATCTTGCTCAGCTCTTGCCTGAAAGTAAGGTTTTTTCCCATAATTTCACTTATTTGAAATTCCCTAACCACTCAGTGATATGCCTGGAACTTCCCCAGGCCTGACAGTGAGGCAAGTATGACTTTGTGGAGAAGAGAATCTCAGTGGACAGAAGCTCCCCCCATCAGCACTAGCCCTCAGGATGCAGAGACAGAACTGAGAGCCAGCATTAGGTCCTGAGCTCCTATTTTAGGAATTTGTGGTCTAGCCTCATTTTAAAGCACCCTGTTCACCTAATATTAGAAACACACTATTCCTATTATGAATTATTATGATTCTGTTATGAATTATGAAAAACTGAATAGGTTCAGCTAAGGTCTCACTTGATCACAGAGGCAACACTTTTGCTTCTAATTCAGGAACCACAGTAGGGGTCTCTCAGTCTCATGGAAAATCCCTAGTAGATATGTCCAAAGGATAAGCTCTGAAAGGACAGACTTTTAGATGCCTAGATTGGCTTCTGTCCTGAATGTGGGCCTTACTATTCCTCACTTTTGAAATTTCAAGCCACTTGCCTCAGGTATGCTGGAAGGAGAAATACATTCAAGAAGATGCATGGCTAATAATCCGCAGCAATTGGAGACACACATGTACCAAACATACATCCATAAAAAGGTTGATGATGTAAGACTTAGGTAAGTTTAACAGTGTGTTAAAGGGAAGTTTGCATTTGTTTAATTAGATTAACTCAAATGCAGTGTAATGTAATTAAATAAAGCCAAAGTTTTCCTGATGTAGCCAAATTATAAAATAATATGTATCTCATGTGTGAAATAGACTACAGAAAGTTAATTTACTTCAAGATCTGAACAATTAAGAAAGTGAGAGATTCCAAAATAATGATATGTAACAATAATTTTGGTAATTGCCGAAAGTTAAATATAAGCTTTACAATTATTGTGCTTACAACAGCTATCAAAAAGAAATCTAGTACAACCCCTCCATAATACTGTATGACAAATAGTTGTCTTTCCGAACATGACTAGGAATTTCATCTCTGCAAGAGTTTCACCTACGATACTGAGGCTGCAACATACCCTGTTATAAATTTCTTCACTGACAGCAGGCTGCTTTTTATTTGACCTTTTGACATCAAGAAACTCCACTAGTGGGCGAATCGTTATTCCCTGTGAAGACAAAAAGAACACACTAATTATAAAAATTAATTCACTCTTTTGATTAGCAGGTTTTGCACTTAGCTATGAAGCCCTTGTCAGCTCAGACTCCACTAATGCAACGGAAGGAAGAAAGGGGCACCCTAGAACTGAGGAATCCAAGATGGTCAACCTAACTGAACCTATCAGGAATACATCACCTATCCCATCCATAGTAATTATAAACTTTTTTTTTTCAGTTTTGTTATGTGCTAGAAAAACATGAACTAATAAACTGACTCCCTATAATTTCAAAGTGAACATGTAAAGTCCTCTTTTTAAGTGATTACTTCCAAAATAGGTATTCAAAGATATGTAAACAGTACTATTATTGATATTTAAGATCATGACACTAAAGTTTTTTGTAAATATGTGTCCTTGCCTGACCATTCTCGGAGAAAGAACAAAACATTTTGGCTATCCCTGAATGATATAATGGTTTTGAACAATTATTTGTGGAAGAATTAAGATAATTTGTTTACTTGTATAGACACACTGGCATAGGGGAGAGGAATGAACCTCCTGTGGTGTTGAGATCAGTCCCTACTATCCCAGACAACGTGGTCACATTTCTTTTCGTAAATGAATCAAGCTTTATCTTAAAAGTAGTTAGGTTTCTTTGCCCCATTGCTCATAATGGAACACTCATCTTGAACCTTATTGTTCTGACAATTAGAAAGCTGCTTCTTAATTGCATCATGGTCACTGTGTACCACTTTGTTCTTGTGCCAACATTTGTCCTTTTAGTTTAAACAGTGTTCACTCCCTCATATAAACAGTAATTATAGTCCCTCTTCTCCTTCATCTTGCTAAGGCCAAGGCATCCTGGTCTCCTTTCACATGACAGGCTCACCAGTCCCGTGATCACTCCAGAACGTGCCACTATGCCCTAATGGAAATACCTGTCTCAGTATGCCCTAAGATCAGATTTGCCTTTCTTCTGTCCCCACTGCATTGTTGACTTAAAATCTACCCCATTACCAACTAGTACACCTGTATCTTTTTCCCTTTCTATTTTTTTCCAAATGCAAGGTTCCCATTTCACAAGAGAAATTCCTAGTAAGAAAGTCCTAGCAAGAACACATTTGCACATATTACTGTTCAATATCATTCTGCTCCTTTCATATTGGCCCTCAGTTCTTTCTACAGGATACTCTATCTCACTGTTACACTGAGAACACTTTTCAAAATCTGTCATCAAGAAACATCAGCAACAAAACCTCCTACCTTTATGTGCCATCGTCAATTAACAAGAGTATTAACTTATCCTTGAGGAATTCCTTTAATAATATCTCGTTAGGCTATTATCAGGCCAGGGTGGCTGAACACTCAAGAAGGTGCCCAGAGAGGCTGGGGTATCTCCATCCATCAGATACTCTGAACTCAGCTTGAAATAGCCCTGATTAACATCATCTAACTTAAAGGTGGCCTTGCTTTGAGCCCAGGGTTGGACTAGAGACCCCCAGAGATCCTTTCTGACCCAAAGGACAATCTGCTTCTATTTCCATTTAAAGGAGAAACTGTCAGCTCCTTCCTCATTCATTTTACAGTCATCCTAATGTAAATCTAAACCTCAGTTTAATGAGTAGTTACATCAACAATCTCCTCTGTAGCCCCCTCCCCAAAGATTTTACAATAGTCCAGTTAAATGAGTTTACTCTAGAAAATAAACTGCCTTATGAAAGAATGATACCAGGTTTTTCTTTGATAAATCATGCTGCATCTCATAGCACATTCCATTTATCTCCATATTTTAAATTATTCTGTCCTTCAGAATCAGTTTTCATAAATCAACTCACTGACCTCCACCTTGCCCCTTTTCCCAAGCAGGAGCACAGATACTTTCTTCCCACAGCACCTTTTTCCATGTAAAATGCAGAGTAACAAAATTCTACATTTTTTCCCACAGATCTGAAATTTCATTAGTAGCCACTCACATGTCTCTCACTGCTCTGGATAATGATTAGTCTGATATGTTTATTTGACAGGCTTGGCCTCCTCTACATTTTGCAGGTTTCAGTCTCTTGGTCGCCCTTGACCAGACCTCCATGGCCAGGTGGTCACCAAAGACAAGTTCTTCATGTCCTTTCACACACTTGGTGCTTTTTTAGGGATGTCCAGCTGGTTTGCAGCATCACTTCCTAACACCCAGACTCCAATTCACCTGTCTGGGCCCTTAGTGTCTTTCCCTACTCACTGTGCATTGTCTCCAACACTGAACTCCTGAGTATCCACACACATTTAAACATTCTAAAAAAAGAATTAGTGCTGGAGCTGTACCCAGATTATCTTTTATCTCTACTCCAACCTCACTAGTCTTAAATACTTAATACTACTTATATGTTAGCATAAGTACTTAATATCTGGCATACTTTTGCTACCTGCCTGTGGTATGCATAGCATTTTTTCTACTATGACTATGGTGAATACCTTCAAGTATGTTCCTTACAGTGTTAGCACTTTTTTTTTTCTACCCATGGCTTATTTACAACCTGTCTGAGAAAGAAGAAGTCCAGGAGAAGAAAGGTACTACCTGAATGAAAACAGTAAAGAATATCACCACGATAACAGCAGTGATGAACAATTTCTTCCTGGGAAACACAGCAGGAGGAAGCAGAAATACAAGCGAAAAACAAATTGCTCCTCGAAGACCTCCGTAGGCGATAATAAATTGGTCCTTAAAAGTGAGAGGTATTGTCCGGAATACATTAATGATCTGAGTCAGAACAAAAACACCTGAGGGAAAAAAACAGAAATATAAAGAGGAGGGGAAAAAAAGGGAACTTAAATTACACAGAAGTAGCCCATGATGCTAATACTTGTTTAGAAACACTTCTATTTGCTCCTTAACTTTTATTTGCTTCTTCAATATATATTATTGAAGAAATGAAACATTACTTAGCAGCCTGAAAATACCATAATACTAAATTAAACAGCCTTAGGGACATAATCTTAAACATATTTAGTGAGCTAAACACCTCAGGTCAGCTGGATTTAGGACCTGAGGCAGCTAATAGATCTCCACAAGACAGCTATCTACTAGACTGCACCTCTAGAACAGCAATAATTCTCTGTCAGTATAGACCAAGACTCCTAATTGCTTTTTAATAGGATTTGAGGTGATTTTAAAAATTGGCTTGTCCCTTCCATCAATCTGTGCTTAGAATCCTGCAAACTCCTATTCACTCAATTTTACTAACACAGACAGGAAGGATGCAGGACTGGGGATGGGGGAGAAGACACCAGTGCAGGCAGGTGAAGGGAGCAAGCACAGGGGGGGGCAAGAGCTGGGTGGTAACCAGGCTGTTTGGCTGCTTTTCAGCATAAAATATTAATTCTGGGGTTGCAGGTGCAGTAGAAATATAGTCCAAATTTCTGCTCTGTAAAGAGAACTGGGAGCTGAATGTAGGATTGCAGATTTGAGCATGACCCACCTTTGTACATTGAGGGACTGAATAATTTCAGATGAAGCTGGGCAAAGGAGCAGGTTTAAGACCTACCAGCCTGCCCTACACTTAGTTCTCTAGGTAAAAGAAAAAGAGCTAGTTCTGCAAATTCAGGAGGGATTGAACAGTTTCTTACAGGAGGTTTGTCTTTGCAATATATACCTGAACACTTCAATTACAGCATTTCCTGGTTTGATACTATTTATGTCAATGACTGGGAAAATCCCAAAGCTAGTAAACATAAATTCAAAACAAAACCAAACCAAAAACAAAGAAAAAAATCAAACAAAAACAAAACCACAAAACCCCACAAAAAAAGCACCACAAAAAACCCCACAAACTTTTTAATTGTTGTATGACTGCTAGTTCTTTCCACCAAAATTTGCTTATTTGTAAATAAATGTTTACTTAAATACATGTATTGTGATTAACAAGCAGACTGCCTCTCCCTTTAGATGGGCAGGATCAGGACAAAACTGATTTTTAGGTTCCATTTTGGGGAAAGGTGGAAGTTCACCTTGCATGTTACTAATACAAAAACCACTCTACAAACTGATGGGTCTCTGTCTAAGTTTTGGCATTTTCTACTTGACAAGAGGTAAAACATTTCACTTGCAAAGAATACCGACCCATAGTCTGAGACTTGCTTACCCAGTGCCCTCCAGATTAAACAGAAGAGGAGGGTGAAGCTAACAAAGGCCCAGTTCCACTCATGGTTCTTCCCAACTGTAGACACACCCATGAAGATGAAGATCAAAGTCTCACTGACACTGCTCAGCATCTTCATGAAATATTTTATTGTTGTGTAGGATTTCTGAGAAACATTTTCCTCCACGTATTTATTCATGGTCATGGCACAAGCTGTAATCCTAAAAAGCAAACATTATCCCATATTTCATTGGCTTTATGTTTTTTTTAACCTCTCTCATATCTACATAATATTATTCATTTTCCATAGCTCTCTTTAAAATGCAAAGTGTAACTTATTCAATAACCAATCTCAAATTTACAGGCTTGGTGAACCTACAATTTTGGGCACGATTTTTTTTCTGCAATGGGAAGTTTTCTGAGAAGACATCAGTGTATGGAGGGTTTTTTCACATACTAAATGCACATGATCTGTGCAGGGGTCATTTCAACTCTGTTTTGAAAGAGGCAGAAATGAGGAGAGATAGGGACAGCCTTGGCAAACAGGATTTGCTGCATCTTTTGCTGCTGAGGCACATTAGACAGGGTGGAAACTGCACATCCTGGGGCAGGCCAGGACTTCCCTCCTTCCATACCAGCAGCTGTCCCACCTCAATGGCAGTGACAGTAGTCAGCTCCTCTTCCAAGCAAAGTAAGCAGCAAGGCTACAGACAATTTGTCATCCTTCACCAGTTTAGGCCTGCTCTGCCTGCACATAGGGCTGAATAAGAGAAAAACACCACCAGAAATCACACAGGTGCTGCTGCACATTTAAAGCATCTACAAATGAATGAAATGGGCATCTCAGCTGATACATGAGAGGAAAGAAAGGGCTTACTGTAAATACATCTACAAGTCCATTTTCTGTGTTAGCAAACAGAGTTTGTTAATCCTCAGGAAAAGCAAAGAATGACATTACTGGTTGTACATCATTTGCTGAATACGGCTGCCCACGGTACAGGGATGGCTGAGGACCACTCAGCTACACATTTACCAGTTCTAGGGTAATTAGCAGAGCTGGCTGGAGGATAAGCTCAAGGTGGTGTCTCAGTATAGGGAAGCACAGTCTGAGTTGACTAGTAATTATCAGGGTGGACAACTAAGGCAAGGTACATTGTGAAACAGCTGTCGTTCTACTGTCTAGGGCAACAACATCTGCTTTGATTCCCACTTAAGAACATTATACATATCTATGTATGGGTTCTCAGTCAAACTATGCACACTAAATCTAAACAGAGAAACAGAGATGTATTTACATTGTCTCTCTGAATACAGCCAACTTGTCCACGCTTATGTATTCCAGTTACACCAGGTTTTCAGTTTATAATTATTTGCTAACATAGGGGATATTTCTTCATGCTGAAATCTCTACACTTCTCTCTCTCATGGGGGAGGAGGGCAGGTTGGCTAGCATCCCTGAAAATTTCTCTTGAAATCTCCCAAGTTCTGTGAAGACCTCACTGCAGAAATTCTTCTGCTGAGCATGTCCTGCTTCTAAGCCAAGAGCCCCATCTCTGAAGCACTCTGAATCAAACACCCCTGAATGTGAATGGAAGTGGGCAGGCAGACTGGGGCAGAGCTCAGAAAAACCTCATTGACATTATGAACACACTTGCCTGGGCTCTTTCTTCAAAATAAGGATTTTTTTTTTTTTTTTAAATGGCAGAACAGCAGAAATCCCAGAAGCAGCAGTAACTTCAAAAGGACCTTCATATAGTGAACTTCCTTAGCATTTTGCAAGAGGGAGCCCATAGCAGCAGCTCAGGTTATAGTCACTGCCAGACTCTGAACACATTTCTCCTGATTAATTAAAGTTAGTTTTGTCCAGAAGTTTCCTTCTCTTACATGGAGCCACATCTACATCCCCAAAGTGCCTGAGCAACAATACTTCTGAGGGACAAGCCTGGGAGGACATGTGGACACTGGGAGCAAACACAGTGTACTCTGCTGACCTCTCCCAAGCAGAAGAGGCCCTGAATGTACATCAGAGTGAATAAAACCCAAGGAAGAGGATGTGATATGGGGACAGATGCAGTCTGATGGGGCAGATAGTGGCTTACAAATACAGGCAGAATAATGCACCTGACCTGGCCTTCACTCTGCATTTTTGTCCACCTATACTTGGTGATAGAGAAGCAGATCTAGTCAGCACAAAATAAAATGTCCATTGCCATGCAAAGACTAGCTCCAACACTAAGAAAACTCAAGTCTAAGAAGGAAGAAAGCCTCACTGAGACTGTCCCAGACCCCCATCTATATTTAGGACTGATAAAATTGTCAGCCCTCTCCTCATTGCCAGCTGATTTCACCAAGGTCCTAAACAGAAAGATCCACTGTGGTCCACAGGTAGCACACTGCCGGGGAAGCAGAGCTCATCCTGGTTACACAGGCTCCACTGCGGAAGATACAATGTCGATTTCATAAGCACGCAAGCTTTCTCCCTGATACTCTAAGTAGTTAAGGTAACTTTTCCAGTTTGAGCATGTGGTTGGGACAACAGAAGTCCTGAAATTTTGCCAATACTGACAAACTGATGCTTTTCCCAGCTGTCCTCTTTGTTGGAATCTTCAGTTGCCCAGACTGGGGACTTACAACAAATCCCACAAACTTATGTGCCTGAGGAAGAAAGCGGGAGAGGACCTGGGCCATGCACGGATTTTGTCCTGACAAGAAGCAGGACATGCACTCAAGCCCAGAAGCTGTCAACACTCCCAGGTTCCTCAGTTTGCACATAGTTCTAATGATCAACCACATAAGCACATATGCAAATCTTCTCAAATCTACTTAACACTTTGACCCTCCAAAAGTCTCATACTCAGTGGCAAACCAGTTCTTCACAAGCCATAGGCTGCACTGACACACCTACAAACAACTCAGGCTATGCCATGGGTCATGACAGCTCCCCTGTGGGTACACTGCTTATCTGCACAAGTGTAACAAGTCTGATGCAGTCTGGCTGCTCCAGCCGATGGCACACTCAGTGGAGCTGCCAACTGCAGGGGCAGAAAATGCAAAAGAGCAAGAAGGCAGTGGGTGGGCTGCAAAACAGCCATTTCTAGGGCCACAGTCATTTCAGAGTCCCAAAGCAGCAGCTTAGTGCCCTGAAGCATTAGGACTGTCAGGTCTGCATCAAAGGCACAACAAAACATGCCGTACTATTTATTACCTTCCTAAAATAAAACGTTTTCATGATTATAGTAATGTAGGAAAGCCCTGCAGCATGGGGAGCGGGGAAGCATTCTCTGGACATGGTTTGTTTTTGGAACCTGAGGTAATGGAGACACTGTAAATAGATGTCTGATAAGAATCTGTCACCATATTAATCAGAATCCCTGCAAGCTGTAACTTAAAACACCTATCTTGCTTAACCACTAGAACTTAAAGGGACAACACTCTTATTTTCAGGCACATTTTGCATTCATTCAATTAGTGTCAAGCAACTGAGGAGTTGTTCAATGCTATAACAAATATAGCAGTACATTAATTGTTACTCTTCAGGTAAGTAATATTCCACAGCTAATCACTGCTCACTTTGAATCAGATATTTCTTTAGAGTATTTTTTTACATTAGAAAAAGAAGTTGAAGTCTCTTTCATTTGAAAATTGTGTGGGGACATAGTGTTAGAATTTAATATAAAACCAATGTCTTTATGCAAGATTTTATGTACATTATTATAATAAGTTCTTCAAAAACCAAATTTTTACTGTCACAATAATCAAAGCCAAAGCTTAGATGTGTTTTATTTTACATTTCTCATCCACATACATTAATTCTGGCTTCCAGTTCTGTGACCTGAGTAGTTGCCTTGGTCAAGAAGGGGAAGGGAAAAGCACTTCATTGCAATTAACCTGCAACATTCTGTACTTCTGAAGAATAAAAGTCTCACTGTATAAACAGTACAGTTTCTGTCAGGACTGCAATAAACTAGGCCACTGGATTCAATCCTCAAGTTTCCTTGACCTACTAAACTTACAGTAGTTTCAATGTTTGCTCCTTTCTGCCTGCTAATTTATTGTTGCAAAAAAAAAAAAAAACCAAACCTATATTAAAAGTTCTGCTGCTTCACAGCCTTTATGAGAAATTAGTAAGCAGAAAATGCAGCACTATAATTAGAAATGGAAGCAAGCGAATAAAGCTCAGATTCACATCTGTATGTTTTACACCTGAGATCCTCATTCACACCCAGCTCTAGTTACAGTAGAAACTCTTTCCTCTCCTTCTGAAGATTTTCTCACTGCTGCTTGCAGGGACATGGTTCAGTCCCTTCAGTATTTCAGCCAAGTAACCTAGTGCAAGGGTTATATACGGACATTTCAAGAATCGTTTGTCCTTAGAATGAGTACACAGACTTATCAGAAGAGGGACAAGTGCTTTTCATTCCCTTCTATTCCTCTGCTAGTGAATTCCTACTTGCCCAGGAATGAGGCAATCCATGTAAGTATCTTATTTATTTGGTAACACTGTACGTTCCTGTTCATGTCCTTCCCCTAAAGTATGGTACAGCATGTAACTACAAGGTCTCACTGAGTATCTTTATAAACCTGGGAATCAGTAATTTAACAGACTCATGGATATGGGTGAAAAAGGGGAGACCAGGCAATTATTCCTCATAGGCTGAACTGTAAAGGGCCAGAGAAGCAAGTAATAAATAAACAATCTCATTTGTAAAGGACATTCCAAGGTCATTTGCTCCAACTACCTTCTCAAAGGAGGGCTGACTTTTAAGTCAGACCCAAGCAATCCTTACATGAGTCAGTCGCTGCAGAAAACGACAGGGAACTCAACACTGGTATGTGTTTTTGCACTGTGACACAGAGCAAATTACTCTCTGTAGTTCAAAGGCCAATGAAATGTGAAAAGAAGAGGGTAGATTTACTCCAAGGGGATGCAGAGATTGCAGGAGCTCCAAGGTTCTCAGCAGCACTGCTGGGATGGGACAGGCTTTATGGCTTACAGCAGCTGAGACCCTACATGGCAGCAGAGAGCCCTTCTGGCTCAGCTGGGATGTTACTGCTGTACACAATTCTGTCAGCAATTACAAAGTATGCTTAGAGTCAAAAATGGACAGAACATTTTAAAGATAACTCATTTTCTATCGTGCTGTTTGAGGGCAAAAATACTTTGTGTTTCCTCTTCTGTTCTGCACCCACTCAGGGGCCACTGCACAAATGAAAATGAATAGGCTGTTAGTGCTGTGGGAAGCACTGGTCTGCTGGTGGCAGGCACTGGCATGTGGTGGGTCCACTGACCCTCCAGCAGACCCACCATGCCCTTTCCTTTGTGTCCTGGATGCAGCAGGTCCAAATCAGTATTTTCATAAACACTGCCACAACTTTTTCCATGTACAGTTTAGCCACACGTTTTTGGTTCAGAAACCCTTTAAGTATTTGATCATAGGATGTCAAGGACATTTGGCTTAAGAGGTGGAGGAAACTGGAAACCACACAAATGCTATGAATAGAAGCTATGAAAAGAGATGGCACATTTATGAACTCGGTCAAAGTGGATGCATATGGTGCTTTATTTAGGCTCATATCAGAGGAAGAAACCCAGGCAATCTTTAGCTCTTTACTGACATTAAAGTTCCAACCCCTGTTGTTTCATGGCATATTCCTATTTTTATACTACTGAAATCAGTATAAGTATAATCATCACCTGTAAGTTTCCTTGTAAATCGCCTCCCAGCCCCTGAAAACCTTATACTGGCATGACTATGATATTAAACCTATCTTCACTTGCCTAGAAGATAATAATCAGGTGAGGTATTATCAAGTATTAGTGATACTCAGCAGTAACATCTGAGCTTGCAGAAAAAGCTCTGCTCCTAATGCCTGAATGACTCATATTTGCCACTAGAACAATACAAATTCATTAAAGAAAGTTGGCTTTAAAAATATTACTTGGAACCAGAGCAAAACATTTAAGCATATCAAATGTCATAAAGGCTCTTTCTAATGTTGAAGTTGTTACAGTATAAACAGAATGAAGAGAGAGGCTGTGCTCTTTTTTTACTGAAGACCAAGAGTGGAAAACCAGAAGTGAAAATATTTCTATCTGTTGGAAGTGGGAAGAAAAATATTATTTTATACATAATGATGCATACAGAGAACATTGTAACACACAGGCACATGTATCAAGATACTAAACTATAGGATTATATCACCATAGGACTGAAAATTTTACATTCACCCAATCTTTATTGTGCCTGTAATCCAGCAGGAGTTTGCCTTAATGATATATACATTGTCTTCATTGAATGGTACTTACTGGCTGCTCACATGACTAACTTTTAAAGATAGGTTCACAATATATTGGCATCAAAAGTGAAGCCAGCTCATGAAGTTCCCTGCTACCACTCCCACACCCTCCCTGCCACCACTGCCCCTACAGCACCATGGGACACTCCTCACCCATGCCATTATGACCAGTTGAAAGGTCACATGAGGACACAGGTCACCAAAGTGACCTGGGTTAAAAATAAGCCCACTGAAAATACAAGTGAATATTTTTAACTTGGAACATTTCAAGGATATGGCTTATGATGTGATGCCATGAGCAGTTTTAGTGACACAGCTGGTGTGGTGGCAAGCTGAGAGAATGGGGTGGAAGCGGGAGGGAAGAGGCCGGAAATCCTCAAGCCAGTAACTCTGCCATGCACTGTGGAACAATGCCACATGGCAAGGTTTGCAAAATCTGATCCTCTCTCCAATTTCCTTTGGCATTCTTACTTGGATGCTATGATTACTGAAGTTTGGGGTACTTACGCCATGATGCCCGAGAGATGAAACATTTCAGCTGTTATGTATGACAAGTAACTGTACAGGAAGACAAAGAGTGGCTCAATCACTCGGATTTTATGGGTGAAACGGGTGGTAAAGGCTGCTACAAATCCCAAAAGGATTCCAATCAATACTCCACCGATCCCCACTATAAAGAAGTTAGCAATCCCAGCGAATATGTCAATAACCTTAATTGTGCGCATCTGGCAGAAAGACTTGAACAAATTGTACAGGACCTATGAGGAAAAAGAAAGCACATTATCTTTTTGAACTATTCTCAATTTCCCTTCATGCCATTATGTTCCTCTGCTTAAAAGTTGAACTTGAATTTCTCTATCTACCTTGAATTCACTTTTTAGATATGCTGTTATTTATCTCTGGCATAGTATTTGTCATCCATATATACTGGGGAGATAGACAAAGACAGATAAATATAACTACTCCCATTTTTGCAAATGGGACAGATTTCTTAACCTGTGCCACTCTGGGGGCCAGGAGGATAAATCTATCTAATTCTTCTTTAATTCTTCATTTATTTACAGAGCTTCTAATTTCTCCACAAATGTCCATTTCAGATTTTCCCCAGATTAAAAGAAATAAAACAGAAGGAGAAAAAAAACCCACCAGTTTCACAACCAGTGAAAAATCAGGTTATTTTCAAATCTGTTTGATCTACATGACACTGAGAGGTAGAGCACTGAACTAGACCACAGATTCATCTAAACTGGTGGGATAGGAGAGGGTGTAGGGGGAGCTGGGAACAGACAGTGAGCACCTCAAGGAGTAAAAGAAACATGGTATTCATGAAGCCATCTCTCTTGCTCAAAATTATCGACCACTAGGAATCCAATATTTCTAGAGATTTGGATTTCATTGCCATTAAAAAAACTGTTTCCAGGTGTTTGCCCAGTTTAATTTTCAAAGTGTTTATAACCATCCTCCAAAACAAACTAGGTCAATGGGATTATCACGTTTTCTTAGCCAGAGACCCTTTTTGTTTTATACAGGAAACAGTACAACCTAAAGTCCACATTTCTCTAATATCCCGTATTTTAGTTTCTCCAAAACAGAAAACAGTGGAATCAGTTACTCATAAAGAAACCTTAAAGGGTTGCCCCATCTGCAGACTCACCTGGGAGATTCAACCCTTCCCTGGTGCTGCATGTATGCTCCCAGCCCTGCAGTACCAGGATGGCTACACTGTCCCCTTGTACAGAGCTAACTTTGGTCACAGGCACCTATTCCCACCACAGTGGGTTCACAGGCTAAGCCAGTGAAGACCAGTCATCTTAGACAGCTTGCAGGAGTTAAACCTCTGCTTTCTTTCTGGACTTCTCAGTAAACCAAACAGGTTTCTCTATCAGGAATGCTATTTGAGAGAACAATGTTTTATCAGCACTTGCATTGTGCTAACAAAGTAGGTGTTTGAGTAGTGGCTGTGGAAGGATTTCTCATGTTTGCAGTCTAGTTCTCTCTCACAGGACAGAACATAAGCTGTTCAGCACTTCTTAGTCAAAACTGGGTAAGTCTTACAGAACTAAGAGTTTAATGCAAAGACATGGCTTATTATGGGTCATTTGGGCTAAGTGAAAGAACTGAAACAGAAAAGAAAAAATATATTCCAGAGCAAGCATGAAAATAGAAGGTTAAATGAAACCTAGAATAGTTACCAGTAATTTTCATTACAAAGCAGCAAATACAATAACAGCAGGATTATGATTCTATTTATTTGATAACAGTGATCTCTCAGGATGAGTCCACTTGGGAGAAGTCTCCTTTTTCATCTGGACAAACCCCCTGCTGCTCTGAGGCAGACTCCCAGCCTTTTTGACCCATTCCATGTTACTGTGTACTGTGCAGGACAAGAAAACAATGTCATAGGCTCCACAGTTTTTCCACCTGTTTTGATTTGCGGACCTTATGGATTTGCATGGAGAGAAGTATACCAGAATTAAACCTACTGACAGTAGGAGTGCCTTTGCTGGTCACTTTACAAGGTACTCTTGTTCCACAGACTCCCAGGACTCCTTGAATCACAGACTGAAGAATACTGTTGACTTGAGTTGTGTGCAAGGAGTTTCCCTGAGTCACCTGTTGAAACTTGGGACGATCCCAGAGTTGTGTTTCTCTCTAAGACACCTGCAGAATTTGACCTGGCAGAATACTCTCTTGGTACATATTACAGAAGCTGACTATTTTCTTTGAGTTTTAAATAGCATTTTTTACATTTTAAAAAATAACTATATAAATATATACAAGGCTAGCCTCTAAAGTAAGAGAACTGCAAGGTTCTTGTAAAGAAGCAGAGAATTTTATCTATCCAAGGCTTTCCATAGCGTCACCTCATCTTCACAGCAAAGTATACCCCCGGCAAATAGAATGGAGCCTGTTGCTCCACATGGAGACATCTTCATAAATAACAAGTCTAATGCCATAAGTTATTTGAAAGAAGAAAAGCAATTTTCTCCTTTGTACCTCAGCCATGGTAAAAGCAGCAGCTATGACTATGGAATGTAATGAACATGATTTTAACCTCATTCCCATTGTTGTTTATTTACACTGTTGCACATGAGATCAAAATCAGGTTCGTTTCCCATTCACTCTACAGCAGTTCAGTTTTACTGAGCTTTCTCTAAACTTCCAAGTGCATTAAACACCAACTCCGGTGACATTTTTAATGCATTTGGTATGAGAACAGGGGAATTTTTTGACGTTCAAGATTTCCATTAACTCAATAGCCTTCAGCTGAACTCACTGAAGGTCACACCAAGCAATATTAGTCACTGATCACTTTTTAATCTTGTCTCAGAGTATCTCTGAAATACTAATTGCTTATTTTCCTCAGTTCTCAGTTATTCAGTTTTTAATTCTAAAATTACTTTAAAGCACTCTAAAATAATGTTGTCAGCAGAGGCAGAATACAGAGTATTTCTGTAATGTTTTCTAACATGGGAATAATATTATTATAATGATGCTGGCTCCTTCTTTCTGATTTTAAGCCCAGAATTGGAGTTTGAACTGCTAACACTCAGCTGTGATCTTACCATTTAATATCACCTTGCTAGTTATGTCTGACAGTTTTTTGGTAAAGTACCAACTCTGATCAAGAATCCAATTGTCAAACATTGTCCTCTGCCAAATTCAAGCTCCAAAATTCCACCAGTGGGGGAAATGGAACATTCAAATGCACAGACATATTGCAAAAACTATTAGGTATGAAAGACCATCTGAAAAATGCAGCAGAACTGATATTCTTGAGAAAACACACCTTTCTTTCTATACAAGATGAAGGTGTAGTAGCACCTTCCCTGAAAAGGAAAGCATAGGTGACACTGCTATTCTAATAAAAGCACCTTTAGTAAAGCCACCCTGTTTTGCACTGCCTATCTGCGTAACCCCAGGTTTTTGATACTGCAGCGGCCATAGGAGTTAGGCGGCTTCCATGGAAGGCCAACCTACATTCAACTCCCATCCTACTTCATCCCCACATCCCACTTCAGGTCCTGCCAGGGCAGGTAGGACTCAAGGGCTCCAGCAGATGAAAGCTGAAAGGTTCTGAGCTCTGCTGGTCATGGGTTTTATCAGCTCCCCCTGTGAAACAGGGGCAGAGGAAGGGAGAGTACATAACATCACCTCCTCAGAGCACATGGCTGAGAGCCCAGCAACGGCTGCTCCAGCAGCACCTGCTATGGGAAGGGAAGGCAAGGTCCTCTAAGGGCAGCCCCAGGAATCTGTGTGACGGCCTGGGTCACATTTTAGGTATAATCACATGATTGCAGGTGTGCAAAAACATAACAAGGAACTATTAGCAGACCAATTCTGTGCATGTGGAAACAACTTGATCTCTGTCCAAGTGCTACCTTCAAGCGATAGGAAGTAAGACCAAAGGTACTTTACATTCCTTTCTCTCCTTCATAAATATATGTAAGGCCAGTGCATTACTGGACTGTCCCTAAAGACTCCTCAGGTTATCTTCCCTCTGTTAGGGCATCTGGGGAGGTAGGCCATAAGGAAACCTCCAGAGAAGGCAATAATGATGCCTACAGGAAAGCTACACATTAAATTGCCATGCCAGCCCCTATAAAAATGGTGGTTTAGAGAAAGTTGCCTTTGGGAAATAGCACATATGAATATGCCAGTGATCAGGATGAAGGGTTTTCCTAGCAAATCATGCAGTACTAATTGCTGCTCCAGTGGCTGACTTTGTGATTGAAAAAAGTGATTTTGTTTGGAAAAATCCACCAAACAACAAGTTTTAAATAACTAGAGCCTTTCCCCCTAGAAAAAAATCTTGTATGAAGAGACATCGCACAAGTGGCCATTAAGAGTGACTAGAGACAGACCCTGCTACGGCTGAACTGCTAAGCCTTTTGAAACTCAGTATGTACACCTATTTATTTACAGGACTGGCTTAAGTATTATTTTAGCATTGGCAGGCAGTTCCAACTATAAGCTAATGAGAAAAGCTAGGCTTTAAGGCAAGCCCATAAGAGGAGATGCAATTCAGCTGACTGGATAGCAACAGATTCAGGTAAAGCGTGCAGTGTAAGTGAAAAAATAATATAGTATTCCCACAGACACACAAGATTTTATCAATACCAAGGCTCAGAATAAATGATGACATATACATGTGTTAAGGAGGTGAAGAAAAGTCCAAGAAAAGGGAAAAACTGGTGAGGCAAAGTCCAAGAAAAGGGGAAAACAGAAGGACAATTGTGCATAGAATGGGACAGGAAGAAGAAGCCAGGGACAGAGACAGGAAAGTGCAGACCCAATTCACGAATCTTTCTGATCCTTCCAGCATATGAAAAACAGGGCCTCTATGCCTCACAAAACAGAAAGCATGCTAGGACATGGTTGGCATGGTCAGGATTTCAAGGCATGGATAAATGGGAGTAATGCCCTAGACACAGTGTCATCAGGTACAAATGAGGGACACTGCAGGGGATAATGGAATTCGCAGATTGCTGTCCTCAGGTCAGCACCACAACCCTAGTTCAGCTAGTTAATGATTAGAAATTACTGCCTCCAGGTGGCTGTCTTATCTGTAGCCTGGGATATATGTATTGGTGGTTTCAGGGCAGCTCCAAGTGCATGGGCATACGCAAAACGTTAACCTCAGCCAGGTCCTGTGCTATCTCCATGATTTGCCATCCTCCCCATTAACACACTGTGACACCCACACTGGCCTGCTCCCTTTCCTGCCCAACATTTCTGCAGGTGAGGAAAACAGAGAGTTTCAAATTACAGAAGTAACAGAATTACAAAGATACAGAAACTAGAGTGATCAGGTAGTAAAATCCCTACAGTAAATATGCTACCATTACTCTCACGTAGTAAGACCACTGTGGTTTCTAAATCTAAAGTTTAAAGAATTAGATAGTCACATTAGCACTCCTTGACTTCCATCTATTAGCAAACTGTAATAAGCAGATACAAAGAGATACAGTGGAGTGGCATGTAAACAATCATTCATCATTTTTATCAATTAATCATTTATCAAGTAACTTACCACAGTTATAGCATCATTCAGCAAAGACTCTCCAAACACCAGGATATAAAGCTGCTCATTGACATGGATATTTTCAAAGACGGCTAACACCGCCACGGGATCCACAGCTGAAATGAGGCTGCCAAAGAGCAAATTCTGCAGCAAAGTGATATCAGTCAAACCAAATGCACTGATCTGGCAAATTCCATAAAGGGAAATTCCAATGCCGATGGCATTCCAGAGTGTACCCACCACAGCATACCAGAATATGGTACCAAAGTTCTCAAAGAACAGACGAGTTGGCATAAAATATCCAGCGTCGAGTACAATGGGTGGTAACAGATACAAGAAAAATACGTCACTGTTCATTACAGGTGGGGACTTCTCCTCTGCTCCAAAAATAATCCCACCAAGAAGCAATCCAACCAGAATAAGGAGACAGCTTTCAGGTACTATTGAGGGCAACTTGTGATAGAGATGAAAGCCTTCAAAGGAAATTCAAACACAAGAAAGGGAAATGATTACTTGTACCGAATCCATAAGATTATTCTGGATTCTGTTGTCTTCATTTCTATACTAAACAAACAGCGATTGCAGAGCAATTTCATTTTCATTGCAAAGACTGAACTGGACATCCATAATGGGTCAAGGCAAATATGTTGGCTAGCACAGTTAATTCAGTTGATTTGGTGGAGAGACAAATTAATAGGTTGACATTCCACTTAAGAGCTAGGCTGGATGGAGCAACTGTGTGCAAGGGTTCTCTGTGAAACTGTGGGGTAATTTTTTAAATGTGGAATCCTCCAGAAACACAATCCAAATGCTTCTCTAGGGCAAATTACATTTAGATAGAGAAAAAAAATCATACTAACCACTTCTTCCTCTCTGGACAGCTTCACAAAGGAGTTTAAAGAGTACATTAATTTCATTTTTACTTTCAGAGTCTCAAAGCTAGTGAGGGGAACTAGCACATGTGACCTGCACCTAGTCACCCATGATCACTTCCCCTACAACAAGGAGGAAGCATTTACAGATA
The DNA here is from genome assembly GCF_000738735.6 of Corvus cornix cornix. Taxonomy (NCBI): domain Eukaryota; kingdom Metazoa; phylum Chordata; class Aves; order Passeriformes; family Corvidae; genus Corvus; species Corvus cornix. The sequence goes on along the minus strand of NC_046332.1, from coordinate 88,525,084 downwards.
CAATTATTATTTTTAGTGAAGCTGCCAAATTAATTTCACAAGAATCAACATGTTTTCCATAAAGTGACAGTAAGTTGTAGCCTGTATTATTATATTCATTCTTCTGTATCATATGAATTGTGGTAGAGTCAGGATTCTCTCATAAAAATCTGTGCAAAGTACTGAAGAAATGAATTTTAAAAGGTTACAAATGCGGACTTAGAGGTTGAATGTTACTTAGCCTTCTAAAACTCTCAAAGCCATGCAGTTTTGATTTAAAGATTCTAGTTACTTATAGAAGTTGGCTGTTGTAAGGATAATTCTGGTAATGAATGGGAAAAGTTTTGAAGGAGCTTACTCTGGCCAATCTAATGGAATGATCAACCTTATGCACCAAGGTCACATTCCAGGTCCCAGCGATGCCAATCTTTTCCAGACTCCTCCTTATCTATATTTGGCCCACATAATTATATAGAAATTGATCCACACCCACGAGATCCCACAATCCCTGCCTGACTAAAAAGCATTTAAATTATTTTAAATGAGAGCTGCACGGAAACACTGGGTGTGGTAATAACGGGCGTCTATTTCAGTAAAACTATTTCAGTAAAAATCCCACCTGTAGTCGAAACAGTTAAACTACTGCAGTCTTCATATAGTTTACATCCAGTTTCCCAGTTTTGGGGTTATGTATCTTGTAACACCTATTTTGTTAATTCTCCTTTCACCACAGATTTTTTTTCCAGTTAAAAGAAAGCCTGAACTTATAATTAGGAAAAACAAATTGTTAAGGAGCAAGAGGAAAGCTGTTTTAATCTACAGACTTTTTACTTATATATTCTGTAACTATTAAAACTATTTTTAAAATCAAGCACCTCAAGTTGCATTTTTTTTTCCTTTTTGAATGAACACAGACTGCTTTCAATAATTAGAAACACAGCCTATGTGACTCATTAGAAGGACTGCCAAATCCATTGCCATTCTTCAAAACCAGAATCACCAATGTCCTATTTTGGCAGAACAGGTAACGATCCTGGAAAAATCAAGAATTTGCAGTTGGAGACTTGACTCTTCACCTTTCAGCCTCTTCCATATAGACATTTTATGATTTATCTTAGTTTCTGCAGTGACAGAAATAGAATTCCTATTCAATGGTCAGGAAGTTTCCCCTGAGTAAGTAGGTTTTGCCAAAAGTTTTTTTAAACCCTTCAAAAGTAAATTTGAAATCATTTCCTCAATAAAAATTCAAGAGAAGGAAAATTTTGTAAATGCAGCTTTTGATGAAAACAAAAATAGTCCCAACCGCTTGTAATGCAATGGCAATGAAATGTCTACTGTGAGTAAAAAAATTAAAATCTTTTCTTTTCTCTTTACAAATCACTCTGGAAAGTTCATAGCCTGTCAGAGATTTGGGATTCCACCTCATTCTTAAAGGTAATGGAAAGACTCCCACTAAGCTAAACATGCTTTTGATTCATGTAAACAGCATCAAAATTCTTGGAAGACTTCCTGCCTACGTGAAAAGTATCCAAGGGTGATTAGGGACAGGCTATGGTTCCTGATTTGAAGACAGAGAGCTAGGATTTAGAATCCAGTGCACATCAAGTCGTAGCAGATGCCCTGCAGGATGAGGGACATCTTCCCTTCTCTGCTGGATTCACAGCCACAGGGTCAGGAGCGCCGCGGGAGCAGATCCCCTGCAGTACAGCAATACTCAGACTTTCACGCTGAATGCAGGACTACAGCTGCTTTCTTCTCCTCTGACCCTATTCTTGGGCTTCAGATTATGCAGTGACTCAGCTTCAACAGCATGGAAGATGCTTATTGAGTAAACATCCTCCATATATCATGGCAAAAATGGCAGTAGGACACTTGCCTAAAGTGCAAGTTTGGTATGTTTCAAGTTAAAAGTCCTTAGAATCCCAGTTTCCTTTTTTTGGGGGGTGAATTCCAGTGCTTTCTGATGCTGGAAATGCCACTAAATGAGTACCTCTGAACAGCTTAAACCTTCTTTCAGGAGAGCAGGGTTGGAAGGGTATCAGCTCAATTGTCAGAAGAAACACCTCTCATGCATTTGTGATTAAACATAAAAGTAATGGGAATCTGGATCAGTTACACAACATTCTGTAGGTTTAGTAGCATAAAAAATAAGTAAAACTGGGCATTAAGTATACTAGTCTTACTACTTAGAGATTCCAGCATATTCAGGTGCAATGGTCCCATCTAATATACTCATGGAGTCCATCAGCACGTGAGTAACGCACCTCTGGTATCAACACACAAAAGAAGAAATAAGTAGAGATAGTTTTAAAATAATTCCATTCAAGGCAGTTTATTAGATTTTAAATTGTGCTCATGTCCTATACTGGAATAAAAAGCACCACGTTCTTAATGTCTTCGTGAAAATGTATCTTGTCAGAATGTTCAAGTTCTGCTTGGCAGCCTCAGGTTTTCCTTTTTTATGCTTTCTTGCTCCCTCTAAACCAAGCCTACAGTGACATGATCACAGGCAGGATCAGACAAACCTTTCAGGTAAATTCCCTATAAAAATTAGCAAATACTGGAACATTTCAGCTCTGGTGAAACTGCACTTCTGTGAAAAGATATTTGCTAAAAGATTCATAACTGGGTGCTGCAGTTGAGTTTTCTCTGGGATCTTTCACACACTGAGAGAGCTGTTATTACACAGGACCCTATCTTCTGAGCTCCTCACAGCTGAAAAGACCTTAGGGATCTGTTCATGAAGGTTTGATACTCGGCAGTGCCAAGCATAAGCATTCAGTGCCTAGCCCCAGAAAGGAATTTGTGATGCCAGATTAAGCACCGAAGTTTCCCGGGCAGTGCAGGAGTCTCGAGGTGGATTTCACGCTGCCTGGCATGTCAGGGGCAAGATGCCTGTGCTGCCCAGCAGGAAATGATGAGGAGAGGAATGCATCAGAGAGGCTCCTCTCTCAGAGGGCCGCTCTTGGGGCTACAGGCAGTGACATGGGCTGGGAAACCCATATTCATCCTTTTGAATCGAGACACATGTAGTAACCAGTAGGACATGGCAGAGCAGCATTTAGGTATCTAGGCAGTTCAAAACTGCCTATCTGGGCTATCCTCAACAGAAAAGACGGCACAAACCAGTGAAAATTTGACATGGAATGTGACTTCGGAGCAATGGGAGCCTGACCTGGGAAGGTTTACCTGATGCACTCACTGGATAAGGAAGCACAGACAGAGCTCCAGGAGCAAGAACTGGATGTTCCTAATTCCAGTCCCGGAGTCAGGGCGCCTGCAGATAGGTGTGGTGAAGCTGAGAACTGCCACACCTAGGGCCACTCCTGGATCTGGCCCTCATTGCTCCGAGCACACGCACTGACAACAGCATGTCCTAGATTAGCCACACTTGCTTTCATTTGGTGTAACTGAAAGGTTTTTAAAATTATATGCATTTTTCTTCAGCTGTGCTGTTTGCTTGCTTACTTACTAGAGTCACACTGGAAAATTAAAGTAGTCAGGCAACGTTTTTTTTTGTTTTAACTCTTTAGATGCCTATGCACTGGCAAAATATCATGATAGAATGTATAGTCTTCCAGAAATTATGTATTATTGTGTCTGTATGTGTATTTACATGTTTCAAATGGCTTACCTTTTAATGAAAACCTTTAATAAAACAGAAACTTTTTCAATAGTTTTAGCTTATTCAAGAATTTTTGCTTTATCTAAACTCAGAAGCCAGAGCAATTTTCGGTACTCACCGGGCTAAGTTCTCTACCAGACTCCCTGTTTTCTGGTTATTACAGTTCATATTATATTTGAGTGTATCATATTTGAACTCTGTTCTGATTCTGCAAACACCTAAGTGCATACTTAAGACTAAGCATGCACCTTTAATGCATTAAGATATATGCATCAGGATACATGCCTGCTTAATGGCTGCAACACACAGTATTTCTGCAGGAAATAATGATGGCAGAACAAGTTACTTGGGTCAAGGATCAGGCCTCCAACCACAATATTAGCCATGGCAGGAGGTGAGTACAAATTTTTGGGTCTTCAGAATCCTAATTACCTGATCACTGACGAAATTGTGACACAGTCTATTTAAATTTCACAAGCAGAGGTTAAAATTTTTAACTTTGATAAAAATATTTTGTCAGAACGAGCATGATGGTATTTTTTAAGGTAATCTGTGCTGCAAAGTCAGAGTTCTGAATGGAACAACTGTAGTGTGAGTAAACTTACTTATTTGGTCCCAGAGCTTTATTCCTTCCATTGTCCTCTAGGTAAGAAGACATAAAGTTCATAACTCATAGAGATTTACTGGAATTTAAATAGCTGTCTAGCACACCATTACCTGACATTTTTTAGACTATTATGATGTACACCTTTCTCTGTTTGGGACGTAGAAGTTAACTAAAAACATGATGTATAAGCTGCACGAAACTCATTGAAACTATGCAATGCAAATGTTTTCCACATGAGGGAAGAGGTGCCCTTCCTTACTCGTAAGAGTGCTGTCTTTTATATCTTTCTCGGGACATAAGTGAATGGTGGAAAATCAGAGTAAGAAGGAGGCATACTCTACCCTCATAAATATTTTCTTTTCATCGATCCGTTGTTCTGGTTTGAGACTGTCATTATATCCGGCGTTATTTTAAGAAAAAGAAGACCGTGCTCAAATGACAGCAGAGAGATCAAGAAAAAGTCAGTCATGCACCGGGTGAACTCCGGGTTTTACGGTGCTCGTAGTCCGGGGCTGACCCGTCTATTTTCTTCTCCGCAGCTTTCCTAACTGAGAGAACCCCGACTCCTGCCAGCCAAATCCCGCCCGGACATCCCGCTCCGCGGAGGAGCATCAGCCCCCGCCCGCCCGCCCCGCGCCCCCCGCGGCGGCCGCGGACCGCCCCAGCCCGGCTGTGCGCGGCGGCCCCGGGAGCGGCGGCCGGCCAGGTACGGGCAGGGAGGGAGGGTCGCCCCACGGCCCCGCTCACCGATCTTGGCGAGGGAGGCCAGCAGGATCCAGAGGGTGATCTCGAACGGGATTTGCACGTGGGGGTAGTCCAGGGTGAAGACGTGAAGCCGCGTCTCCTCGAAAGCGGTGCCGCTGGGGCTCGGAGGGGTGCCGGTGCCCATCGCCGCGGCGCCGGGCAGCTGCCCTTCCGAGGTGGCCCGCGCCTCCGCCGCGCCGGCCGCCAGCGCCGCCAGCACCGGCAGCAGCGCGGGCACCGGCAGCAGAGGCGCGGCGGGGCGCGGGGGACCGCGGCGGCTGCCCCATGGCGTCCCCGCTCCGCTGCCCTACAGCCCCGCGCCGGCCGCCGCCACCATCCCCGCCGCCGCGGGCACCTGCCGCCGCCGCGGCCCCGCCGGCCCCGCCTCCTCCCCGGTGGACTGGGCGAGTCCCGGCCCGGCGCCGCCGGCCGCCCGCAGCGCTCCGCTCCCCCCGGGCCGCCCCCGGGGCCGCCCCGCGGGGCCAAGCCGCGGGGTAGCCAAGCCGCGGGGTAGCCCCGCCGCAGCCTCCCGGCCGCCGCCCCGCCGCCCCCGCCGCCCCCGGCTCCGGCCGGCCGCCGGCAGCCTCCGCGGCAGCGCCCGGAAGGGACCCTGGTCCTATGTCCAGGTCCCGGCCGCCGCCAGGTGCTGCGGTGTGAGCGGGAGCTCGGGCACCCCGGGACCAGCTCCTGCCCCTCAGCACCTGCGAGGATGAACGGGGCTGCACAGGTGTAGGCAGCGCCGGGGAGTGTTCCTTTAACTGCAGGTTACTTTAAGCGAGATACGTATGCAGTCATACAAATACATACATATATATTTATATAAACTAAAGTGTCAACACACTCTATATGGATACGCCTGTAGATACATATACAGTCTCTACATACGTATATCTAAAAGCAATTTATGGACTTTATATGTATGTATGTACATCTATACACATACATGTAAAAAAATATATATATGCATATGAATGCTTATATGTATATGTATATAGTAATAAAGTATTTTTTACATATGAATATGTGTGTATGAACATATGTATTTTGCCATTACCAAATATACAAAAGGTGTTTCTACCACATATATGAAAGACAGCATTCTGTTCACACTAATTAAAACTCTCTTAATTTGGAGAGTTAAAAGACCACGCACTGTATACATATATGTATGTAGATTCATATATATGTATATCCATGTTCTAGAATATAGACATTTTATATTCTATATGTAGTTATACAGTATATTATATATTTAATACATAATATAATATATAGTATATTGTCTATATGTTTCCACCTCTCAAGCAGGTGATAGGAACAATCCCATTTCTGTTAATTAAGAGATATACATTCTATTATTTCAGGCAGTTAAAAGTGCACACTGTATAAGCATATATGATTGCTCATTCATGTATTCTCATATATGACTGATAGTATATTTATGTACATGCGAGTGTGTGTTGCAAATACTGACCATGTGATTTGCAAAATCTTGTTTCTGAAGGCACTGGGAGCTGATTCCGTCAGATACTGCTGAGCACCACATTTCTGGATTTCCTAAAAGAATGGAATCTCACCCATGATTTACTCATGACTTCACCACATATGAGTAAGACAGTATTCCAAAGCTCAAACTCATAAAATCTTTAGAGCACACCATTGTGCATGCCTCTATAGCAAAGCATGTCTTTCTTGACTTCCAATAAAACTAAAGCAGGAAGTAGGAGTTATTTTTTTCACAAATTTATCAGTGGCTGCTGTTTCTGTAGGGTGTTAAAGTTCAGAATCAATTAGCTGAATATCTGTAGTTGTCATTTACCTTCAGAATCTGAAAAAAGGGCACTAAGCCTGTGGTTTCAATGACAAATTTTAAGACATAGTATTTATAAAGAAATGTTCATTATTTATCTACAATTCAGTCAGGAAAACATGTTTTAATATCAAACCAGTATATTCACCATCCAACTCTCTAGCACAATGCAGTATCGTCATATCTTATTTGTTTTATTACATTCTCTGAAATAGGGGAAACACATAAATATTGCCGATTCTGAGGACATTTCCTTTATATGGAAAAGGAATACGAAAAGAAAATGGTCTTTAATTTTTGAATCTCCTTGTCCCAGTCAGACCATCCATAAGAAAAGTCTAACCCTCAGGTGAAGGAGATACCTTTATTTATTATAAATAATAAATTTAATTCAGTCTAAAATTATAAGATCTGTAATGGTACTTGCATGTCTCATTTTATGACCTTTTCTGCAGATGAAGAAAACCTTTCTGAAAAATGCAGTTATGAAAACGTCAATACATGCTCTCTAGGATCCCTTCTAGTTATCTACCTGCAGGATGCTGCACTGAACTGAGACTCATCTTCAGTAGTGTCAGTGAGAAGCATTGGCAAGAGCAAGCTGTCCCATCGACCCTCTTCTCTAATATCACCTCATAATTCTGGTATATGCTGGAATTCATACCCCCATTCAATAACACAGCCAAAATGCACTGTAGAGCAGGGAAATGAGCCACTGTGCAATAGCCCTGCAGGTCCACCAGCTGCCAGACCAATATTTAGAAATTTGTGAACTGGCTGAGGAATTTCCCTTTGCCATAAGAGGGGAAGGAGGACTTTAAATGGGAAAAGACTGAGTCATACAAAAGTGGAAGAAGATCCATTCTCATGGAAAATGTTCCTCATTGCTGCCCTGTTCATTACAGGCAGTGAGGGATGACAGAACACGGCTGCTGCGTCCTGGCAGAGACAGAGAGATGCTTCAGTACCCAGGTCATGTGCTTTTAGTCACAAAGTTTCGCCCACACACGGGAAAACAAACCCTTCCTTGGGGCACCATCCAGATATTTGCCAATATTTGACCTCTTATTTTCCTCCACTCCAAAAATAAAAGGGCACACACAACAGAAATCCTTCTAGCTCTGACACTGCTGTGGGTCCGGTTAATAGGCTAACTTTCTTTTTGTATTAAGCAAATAAGAAGCTGGTAAATGGGAATAAAAAAAATGAGGGAAAGATGTCATTAATCCTGAGGCTGGAGACTTACATGCCAGTAATAAAAAGGGAAATAGCACGTTGACACAGATCCCAAAACACTGGAATAAAAGAGAAAATGGGAGTTGAAATTAATTATTAGAGTTGATAGTCTATTACTACACCAAAATAATGTATTTTATGGATGGATTGTATAGGTTAAGAATATCCACCATTTGAATAGGAATTGCCTTTACTGGATAGAATGATGCAGCAGGGGAGTGGGTCCTATTTGTCTTTGGACCTAGCTGAAATAGATGCAGTGAAGCTCAGCATGGTATAAGGTACTGAAGTGATTGTGAAGATTCTGTCACTATTTTGACACATGCCGCTTTTCATTGCCACCAGCCATGGTCCCACAGATGCTGAGAGTTTCACCAGGCTGGAAGGACTTTGCATCCAGGCAGAGCTTTGCCTGAGACAGCAGAATGGGGTATGATATTCCTGTTATCTCAGCTTCACCCAGATAGGTTGTATGAGACAGCAGCAGCAGCTTCACCCCCCTCCAGTACCCCTCACACTGTGTCCAGCCCTGTGGGTATCTGTGCAAGAAGCAGCTTCTCTTGAAACCATGACTGGGGACCTCACCATACAGAGAAAAATATCCCTGAGCTTCAATGCTGCCCAAGAGGGGAAGGCAGGGTGTCAGGGAGAGCTATAGAGGAGACGTGAAGGTGTGTTCCTGGCGCCGTGGTGTCTCGTCATGGCTCTGCGCCTGACAGCTCAATGCATCTGCTTCCACTTCAGAACAATTTTCTGTCGGGTCGCTCCGCACCATTTCAGTGATAGCACAAACAGAAAGCACGTACGCCGCACTTGCCTGATTCCAGCTGATCCATAGAGGACCTTCCCGCAGTGCCCCCACCGCTGCCTCACTGCCCACGCAGCGCCGTGCCATCTGCGCCCGGTGTACTTTCATCTCTTTAATTCTGCTCCCAGGCATTGTCTGTTTTACCAGATACAGTGCTAACAGCACTTCACGTGACAAAGTGCATGTTATTTCATACATCAAGATGCTAATTCACATGACTCAGTTTGTTTACCTTTTAATCCATTTATTGATTACTACTGGAAATTACTACCAGAGCAAGGGACTGCCCAGGGTACCCACAGAGTGCTGTTTGGGAAAGGGAGGCATTTGCAGACACACCACACAAGTTTGCAGTAGCTTGAGTGGCTCATACAGGTGTTTGGACAGTTTAGTTTTACTTTTGTTGGAGTAGGCACTGGGACTTTCTTATCGTAAGCATGGCTTTGAGTTACACGGGTGTACACTGTCTGTGATTATTAATCCAGCTTTATCTTTATAGTAGGAAAGATAAATCTATGGCTATTAACAAAACTTTGCTTTCACAGTGAAAAGGAAAAAAAAGGTAATTTGAAAAAGATGAGAATTTTCACTGTATCATAAATTTAGCTCCATATTTTAGGGATTCCCTAAAAATCATCGAGTTGTAATTTCATACTTGATTTTCTGACCTGTCTTTGTCGTCAAGAAAGCATTTCTGGAAAATGTCACTGTGACTATTTCAGTAACTGCATCTCCTACAAGAAATTTTATAGGTGTTCTCTAGAAAATATAATCAAAAACCAAAATGGTTGGGGGGAAAACCATAAATATATTAATAAATATTTGTCCATCATTTTCATTGCTGTTCTAGTTTGACAGACATTTTAAGCAAAAAAAAAAGTTATATTCTATTGCTGATGTTTTATTTTAATGGAAATTAGCCCTGTGCAGAGAAGCTTACTGTCTCATACATCTTAAATGTTCCCTGACACAGCCCATATAGAAATATTGTAAAATCTGTGTTCCTGGTTCAGTAGAAAAGCATAAGTTTCACCATTGTTCCTAATAAGTTCTCCAAAACAACCGAAGACTTTTCCAGTTTTCCCCAAAAGTGTTTTCCCCTAAAGCACAGGAGACTTAAAGGCAGACCACTTTGCTGAAATATATTAGTGCGTTACTAGAATAAATTTGTTTAAAAATCTAGTTTTCCATTAGAAAAAGGAAGGGAGTTTCTGGGCTATATCAGGCAAAGAGATGGTTCATCTTGACATCTGCAGCTGTATGGGAATCACAATAACACAAGGTTATTGTGCCTTGTAGTACATGCAACCATGATGTTCCAAGAGTTAAGTGAAAACAGACACCAAAGAGGGGACATAGAGGTTTTTTACTTATTTAGAAGTAGCCTCAATGAAGATTTAAGAATTATAAAATACAAACATGCTTGACTGAGAGTGGTCTTCTGGGAGGGGGGCTGGTCACTCACCCATATTATGTTAACAATCATTTTTCAAAGTCTATTCCATTAGGGGTTAGACTCTTTTTATAAGTACTGTGTCATCAGGGCCTTGGCTGAATAACTCTGTCTCTAAATCCATTAATTAGTGAATGAATATCTCAGCTATCAAGTGATTTATTATCTGAAATCAATAGTCCATTGAGGATGTGTTTTTCTACAGCCTTTTCCAGGACTGCTTAGCAACCGTCCCCATAAACCAGGTCCACCAGAAGCATGATACCTTGCTCATATGGGCACTTTAATGGCAGCAATTTAGCTGTGCAGGTCTGAACTTTGGTTAGCCATTTTAAGGCCCTTACTATGTTAGCTGTTGTGTCTGCACAACTTGTTTTTTTTAAATTGGAAAGAGTTGAGAAAGAGGATAGGTACCGGCAGTCTTTTAATATTCCAGGATTCCAGGAGTGGTAGAAGCAGCAGGTTGCCTGGCTATAGACACAGAACATGAGGGAAGGAGCATACCAGTTTTTTAAATCTTCAAAAGCAGCCCTGTAAATGAAGTGCTGAATTGAGAGTGATGAACTCTGCTTTTCTGGGGTTTCCTTGGGCCATACTCAGCATCAGTCACAGCACCAGTCACAGTTATTCCAGCGTGAAGCCCTGGGGGAGCAATGTGTTGCTGCCTCTGTGGATTACAGGCAACCATCTCCTGAAAGCCAGGGCTAATCTGGGTATCAGATTAATTGCACCCATGTGAACACTCTCCGAAAGACTTTTCCTAAGGCTTTCCCCAGCCAGCAGGTGTGTACACTGCACTCTGCTCACCATGAGTAAGCATCTCTAGCAGATTCAGACAGGAAGCTCTGAGAGAGCATTTTGTGCCTCACAGCAAATAACAGAGAGGTTTTAGCAGCACCACAGGGCATCAGAATTAAATATCATTCCCAAGAACAGAAAAAGGGACCTGCCATAAATTACTGTTTATGTGGACTAAGTGATGTTTCTGGAGCCAGGGGAACATATATAACCCAGGAAGACTAATAACCCATGAAGTTAATTTCTGCTTTTACTTCAAAGTAAAGTGCCCTTCTGTTTATAAGACATGCAAAATCAAGAGGAGGTGCCCACAGAGTGGTTGTACTGTTTTTCCTTTTATTACTTGTGTTTCAGGTGATCTTGGTATCACTGAAAAATTACATTGTTGGGCACATTTACTGGAAACCTAGAATTCGAGATGACAGACTGGTCTCCTTTGCTTAAGGCTTAGAACAATCTAATTGTTTAATAGCTAAGCAACATGTTTAATGTTTAAACAGTAAATCCCCTCTTTAGCTCACTCTGCACCAGGACACTTAGTCATTGAATGATTTCTGAGGCTGTGTCCCCATTCTGGCTGTCAAAAGTAGCCACTGTTCTCAAGCTTAGCACCTGTCACTGCCATGAATACAGAAATACTAATTTAAATGTTTAACTTTGGGGGCAAAAAAAGTTAATGACTAAAAGAATGCCTCCAGTTTTAGCCTTGCAATACCATCAACAAAAATGAGAATTTTCCTTTGAAAGCAGAGTTTGATAGATTATGGTAGAAATGATGAACATATTTCTTAACACTTTCCCATGAGTTCAAGTGTTGAAATTGGAGACTGAAGTGATTCCTTTAGTGCTGTAGCCCATATTTACAACTCTGACAACCTTTGGAGCATAGAGATGTAACCTCTGTTTGCAAAGGGCAAGGTAAAGACTGACCCAATCTTGCTAAGCTACATTTCCGACTCACTCTTTGCCACTAGATTAGTGGCACAAGTGTGTGGAAGAAGCGTTGCTTTCAAAAATGCTGGGGGGTTGTGGATTTTTTCCCTGAAGAAGTTTCATTTAAAAATAAATGTTACAATGTTTCTCAAGCAGTTCTGAAGCAAGCAAAAAATGTGCCCAGACTACTGTGCTCTGTCTTGAAATCAACTACCACCCTATTCTCAGTCAAGCACAGCCTAAACTCTGCTTCCCCTTTCACCGACATGACCTGGTTTGAACAGGTATAGCAGGTCACAATTCGGCCCTTGATAAGAGCTTTTCTAAGAGGACTCAGATCTTAAGCAAGAGTCTAGAAATGTCTACTGGGTTGCCTTACAGAATGCCATCACGTAGCAGCGGTGAAGGTCAGTTTATAACAGTAGCTGGAACAGCATTTATACATGGTATAGGGAGCTGTTCATCCCATGGCCCCTTTCTCATCTGTACCTTGTTTCTGACACCCTCTTGTTTCTCCTCTTTATCCCAAAAACCCACCTGCAAAATACAAATAAATGCACCCAGTGCTTCCTCAGGTCATCACTAGCTCCGAGGAACCATCCTTTAGCAAATGCGTAAACACTACCTTAGATTCTCTACAATCCTCGAAGCTGACTCTCTCTTGAGAGAGTGGGATACATGCTATATGTATCCCACTGAAGGCAGGGAAGTGTTCCTGGCAGCTGAAGCAGAAGTAGCCCCAATACAAAGAAGGTGTTTTGCAATTTGAATTGCACTGAAAGGTAGTTTGTGAATTGCCGCAGTGGTCAGACAGAGAATTAAGTGTCTGTACACTAATACTGTGTATGTCAGACTTAAATTGTGAGCGTATGTTATCTAGAAAAATAATTAAACCAGAATAGGTGGTAATTTTTATAGACTATGTATAATTTTCTGTTAGGATTCAGAAAGATGTGTTTCAAGAGTTGATTAATAATTCTTTCCACTGGCTTGTGTTTTGTTTATCTCTACTCAGTTTTCCATTATGTATTTCTCTTTATCCAGCCTAACCACTGAAGTCAATTAGCATCGCTTATGTGACTATATTTTCACTGCAGAATGTTAAAAAACCCTTGCAGAGTCTTTAAGTGCTTACCTCAGCTGTTTGGCTCTACAACCAATAGATAGCTGGTGTGAAAATAGGTTTTCCACTTGACTTGGTGGAGTTTGGCTTTAAATTTTACACAGAATGTTATGTGTGGCTTGTTTTCAATAAATAGTCCAGGTCATTGTTCCTATGATTCATGTGTAAAAATAAATCTTCTTCACCTCTTCGCATAATCCTGTCTTTGGGAAAGTTAACACAAAACAATCAGGTAAGAACTTAAAGAAGATCATTCATTCATTCAAGAAGACATATAATGGGAAAGTCCACCCTTCCCTTTGCTTCTTAAAGAGGAAGTGTATTTGGTAGAATACAGTCAGCGAGGCTGTGAGAGTTGGAAGAAAGCCTCTGATTTGAAGACACCATAAATTTAGATTTAAAAGGACTACAGCTGTTAAATTCTGCCTCTGCGCTCCAGAGATAAAGAGTACGACATTCAGCTGCACAAGGAAACCTCCCCAGCCTACAGCCTGGATTTTAGCACTTCCGAAGTGGAATTGCATCAGTGTATGGGGTTAAGAGAGCAAAGCTGCAGTCCTTAGAGCAGGCAGAAGCCAGGCATCAAAATCCTTTTTTTTTTCCCTAGGAAGAGCTTTCTCATGATTTCAAAAAAGATACTATTGAACCCTATGCCTCATTTAACATTCCAAAAGAGTATCAAGAAAAAGGTACAACACTCTCATTATCACAGTTTTTCAAAAGAAAAAAATGAACAGTAATAGCAAAAATTGCTGATATTATAAAACTTCTCAAAGAATTTATATGACATTTTAAACTGGGAAGATAGGAGCATACAGGAGCTTTCAGGAATGGAAAATGTGGACACTTCCTTGGAAAGCTTTGAAAAGAGTGGAAGCTTTTGTTAACAAGCTAATGGTTGCTCACTGCTATAGAAACAAACTGGACACACTGGCATAATGAGGAAGATGTCAGATTTTCTCTGCCTCAGTGAAATTACTTCAGTTAATTTTCTCAGTGTTTGATAAACTTTTTAAATGCAAGATATATGTAACATACCACTGAAAAGATCTGATGAACTTTTTTAGTACTGACAATGCTTTGGTAATCACAGTATCACTTTGGCTCCTATACCCTCTTCATCTATCTGGTTTTGATTATACTGAAATGCTAATAGTTTAGTAGAGAGCAAATTTATTGCTTCTTCAGTGACTAGCAGACAGCCTCTTTTCCTTTTATATATATATTTAATATCTATATCAATTAATTTACACACAAACACACATGCACACATATATGCACATATATATATGAGTATAATTTTATTTATTTTTTTATATCTTCCATTTAATTAGCTCTAATAAACAGTCCTACATTCTAAATTACTTTTCCCTTTCTTCATGTATGCATATACAATCTGCTCATTTATAAACCATTTCAGCTGGGCATAGATACTTAAATGTTAGACTTCTCAACTTAATTGCAAGCATTTAAAAGTCAAGAAAAAGCAGTAGGATTTGATCCCGCAATTACATATGGGCATCAAAATGTAAGCATAATTTTAATCAGGGAAAAGGCTGCACAGGGCAAAAAACCAACAAACAAACAAACAAAAAAGCCCTAGGGAAAACAAACAACAAACCCAACAAATGAAAAACTACACCCTGAAGAAAACCATCCTAAGTACCAAAGCTGAAAAGTGCAGATGAATGGCAAAGTGTGTTCCAATGCCTACAACAAACAAACCTACTCGTAGAAGCCATGTTAGGATAGCATTACTTTATTGAGAAGATTGTATCCATTTCCTTGTAATTTAACCTGCCTCTGATTGCTTTCTTATGCAACAGTCTCTCTTGGAACATTGCATCATGGAAAAAAAAGGTGGAGCAGTTATATTCACAGTCATTAACTACCAGCATTTTTTTTAACTCCTCCTGCATGGCATCTATATGGCATCTCCGTCTATACTTTATGAGGAAGGAACACACTACCAAAATAAAGAATTAGCAAAATTTCTAACATAATTTGTTAGAAATTGTCACCTCTTGGTGTATAAAATAAGTAAATCCCCTTCTCCATTTGCAGGTGCCTTGGAAAACGCCACTTATGAGGAGAGGAGCAGAGGCTGTATGTCTGTCCTGTGCAATTAACCTCTGCTTGTCTTGTGGTGAAGTAAATTTGTCACATAAGCAGTTTGGTTCTCATCTCAGCTTGACCAGCATGTTGGTGCCAGTCCTGTAATTGTAGCAAACACCATCCCTCCATGTTTGAAATAAACCAGAGCAGTTGTTTAACAAAAAAAAACCTTAGAGAGGAAAGAGGAATCTGTCTGACCTGTGTTTTCTATTGCAGAAGTCAAATACCTTGAAACTCGAAGCTGTAAGAAGTCCAGTAGTGAAGAGCCAACAAATTTTTGATCCTACATGCAGTCCAGTCCTAGCAGTCCTAGGATTCCCAGACTAGCTCAGTACCCCACACATGTGAGAAGATGCATTTGTAAGGCAAAACAGATGAGCTTCTTAAATGAACATGGGCATGGGGTTCATGATACAGGTGATGGTACAGCTATTCTGATTCTGGAAATTGCTTTTTTAGGGTTCATGCAAGTATCTTGGTACAGAACGACTGTAAAAAGTATCAGCATGATTTTTAACAACTGCTCACAAGATCAGCCCTAGCATCACATAAAATGTGTTCAGATGCTGCTCTAAAAAAGACCAAAATCTCTCAAACCTCCTTCAACTCCCCAGTAAAATGTAGTCATAATTTTATTTTTAGGGTGCCTCATCTGTCCTGTAGCAGTGGCACGCTGGGATCTATTTAGGGCTCCTGGAAAGCAGCAGGCACTTTGAAAAGGTCCATCAATCACTGCCTGTAGATTCTGCCTCTTAGAGCTGAGCACAAAAGACGCCCTGCCTTAATAAGCTGGGCACACGTCTGAAGCCAAATGTGGTGGATTCAAATCCTACATTTTCCCACAGCTACTATTAAAATATCACAGGCCAGCCTAGGACAGGTGCCTCCTCCTCCTCCATGGCTCACTGCTTTTATCTCTTTTCCTGAATTTTGTTCTTACAGTGCTGGGATGGAATATGAATTCTGACCCTTGCTGAGAAACTTGTAGGTGTGTGCATTCTCCAGGTATTTTTTAATTGATTACTCACTGGACAGGAGCCATGGATGAGGGTTTGGAGTAGATGACCTCCAGAGGTCCTTTCTGAACCATTCTGTGATTCTGTGATGAGCAGAGATTTTACCTACCAACTTTCTAGTGGTTGCCTCCCTGGGAGCATTTGATGAAGCCTTCTCTCCTGGGATTGAGGGTCAGGATTCTCTCACCTGTATCATGCTAAAATAGGATGAATAGATAGATACAAATTTCCAAAATCACATAGGTCAAAAGAACGGCAGGTTCAGATGCAGTTTTCAGAAACAGGCATAATTGTTATGATTCAGAGCTGGCACTGAGCTGAGAAGTTGGCTTCCAACTCAGGAGGTCACTCAAATTCTGGGTTTGAACTGTGCAGTTTACCCTGAGAAATGATACCCAAATGCTTCTGTGTAAGGCCAAAACCAGAAAGTATGTAAGTCTCCTCAGTGTAGAAAATCAAGCAGTTGACCAAACCAGCAATTACTGCAGGATCCAGATAATCTCCACATACAGAGAGGAGAAGTTTGGGTCTATTTGAAGAGAAAATCCTGCTTTGTTGAACTCAGTTGCAAAAAAATTCCAAATCCAAATATGATTTCACCCTACATTATACTATTGCCAGTGTGGAGATCTTTTGGTTATAGATAAGGATCAGCCAGGGTTTATTGCAAAGTTTATTTTGTAGTAAGCCTGTAGCAGCAATTAAAGTTCCAAAACAGTTTTCACATACTAGTAATTTAAAGAAAAGTACATCTCTGAAGATGTAATTTTCTGTTTTTAATCTCTATCCAAAGATATTCATTAACTTTGAGCAAATTCCTGTCAAACAGTTATAATTGTATGAAAAAGATACTTTTGCAGACATAAAAAAAGATGACTGCTGACTTTTTCCTTTCTCTTCTATAAGATAAGCCAAAAGAGATGACCTCTAAAGACTGGTACATAAATAACAACTCAGGAACTTGTTCATAAATGCACTATAAGATTAAACTGGAAAAGAACTAAATTATAAATCATGAATGCTGGGTAATAAGAATGCAGAGTAGAAAGCAGCAATAAGATATTTTGATTCCTTTCAAGTCACAACCTGCTTCCTAAAATGATACCTGAGGTCACAGAGATAATACATGTGGAATTGGAGCTTGTTTTTAGCTCAGATGTCAGAGCATAGGTGATTTCAGCCTCATTGCAAAAGTTGTAGCTATGTACAAAATTACAAAGGTTCCTTTTATAATTATGTCAAGCAACTTAAAAAAAATTTCTTACCACAAGGTAGGATAACAATTAGCAGAAAAAAATTATTCTTTATATAGAATGGTTCTATGTGCTATTCTAACATATAGTTAATTTACTTAATATGTAAACTCTTCTGGGAACAGTCTTCTTTTGGTTTATATTTAGCATGGTGAGTGGGTATTTGATGTCCTTTAACATGTAGAGGTCTGTGTAGGATGATAATGTATTGAGGAAAAGAAATCTTTGATCTAAGCTACCACCCAGCTGTACCTCATATCCTGACCACTGTGCACAAAAATTTGTCAGACTCATGCAGAGAGACTATCCAGACATAATTTCCCAGCAGTCAATGAAGATCTTCACCAGGATAATTAATTATATACAGACGATACATCAATACTTCCTTCCTGCCTGGCAGCATTTAGTTCTCAAAGAGGCAGCTATAAGTATCTGGCTTTACTGTGAAATTTGTATAAAGACACCATAATATCTATGGCATCTATAACATATGCAGACTCAGACTGGTTTTAATTCTTTACTCTTTGTGTATCTTGATGTTCTTAGACTGACAGAACAAGTACACTATTAATATCTAGTTAATGATATCATAGTGCACTGATCTATTATTTTGGGGTTTACATTTATCTCTATCAAAATATCTCTTTATGTACATTTTTTAGTATTTTTTATTAAAACCAGAATGAACTTGGTATTTTTCCCTCCTTACACTTGCAGAAATCATTCTGTACAAACCCTGAATGAGAATACCATAGTAGATACTAATAAAATGTCATTAGCAATACCCGTTTGTCTCTTGTGAGAAGGATGTTTTAGGGACAGCAGTGGCTCTGTAAAGTATACTAAAAATAAATCTTCTCAGGCTTTGGTGGAGGCATTTTCAAGCTGAAATACCTGAAAATTCTATCATGGTTATCATGGTCAGACCTACCATAACACCTGACACTAAAGGAAAACAATACCAATTTGTATCACTGTGGTTCCTGGAAAAGACAAACAGTGGGGACACCAATTGTTTACTGGGCAGTTTGGAAACATAAAATAACTTTAAGAGCACAAAGCCCTGTCCTTCATTTATGCCTTTGTTTAATACCAACTAGTCCTTAGCAAAGGCCCAAGTCTGAAAAAAAATAAAGACATACTACTGTCATTTCCACAAGTTATTTAGCTCTTAATGGAAGATTTCTTATTGATTTCAATAACTTTATTCATATGGGATCAACCTTTAAATGCTTGCCTTTAATGAGACTGCTTCCAACCTTCAAGTTAAGCATTAAGGTCCAGATCCTTGTGGGTATTTACGTGTTTAATTATTTTCCTGTATCAGAGCTAGCCCATAAAGACACGTTCCAAATTCTTGGTCATAAAGGCATGACAGTTCCTAGATACTTCTTTTTCCACAGGCAGCCTGCCAACTGGAAAGCTTCTTGCCTCAAAACTTCAAGAATATCGTGTGTCAGTCTGGCACAGGGAACTGGTCACTAAATTCAGATCATGTAATACATAGAGGCATGATGTTTTCTTTCGGTGATATAAACTTTTGGAATGGAGTATAGAACTTCAAAAAACCCACATCTCCCTTCTGTGTTATGTCCTCTGTCTTCTTTATGCTAATGTTTTTTAATCCTACACCAAAAAAAAAAAAAAAAGAAAAAATTTCCTAAAGATAGTTTTTAAAAGGCAACTACTCTGATAAGGGTTCTGACTTCAGTGGGTGTTAAGTGTGGGTGTCATTCTTTTTCATATTCAGCCCGAAACTTATTTCTTCTTAGCACAGCTTACTTTTGGTTCTATTGGTTTACAGCAGAGGATTTGAATGCGTCGCCTTTCCTTATTGGCTCTTTAAATACACTGCTTAATTCCATCAACAGAGGTCACTGTAGCTCCTTTCCTCTTCGGTGAAAGCATTCCTCTTCCAGCAGATAAAGCAGAATTAATGCTGTCATATAGCAGAAGTTTATCCATTAGAAACAGAAAAAATAGTACAGGAAAATTTGCACATAATGGAAGGCTGGGTAAAAAAACCCAACAAACCAAGACAAGCTGAAACAAAACCCCACCAATAACAAAAATAACAACAATAATAATAAAGTGAGCTCATTTGAGCTTGGGAACTTAACCTAATTCATGCAAACTTGTTTATATGAAGTTTTGAGCTTGATCACTACATCTGCCTTTCTTTACATTACCTAGGAACAAGACATGTAAATCTGATCTTGGCACCAGCTGTTCTATCTGCTCTGCAGTTCTTGGTAAATCAGTATCAGGCATTTTTACACAATGGAAAAACAAGGAAAAAGCTCCTGAAAAGGCTCCTTCAAATTGTTGAGACTTTTGACAGCAGTCATCACTTTCATTTGAATCTATGTTTGCATATTTATGAAAATGATGAGGAACAATTTTGGAATATTTATCATTAAGTGGAATTCAAGCCAAAGGGTCCATCTGAGGCAGCAGTAATGTGAGCCTTGTAATTTTGTATTGCTAAAGCCATTACAGCTGACAGAGCCAAATACACTTAAAGACAGAGAGTCTTTTAGAAATGAGGAGAATATGGGAGTTGTACACAGTGAGACACTGTTAAAGACAGATAGATAGATAGATAGATAGATAGATGTTTATATATGTGTGTATGTGCTTAATGTGTACATGTAGAAATAGCTTAGCTTACAGAGGAGGAAAAGAAGATTTGTCTCAAAGATAAAGCAGTCATAACAAAAGCTAGCTTTTCTTTCATAAGTGCCAAAAGGATGAGGTCAGTGGAATACTACTCCAGGCACAGTAAGCTGCATATGTTCACCACTAAGGTGTCTACACATGGGGAAGGTGTCTGAGCAGCCCCTGGGGTCAGCAGAGGCTGAACTCTTTATCAGGTCACTGCAAGGTAGCCATCCACATGTTCAATCGATTTATGCCCTTAGTGCCATTGGCTGCCTCGAGCAGATCCCCACCAATTTCAGCCTCAGGGGTTCTGTCCAGCTGCCCTAAAGGTGGCCCAAAGGGCCTCTTTAACCTCTGGCTGCTGATCCAGGGAGCAAAGAGCTCCTGTGGTTCCTCTGCCAACCTATCAACTCAGATGGCTTGTCGCATCTGTGTATGACTTAGCCTTGAGTGTCTTCAGCCCTAAGAGACTTCTCCTAGTTCTAACACCTGTGCTACACATCTGCAGCTTCCCATCCCCATCAGACCTAAATGGAAGAGGAGCAGCTTCCAAGAGTTTCTGTTCCATTTTCCAAGAGAAAAATGTGTTTGCCATAGTATATTCACTTCCTACAATATCACCAGTTTTTGGAACTAAGCAAAACATGCAGAACATATGTAAACAACAGTGAATGTACAAGGGAAAAATGAGTGAAAAAAAAGTATTTTTTTCACATTACATATATTTTTTACATGTATCTTAAGTATGGTAAAATTTTATGTCATATCTTAGGACATTGGGTGTTTGTAAGCAGCAAGTCCTGATGCCTGGTTTGAAGAAGCGTACAAACAATTTCTGTGTGAATTGTTTCCTTTTTTGTGGTGCAAGATGAATGAAAGGTTTCAGCCTGTTCTTTTGTTCCTTTCCATAGTTTTCAGTCACCTGAAAGCCAAAGGGAAGTAAAGGTAAACTTGGGGTCAAGGAAGCAGTGTCTCTTTTTCCTGGCACTGTTCCTGTGTTATGTGTACACACTGCTCATTTTTTTTGTGCAAGTTTCTCCATTTTACACACAGGATTTTAGCACTGGCATAAATCTCAGGATGCCCTGACACTGAATTGTCTGTGCTTTGCCTTCACACAGCACCTGGAAGACACTGTGCACCACAGCAAATATTATCAATATTCATCATCATGTAGTATTGAAGCTGAATATATTTGGGTAGTTGACTTTGATTTTTATGTTGTTTTCTCACCCTGTGCAACCTTCTGTGATGGGAAATTTACCCATAGGTAAAGTCATGATTATAGCTATCTAAAGGGTTATAGGGTTTATTCCAAGATATCCTAAAAAAGTAAGATCCCTTTTATTTTGACATTTGTGCATAACTCATTATTTTCACCCCTTAACACTGCTGATGATACGTTAGAGCAAGGAGCAAAAGGAGCTAGGCTTAGTACCAAATAATGAGTCTAAATTAACACCTGGCACAGGTGACAGCAGTTTAACTTCAAGCACCTTTTATGATAATTTTGTATTTAGCAGAATAGTTTACTGGTGAGAAAGCTGAGGAGATATCTAATGATCTGACTAGTGTTTGCACATGTAAAAGGGAAGTTGCAGATGATTAATACCTGTGCCCACAGCTCACTGTGGCTATTCTTGACAGATACTTGTTTTTTTTCTAACTTTCTCCCACAAGGACAGTAGAAAAATAAGTAAGGTATGATGTTCAGTTTGGATGTCTACTCCTGACCAGCTGTTCGCTGTTGGTGTGGCTTCAATCTGCCCTGCCAAAGAAAATTCTGAAAATCAGAATTTGGCATTCTTTTCTTCAGTCTATGTCTCTTTTCTTATGATTGAAAGGTACTCAAAATTTTCCATGAGGATGGGTGGACTAGAAATAAACAAGAATTAATATTAATTCTTGAAATTTAATACCTGTGAAACCAAAGAAGGAAAGGAAAAAAGAGGTTCACTTATGATTAACACTGAAACAGGTTCTCAAAATGAAATTAACTAAGCAACTTAGCTCAATAGACTTCCAGGCCTTTTCACTGGTTCAGGATATTACTCATATAACCTAACACCTCTAATTTTAAGGTTCTCAAGTATAGTGAGTTTGGCAAAACAATAAGTGTAATTGTCCTACCTAAAAAGCAAACAAAATATAAAGATAAAGTAATCTCCCTTTCCACTCTCAGTGTTTGTATTTTATCCATATATGTAAATAGAAAAATTTTAAAAGAGTATGTATGAAAAAAGGAAGCTTGAAAATATTTGTTGCTATTTTCCAGTCTCCCACAGGCTTTTAAATAGTAGTTTCCACTCATATATGACAATTAAATGTGAGTTTTCAGGATCTAATGGCTGCAGGGAAAAAAGCTTGAAAGTGTCAGTTCTCAAAACTAACACAACAGCAAGAAAATAAGGAAAATTTCACAATTTTTTTTATCTTTTGTTACTTATATATTGTGTTTTTCATCCATAGCAATTTGGTGATTTCCCGTGCAGATATCATTGGTCCTCTTTCTCTGACTACCTCTCTCGTAAATATGAATTTTATCCTTCTCACATTAAAAATGATCTCTATCAGCCTTTCCAGCCTGAAATGCTGACCTACTTTTCTGAATCTCATACAGCCTTCCTTTGCTGCTCTGAACACACCTGAACTTTTGCAGTTTAAGCCGGTGTATTTCCTTGGCACACACACAGAGCACTAAATAGTCCACTTGGAACCCCTGCCGGGACATTTGCTCTTTTCCATCTGTTGCAGCTTCTTCCCTCTGGCTTTGATAGACACATGCCTGCTCCATTCACTGGAGTTTTGAGCCATTCTACAAGGGGAGTTACCTCCCCCAGCCCCTGGTTCTGCATCCTTCACCAATGTCTTCCCCTAGTGAGACTCAGAAACTGCTTTTGGGCCTTTCACAGTGTCCTTCCCTATCCTGCTTGCTGGCATTATCCTGTATCCAGCATGCTTTTCCCATGGGTGCTTTACAGCTGGCAGCAGCCCTGACTGCACACGGGTGGGCACCCACCATTGCCCCTTGAAGAGGGACCATAGTAATGCTTTCTTCCAGTGCACCCTGTTAACTGGTATTTCTGGAGGTCACAGCACAGATGCTCCCTGCACAAGCTGCTATCATGTCCTGATTGCTGGCACTCCCCTTGCTGCTGCATCCTTCTTGCTGAGCTCTCTCAGGAAGAGGTTGTCCTTTTGCTACACATTCTTACTCACTAGGGATATTAGTTGAAAAGCAATAGCTACAGCAAGAGGAATGAGATCTAAGAGTTAATTACATCGTGCAATAAATATGAAAGTATTGCCAGCTGCTCACAGCATATTACTGACCTCGATAAATCCCTCCCTTTTTCTGAAATATTCTGTTTCACCATTATTTCTTTTACTACTAAAATATTTTCTCATTATGACTGTTCTTACTATTGTCTAATTTTTCTCATTGATTAGCAAGTTCAGGTATGAGCTGGTTTAGGCTGGGATAGAGTTAATTTTCTTCATAGCAGCTCATATGGGGCTATATTTTGGATTTGTGCAGGAAACAGTGTTTATAACAGGATGTTTTTGTTATTGCTGAGCAGTGCTTACACAGAGTCAAGACCTGTTCTGCCCCTCACCCCACCCCACCCCACCAGTGAACAGGCTGGGGGTGCACAAGACAGGACAGCTGACCAACTGACCAAAGAGATATCCCACACTATATGGTGTCATGCTCAGCAGTAAAAGTTGGGGAAATAGGAAGGAAGCCGGGGCACACTCAGAGTGATGGTGTTTGCCTTCACAAGTCCCTGTTATGGGTATGGGAGCCTGGTTTTCCTGGAGATGTCTGAACCCCTGCCGGTCCATAGGAAGTGGTGAATTAATTTCTTGTTTTGTTTTGCATGTGTGCATGACTTTTGCTTTACTTATCAAACTGGTTTTATCCCAACCCACAGGGTTTTCTTCCAGTTCTCTCCCCCATCCCACTGCAGGGGAGTGAATGAGTGACTGCATGGGGCTGGGTTGGAAGCTGGGGTTAAACCACAACATAGTGTATCTCCTATTTTCTCGACTGTGAAAGGTAAAGGCTATTCATTATTGTTCCTTCCTGAAACTCGCCTGTCCTGCTCTATCCTCCTGCCCAAGGAAATAGTCTTAATTTTCTGAGCTCCTATTTCCTCTCTGGATTTTGAATAATATTCTTCACCTACTGGGTTTGAGTTTCCTGTGCCAGTTCACCTTAAATAAGTGTGGAATTTAAATTCCTGAGTAAATAACACTGTACCAGCCTAAAAAAAAAGAGGTCTTGAATTAACTTACCTTTGTAAATTATCAGCACAATATTCCTGGATGTGACTGAGGTTAAAGAGTTTAAGAATATCCACACACAGTGGATTTAAATTCATGCCCTAAACCATTTCAGTTTTCTTTATGGTGAGGCCTGAAAGCCTATAGACATTGATTAAATTACTTGTAATAAGATATTGCTGTAGTTATTACTATTTAAAACATGAATAATGTTCTTCTTTCAGGAGAACTTTTTTGTCCACAAGTAAGAAATAACTATGAAAAAAAATAAAATGTGCAACTTTATATTTTGGAACATATTTTATATAGGCATCTGCAGCATTGCTTCTTGGCTGATGGCCAGCAAAGCCATTAACAGTAACTAATGGCACAGAAGGAAATTTCCTTCCAGTACTATTTACTAATGGCTAGGAAAGAAAACTAAAAATAGACTTTACAAGTTTAGGTGCCAGACTGCAAAATCTGAGACCACTCTGTTAAGTTCTAGCTGCTCCACAGTTTTACACTCTCTGAAGTTCTGGGTCGCTGATTTCATCAATGAGAAGATTAGGAATGAAGCAAAGGAGGGAGATTTGACTCCATCTGTGCACTAATTCTCTTAATATTTTATTATTTTTCTCTAGTCCTGATATAAAACCATAATTAGAAACTGAATGTTTTGCTCCCTACTTCTGGTGGGTATTAGGAGTCAATTTTGAGCATGTCTGTCAAACATACACTGACCAAACTGCACAGACTCCTCTTTTTCATGATGTATGTCTAGTCCCTTCCCATGCCACTCCAGACATCCCATTAATCCTCGTCTCACAGAGTTTGTCCAGTTGCCCCAGACAATTCATTGATTAAATCTTCTTAAAGATGAAATGCTGAATTTGCAGCTCACAGTAATTCCTCCATTAAAGCTGTCTCTTGTGAGCCTCCTTTGGAAGATGAGACACTATCCCTTCTTCACCTTCCTTTAAAATTTCCACATTCTCTCTGTCTCCAAGGATTGCCAGCAGTTCATATCACCCACCAGCCAGTTTTGGAGATCCTACTCCCCCACAACTCTGCAATGAAGAAGCAGGTTTCACACCTCTGACACCCCACTGCATGCACCTTTGTGGCCTAAGACCACAACATAAGGGTACTAATTTTGCCCTCGATTAAATATCATGTGGCAACTGTGTGGCTTACAGTGCAATTTAAGACCTGATTTTGTATGATAACTCTTTCCCTTAATATCATGTTTTAATTTAGATTTATGATATGTCAATATAACTTGCTATAGGACTGAGATCTGGCACAGGGCTTTTGTTTAAAAAGCTGTGGAGCACTTCCTCCTTTGGTGGAGCTGGGTTTATTTGCTGATTTTCAGGTACAGAACTGTATTTCATTGTTAATTCAGTATCGGTACAGAAGCAAAATCCTACCGTTTTAATAACATACCACTGTTTTAATAAAAGGAAGTAGTATAATTTCTCTGGCACAATAAGGAAATACAAACAGAACTCAAGTTTCATAAAGCTTTGTACAGTTTCAGTACAGATGATTCATTATAACTTACTTAGCATAAAACCTACAGACATGAGAAAATGGGGAAAAGAGCTTGTAGGGTGTTTTTCCTCTGGTGATGCTTTTCGAATTTGTTAGTTTATATTCTACCTGTCTTGAATCAGAAACCCTTTGTAAGAAATGGGAAATGATAACTTACAGAAATAAGTTCTTTTATGTACCAGGACAGACAAGTGCTTACCAGCAATATAAAAAAGAGAAACATGCAGGTAGCACTGCTAACTCTAACTCTTGCCTCTCTGACTCTTAGAGTATCACTTACAGATACTTGAGTTGGGCAGCTAAGGTCTGAGTGGAGGAGACAGAAGGAAACTTGACAAAAACACGACTGAACTTGGTGCATTTCTTAACCATAGCTTTGACTTCAGTGCAGCTGTAATGGCGGGTTTATGGACTTATGGACTCCAGCTCAACTACAGTGCCACGACACAGAAGACAGTGGCGATGCTGCTTCCATTCTGCAGAAAATAACTTCATAAGAGGAACTAAGTGTCTAAGACTTAGCTAAAATTACTCAAGACCATACTTCTTGCTTCTCCTGCTGCTAGGGAGACCCACCATTGAGAGTGGAGCATGGGCACAGAGAGCCACTTGGAAGGGAGCTTTGTAGAAAGGTTGGGAGGTCAAGGGCTGTAGTGCACATCCCTCTGGTTATTTCCGCTTTTTTAAAGGAAAAGTTTCTCTGTACAACATATAGGCAGACACACCACAAAAAGCTGGGAGAAAAATATAGGGCCTCTCTTTCCTGCTAGCTAGCAGGCTACAGGATTAGGGTCCCTTTACCTTTAATCCCAGTTTCTTGCTTCCTATCTGCAACTTCCGGTTGTAGCATGAAGAATGGTGTATGCATTTGAGCATACAAGGTGGGAGTGGGGAATGGAGAAGTTACATACTTTAAAAGGAAGTTTCCCACTTGCTGAATCACAGGAATATTGTGTATGTTCTTGCCAGCCCATGCTTACAAATAAAACCCTGACAGCACTCCTGCCTGAAAACTCCTCTGGATTTGTACATACAAGGATACCTCCTTTATCCATCCAAAACAACCATAGGTGAGAGATAGGAGCCTGCATGTTGAAGTTGATTTAAGTAGCAGGAGTCATGGATCATCACAGCAGCTGACTTTAGGCAGTTTTGCACAGCCAAAATCTAAGCTACCAAGAGGTTCCCAAGTGCTGAAGATGTCTACCAAAAATCCTTTTGACTTAAGGTCTTGCTTAGGCACCTTCAGTGACATTTACATGCCCTGAAAAATGCCGTTCTGTTTTTAGCTATTTCCTGGAATTGCAGCTACTCTGAGGTCAAAAGCAAGTTGAAGTAATCAATCTGTGCATTCACATGTCAAGGATGCCTTTATATATGTCTTTCCTCTGGATGCAGACCATAGTATGAAACAAAGGCAGTGTCAGCTTCCACCCATAGCATTGCATGCACCCAACTACTGCTGTTTAAATCCACGTCCAAACCCCTACAAATGTCATGTTCTCCTCTTTCCAGCAGTGTTTCATTGGAAAGAAAGCTTGATATAGGCACAGAAGAATTTGAGTCTTCTCTGAGCCACTAAGTACCTTAATACAGCTCTTGAAAGTGATATGAGAACAAGTACGCTGGTCCCCAGAGGAAAATCATACTTTGGGCCGTATAAGAGCTTTGTTATTTCTTTTGAAGCAGTGTATGAGGGGCCCTAGAGATGCAAACGCTGATCTTCTCTGCTCCTCATATAACTAATGGCCTTGCTGGTGCCATCATTTCTGTCTCTTCTTCTGACTCATACTCTTCTACTTCTCTGACAGCAAACCGAGCCTTTGGCATTGGAGCTAGATTGTCTGCTCTGGTGAAGCGATGACGGCCACTTGAATTTCCTCTTTGACCTGGCAGATTGGATGGAGCTGCTCCTCTACCCAAGTGTGCCATTGGAATCAGTTCTTGGCGGTGCTTGGACTCCAGTGGCCGTAGTCGGGGCTGGGATCTCGACACTAATGGGAACGCAGCATCAGAGCCACTTCTATGCTGATCTAAAGAAAAATAGACAAATAACACATTTTTTAGAGAAAAGAGAAATGCCATGGTATTGGCAAGGAGAGATAAAGGGTATTCAATACAATATAATACCCTGGAACTGAAGCATTTTAAATAATTACTATAGAATAAGGGAGAAGTCAAGAACTAAAAATAGCCCTAATTTTTAATTTTCATCTCAAAGCTGATGTTTAAAATATTTTATTTATCTTATCTCAGCTCTGAAACCCCAGAGGATAAGCACATTCAGCTACCTTTTGGTGTCTCACAGACCTGCCCTGTGCCTTCACTGCAAGGGTGAAGGGCAAGAGTGAAATGCAAGAATGTTCCTTTATGTAATTTGAATTTTCCTCAAATTTCACAAGTATACCTCGTGCCAAGGTATAAAGCATTTTGAAACCCACAGTGACAAAGAAGAAAACTCTAGTCCATTAAAAATCAAGTTTACCAGTGTCCTGTGACTAAGAAGAGGGAAGAGAAGGGTTTCATCTGAAACCAGGGGTGCTTTGATTTCTTTAGATGTCTCAGATCTGCTCCTACCAGCTTGCTTTGCCGTAAGTACATTGTGAAAATTTGCCTGCAATAAGCCAATAACTGGCATTCTCATCCTGTTGAGTTTAT
This sequence comes from Corvus cornix cornix, assembly GCF_000738735.6. NCBI lineage: Eukaryota > Metazoa > Chordata > Aves > Passeriformes > Corvidae > Corvus > Corvus cornix. Next base: position 88,496,442 of record NC_046332.1, on the reverse strand, counting down.
AGAATATACCTTTTCACTTTTCTTAAAGCCACTTTTAGTCTAACTACACAGTAGCAAAGTAGTTAATGTAAGAAACAGCTAACAATCTAAGTAGGAGGTTCTGGGATGTAAGCACAAAAGTCTATGAACAATAAAATTAGTCCAAATCCTGCTACAGTTAAAGTGCACATGTATTGCATATGGTCACTGAGTCAAAATTTAACAAATTATTGCAGATCCATAATTATTACATTATTGTAAGCTAATATTTATTTCACAGTTGGCACAGTAAAGCACTGCTGCTCATATGCCACGTGGACATACTACACCCTAAGCAGGATAGGATTTCTCAGATTTCAAGGGCTTCTACCTAGCCCTTTGGGAGCATTACTTCTTCAAAGTATGAATGATATATATTGCCAAAGAAACAATTCATAGAATCATAGACTGGTTAGGGTTGGAAGGGACCCTTAAGATCCCTTACTTCCAGGCCCCCTTCCATGAACAGGAAACCTTCCACTAGACCAGGTTCTCAGTCCCATTCAGCTTACTAATGAGCACCTCCAGGGATGGGGAGTCCATAACTTGGCTGGGCAACAACAACCTCTCTGGACAATTCATTTATGAGTGGCAAAAAGAGCTGATAGGTGACTTAAGGATCTAATTGTGGTCATTTCTGGCCTCTTAGTTACTAAACTTTCTGCACACGCTATATATAAGAGCTAAACCAAGCTTGCTGGAGGATGCTTTTTCCAGAAGGTCTCCCAGGCATAGACAGAAGAGATGACATTTCTCTCTGCAAATGCATATGTGCATATATGAGGTTGTCACTCTAATTCCCTTCATACTGAGTACTTCTCTTTTTATTTTCCAAGTGCAATTCATCTCATCCCAAGAGTTTATGAGAGGACTTTAGGGTGGCTTTTTCCTGCTGAAGACACCTAAAATGGTGTTAATGCTACACAATGGCCCTAAGATGGGACCAGAAGCTGGACCAAAAAGTCTATTTATTTGCATAGATCACAAGGCAGGGCTCAAATTCAGGCCTATCTAATAGTAAAAAAGTACCTCCATTCATTGCTTCAGGATTTAGCTCTCTCCCCACTAAAATAATATGCCTACCTCCTATAGCAGCATTTGGTCCCTTGAAAGTGTCTGCAGTGATTTTAGGTCTGAGACTGCTGTGTGGAACACTTTAAATCTTTTAGAAAGACACATATCTCCTGTGATGATGCCCTGACAAAAAGGACAACAAAAATCCCCTTGAGTAACATTTATTTTCCCCTCTGAGTAGATCCTATTGGTTTCCATTTTGCTGTCGTCATGTGTGGGTGCCCATACAGGACTTAGGATGGAGTGTTTAAGGCAAGAACCAATGACAGTGAAAGGAAGAATCTTGGGAAGTCCAGGGAGAAACTAGTGCAGGAAAATAAAGGAAAAGGAGGATAAAAAGGGCCAGTCAGTACATGTGTCCAGTAATGCCCTGCACTTGATCCACACAGTTTATCCTGTTTTTTTCATTTGACTGTACTTCTGACTGTGTTCCTCTATTAGCAGCTCCCTATACTGTGTGCTTGTGTGTGTGGAGGGCTGAGTGCCAGCAACTGGAGGGACTGGGATGCATCTGTCAGTGCAAAATTGCTGGCAATCATCAAGCCAGAGTAGCCATTAAGTAGGATAAGAGGCTTGGGAACTGCCTATTGGAGCAACCACGAGTTTGGAACAAAGACTGAGGAGGGCAGAAGGTCTGTAAGCTGACTACTGGAAGAAACACAAGGTCCAGAGCAGTGACTGAAGAGACCATGGGATCTGTGGTTGGCTACTAGTAAGGCCATAATCTGGACTGGGTACCAAAGAGAGGTTTGCATGTGTGTGTCCCTGTGTGTGAGGAGAGGAGACCAGGGGATCCAGGAAGCTGCTCCAGGGAAGACTGGCTGTCCAAGGCCAGCTACTGGAGGGTCCTACAATATATGGAGTGAAGACCATGTCTCTGTGTGCATGTGTGTGCGTATGTGTAGGGCTGCGTACCAGCAGCTGTTATGGGGCTGTGTCCCCAGGGGATTACATGCCCAAGTGCCACCAAATGTGCAGATGGAAGGTCCAGGGCCAGCTACTGAGAGAAGCATGTATGTCAGGCCAGTTGCTGGGGATTCAGATAGCATGTATGTATTTATAATTTTTCACTAACAGTCTGTCAGCCTCATCAGCCAGAGAGGGGACAAGGATGATGCCATCAGTGCTGTTTGCATTTGTGTGAGCACTGTGCCATGTCTGTGCTGCTCTCTGTGTCTAGCTGTGTGTACACGTGCACTGAATTTTGGTGTGGGGCTGTGCATTGGGAATACCTGCTCAGTCTTGGTACCTGCAGGACCTGGGGGCATGGAGCTCCATCAGTCTCACCTGGACTGGGCTACAGGTTCAGCAACTCACAATAATTTTGCATACAGTTTTGTCTGTGGGGCTGCGGGGAACACATAATTTGTGTTCTTGGTCTTGGCCAGGTGGAATTGCAGGGATCACAGGAATGTTTGTTCAGGAAGGAAAAAGAGAAAAGTAGGAGGTGCTGGAACAAAACAGAAACTGCTGCAGTAATGATCATATAAACAACACAGATAAAACAGAAAGGAGAGAAGGGTGTAGCTCATTTAAAGAGGCCATGGACTTCCATGGGAGTATTCACGTAGTACTGTTAAATCCACCAAACAACTGGCCAAGTTTCTTTTGCTGCTGGAGTAGGATACAGAGTAAAGTGTTTCCATTACCTGTAAAAGTAACATGCCTGGCTTTCCTTCTAGTGGACTGGCGTGGACCCTGAGGCAAGGAGAGGTAGCGTACTTCCCTGGTGTTAACCTGTGTAGGAGACAGAAGTGTGTTCAGTGCCCGTGGTTGCCTCCACTTGGCACTTACTTGGTGAAACAGTAAAGAGGGATGGTAATATGCTGTACCTTTACAGCCAGATTTTGAGAGGTATGATCAATGGTTAATTTGGATGGTTGAACTCAACGTCAGCTCCAGTGAGAATGTCTGTCTGATATAATAGTCATAGGGTTTTTTTACCATCAGTGGAGAAAAACATGTTCTTCTAAGATAAACCTTTCTTATTTCAGATGAAAAATTTAAATACAAATCATGTATCCAAAAAGAACTTATTTCTCTTCCTTAGCCATGATTATCTCAGCTGTAAATGTCTGTGCTGTTCAATGCCTACCTTTGGTCAGACAAATCTCTCACTGATTGAGAGCCCAAATCTTCAATGTGCCAGACACTTTGCATCAGGCCTTTTTTGATTACACTATACTTTGCACATGCAAAATCAATGCAAGTTACATTATTTTACCACAAGCAGCCAGAGTAGATGATTTCTGACCAATGTATAGAGATCAGACATGAAAACTTTGCTGTTCACATGCTAAGTGAAGCTCTTTCTTCTTAGGTGCTGCATGAGCATACCGGGGGAAATATCCATTTTAATTATAGCAAAGAGCACATAAAAATGGGTGTCTTTCCATACTTGCAGAGAAGCAGAGGCAATTTTACATAAATAGCAGATAGATAACAGGTACCGGTCTACCCCAAGGCAAGCTGTTTCCCTTCCTGCAACTTTGCCTCAGGCTGTGTTCCCGACGGATGAGGATTTCTTGCGCTTGTTTCTCACTTGTGTTAGTAGGTAGATTGTGCCGGTTGTATGCTGGTGCCTGAAACAGAAAATGCACCCAGCTCATTTCTGTTGCATTTGCAATGTTAATCAGTCTGGTCAATCACAGGGCCAAGGGGACATCTGCCTCAGCTCAGTCACCAGCTCACCACAGAGCTCTCTGGTATCTCATGGCAAAATGCAGCCATGCACAAACCTCACTGCCAGAGCAAGATGCGAGGAAGCACGAACACAGCTCTAAGTCTCAGACCTCAAGGGCTGCATTTTGATGCCATTTTTGATAGCCTCTTTCCTGCTCATAGTGCAGGTATATAAAATACACCTGCCTAAGAAGGTTATTTTCATCTGGGCTTGTCATCTCTTTGTCATCTCTCTTCTCATCACACATTTGGGAGCTACAGATATGATGCAGGTCCCAAGAAAGAGATAACTGGTGAACTCAGCTCTGAGCTTTGGTACTAATGCTACTGAGCATGGAGCAAGCTTCAGATGCACTCAGGAACAAAGAATGTATCTCCAGAATGAGATGTACAGCTGAGTTACCTTTCCATACTTGGACAAACTACAAATTAATATTACCCTAAAACTGAGCATCATTTAAGACAAGCTTTTTAGTTTATTGCATATATCTAGTGAAATGAAGGAAATAATTATCTGCCTTAAAGAGAAAAATTCTTCGAAATTTATAAATGCTCTTAAGAAGTAGAATCTGATCTTAGTTTCATGTGCAAGGCTGCTTGTAAAGCTGGTCTGCTAAGCCAGAGCTTTTCAGAGCTGAAAAAAAGTAGTAGAAGTGGCCTTATTTTTCTTCCGATCTTTCATTTCCAAAAGCACAGCATTGTCAATACTACACAGGAAATGACTGGCAAAAATAGCCATTAATGTAATTGATTTTGAAGAGGGAGAGTTCATTTCAGTAAGCTAACTATATATGCAAATTGTCGCTCATAAGATAAGAAATTAATATCATAAGGATAATTAGCCATGGCAAATCAAACAACGTTAGGAATGAATAACATTCTAATAATGCCACATTTAAATGAGCAGGCCCTACCATTTTCTAGTACACGTGTGTTACATGAGTTAGCCCTGTTTATCAGCATAATTTCAAGGTTACTCTAATACATCCTCTACCACTCATTGCTGTGGGCGAGCACTCAGTTGTCTATTCAGTGCCCAAGACTGGATTAAGTAGATACCATACCCTGGGCTGCGTCAGGGTCAGTGCAAATTTCTGCAAAACAAATCCCTGCTGAGGTATTATCACACCATTTTTACAGAGAAAAAAAAAACAAAACACTTAAATGTGTAAAATGAAGCTCCGGAGGACGTGGAAATTTTTTTCCTTCGTTTTTTTCCTCCTGTGGCGCGGGTAAATGCCGCTCCCACGCAGGGCTGCGCAGTGTTTGCCGGCGCTGGTCCGCCCGCCCCCGCAGCGGAGTTTCGCTGCTGCCAGAGCCCTGCCAGCCCTGCCTCCCACAGCCAGGCTGCCCTCCCGGGAGCCCGGGGAGCCAAGAGAAGGCGGCTTCCCATCCAGACAGCTGTGCAGCGTGGGAAGCCTGACCTCTACAGCTCATTCATAGATTTTCCTGACTTTTCTCGCTGCCGTCAGGGTGAAGCCGATGGGAAAAAAAAAAGCCCCAGCTTTCATTTATTCCACCCAGATCAGTGCCCAAGCCCGGGGTTCTTCCCTGCTTGCCCTCCCCGGTCGGCTGGGAGCGGCTGCGGGCTCCCAGCTCCCAGCAGGTGCCCCGGCACGGGGAGGGCAAACAAGAGCTGCGGGTCTGCAAACAGAGCGCGACAGCCGGTGGCTCACACACCCTTTGTCGCACTTGGTACAGGTTGTGTGCCAGGACATCTCTCATGGACTCCACCTCTGCGGGGGACAGCCTGTGCGCACGCTGGTTCCTGCTGCTCCTGTAAATAAAAGGGAAAATTAAATACGATATTAATGAGCTGATTAAATACTAATACCATTAAATAATGCACAGTCTATTTTTAGTGCTAGAACAGAAGGATATGAAGAGCTTTTCAGTGACCAGCAATACCTGGAAATCATCCAAAGATGAACAAAAAAAAGGTCAAATTTTGCTCTTTCATGGGTTTTATCCATACAGTGGGTAGTCAAATTGGGCCCTAAGTCGTCATACAGCTGGCAGAAGAAACTCTTCTTTCTTAAATAAGAACTTCTTTCTCCATAAAGAAGTTCCTATTTAAGGATTAGATTAGGTCATAGCCAGCTCAAGAAAGCACTGAAAGTTCCCTCCTCTGTCTGAATAAAGACCTCAGCATGGTCTAGCAGTCTGGGCCTTGTCATCTTACTGATTTTTACTCCTTTGAGAAAGTGAAGAAAATCCTTAAGAATGAAAGAGTATGCCAATTGTGAAGCCTGAGAGACCTGCCCTGTGGTGAGGAGCACATATAGAGTTTCCTTGCTACTGAAAGTGTTTCTCCATTTGAAATGAAAGAAGTAGCTAAAAGACTGTGTTTTTAAAAAACTTTGACAAGCCCACAGTCACTTGTAGCTGCCTGGTTTTTTCACTAGCAAAACAGTGGAGGAGGGCTGCGGTGAAATGTTATCGGGTTTCACTGCATCAGTCAATCACTGTGAGAGGTAGTGTTCAGATGAACTCCCAGGAAAAGAAAGGGAAATAGATAGTGATCATCCAGGATGAATCAGTCTGGGTTCATCTAGTTGTTTCTGATTTTTTTCCTTTCTCCATGTTCTTTTCTTGCCTCTTAAAAAAAAAAAAAAAGTGATTGCAAGTGTTTGTTTTCAGCTGTTGTCCTAAAGTGATGTCTGTAAATTGTGCAATTAAAAAATTGATGATGATCAATGTACAGTATTGCCAAAGATTTGTGTGTGTCTATCTCATACTTCCTCTAAAATAAATTTAAAACTTTTAATGGCAAAGGAAGATGGATCTCAAGCTAAACTGAGATTATGATGTAAACATAGGAAAAAGGCTGGAATTTGCAATTACATCTAGTTTAACAATATTACCACTGTTTTGTTCTATAATCTAACATGAACATCTTGAAAACTTTTAGGACCGACCTGAACTGCCTCAATTCTATATTTTACTGCCTCTCACCATCAAGTAGACAGTGATCCCTGGTGCCCTGGCCCTGTCCAAAGCCTCTGGAATATAAGAGTTAATTCCTAATATGTTTCAAGGTTTCGGGATGTGTTTTCATTCTGCCATCAGACTAAAACTGAGATCTGACATTTTTTTTTTGTGAAGTAAAACCAGAGAGAAATTAACAACAGACTAAGGTATAGTATCAGAACTAGGACTGGGATAAGCAAGAGGTTAAGGACCTCACTGAAGCATGAGAGACCCATGAGTCTGCCACTGAGCTGCTGGCAAGTCAGTGTGACAGAAAAGGACTGCCTTTCTGGATTTGACAAGGAATCTTATCTTGTCCCTGACAAATACTTCCCAACAAATATTTAATTGATATTCATCAAGTCTCAACAATTGTAGCAACAACAAAGTTATTTAGTTACCATTAGGAAAAAAAGACCTTCAGCGCTGCCCAATTCCAGGCTGGCTGGGTGGGTGGGTGCATGGGTTGGTTGGTTCCCTTTTCATTCGCTTTCATTTCCCAGAGATAACACTGAGAGGATCCAGGGATGCTACATAAGGCTTGGGTGTACTGCACCTTTACTCCAGCTGGGTGTGGTGTGTCTCAGACTGGGGTTCAGCCCATGTATCCTGCCTTCCACAGCAAGGAATCCAGACTCCCTGCCATCAGCAGCCCCCATCTGATGTCCCTTTGGACAACAGGGAGACCCTAGGTATACCTGGGAAAGTACACACAAACACAAACCCTGGGGACTGTCAACAAGTATTGGTCTCTAAAATACAGGCTTGGCTCATTTGTGTAATGCAAATGGAACTGGAATAGTTGCTGCAGGTGGCTTTGACATCACAGGGAACAACTGCCTCCCTGCTTTGTGCTTCACTGAATGTGTCCACAGGGTCTTTATCCCTTACGGTTGGGCATAAATATGGGAAAGGATCTAAACAGGGAAAAGCTTGACTCCGCTGTGGAGACACCAGATTCTCTCTTTACTTTTCCAGCTGCATACCTGACTTTCTCCACATGCCAGCACAGAAGTAGCCAGTTCTAAGTCGTTTAAAAGCTTATTATTTCACTCTTGAAGTGAATTAAATAGAATAAATAAAACTCCTTGAGTTTCAGTTCAGCTGGGGTAACAAGAGAACAAATAGCATGAAGATAATCTATATTGTTCTGGAGCACAAATAAAAAACAGTCATTCCTTTCATGGGATTGGATATTAACCTACCCAACTGATAACAATGCATATATATGGTAATAAGGAATAGATTGCTTTTACATTTTGCAATACCTTAAGAAAGGACTTTCAAAAAACCCCAAATATGTTCGGTATGTTACCGAACATGTGAAGTAATCCTTATTGAAACAATTTCTTTGTTCTTATTGAATCTTCCAACATGTTACAACAAAGAATAGCACAGGATATATATATGTGATGAAAAAAATTATAATACACCATGAAAACTGTCTCTCTGTAATGATAGCCATGACAGTATATCTTCCTTCCTTAGATATGCAGATAGTTGATACTTGATACATTGATGCTTGCACAATCTGTGTAATACTATTTTTCATATTATATCTAAAATTTTGGACTTTGTAAACTCTCCATTAATCTTCACTAGTCCTGTGAAGGAATAACATTATTGGGCACAGCTCTCTCATAACTGTACTACCACAAATGACAACACACTTGGTTCTGATCTGTACTGTATTGATATGTTTTAAGATTTACCAAAGCCAACATTGCACCAATATGAAGCCAACATTAAGTAAACTCAGTATCAAACCATCTTTTTCTCTAATGGTCATATTTCCTACAATTTCCTACAAAAAACAGCCATAAACCCACAGTTTTGAGAATATCTCCTAGACTCTGCTTTTGCCATTTCCATCCTTATTTATAAGGCTTATATTCTCCAAAACATCATAACCAAATGCTCTGCTTTCATTCAAATGTGGATTTTTTGTTGCACAATCCATGGGCAAATTTTTTCACTCTGCACTGGAAATACTGTGAATTGGACACCCACTCCACCTGCAGGAATCACACCAGCATGAATGCAATTCTGCTAATCCACAGTCTTGGAGATCTGCTTTGATTCTTATAAAGTAAATCTCTTTGTGTGCATAAAGGCTGCAAAACTGATCAGAAGTGTGAGTGACAGTTTTCTCACTACTCTGACACTGCTAATAATGCTTTACTTGCCATACATTGGAATTTTATTTCAAATCTCCTCTTGTTCATGGCCAGAGTTTTGTATCCTCCCTGAAGACAGGGACTTTGGGTACACACTGTCTCAATTATATCAATCAGACAATTTATAAATACACTTAGAAACCTTTTACACAGGTTCATTTAATTGCTGTGAGGAATGGCAACAGGAACTGCTGTGTTGGCTCAGACCAAAGGTCCAGCTAGCTCAATATCTTGTCTCCTGCAGTGCTCAACAGCAGACACTTATCAATGAACAGAGGTGGGAAAACGTGTATTTTCCTAGAACTCTCACAGCCTGCAAGATCAGAATGGTTTTGAGCCACAGGCTGCTTTTTTGAAGTTGACACTTCATTTTTATAAAGGCTTTCTCATCAGAGGATGAAGCATAGTAAAATTCAATTATAGCCAGAGTAGAGACAGCAAAAATTAGTCCATTATATCAGCTGTTTATTAAAGAGTATTTTTCAATCTAAATTCTCAGCTCAGGAGAGAATTTCTGAACTCTGATGGAGCAATTTTTCTTCTTTTCTCTCTCCCTTGGGAAAAGAAGAGGGATGTGGTTTGACTGCCATGGATTGTCTAACAACCTTGCACATTTTCTCTTGGCTCAGAATGGTTAAGGGATTACAGCAGACAGAAAGGAGCCTGACATACATGCAGGTTTTTTTAATATCATCCATTCACCAAAGAATAATTTAGAGAGAAAAGGGCTAGGTCTTACACTGCGTGCTGACATCAGTACAAGAAAGCAGATTGATCTTGACATGATTAAGCCAAAGTTTCAAGAGAGATTTTAATTTAATATCCAGTTGGTATTTGGATTTTCTCTTATTGGCAGAGATCATCATTCAAAAAAAATAATATGCTGGACCCTCCCAGAGGCTGCTGCAAAATGGAGAGCGGTTTAAGGATGCAACAGGGAAGAGCAGGCAACAGCAACAGTGGGCAGCAAGAGCCTGGGAAAGAATTTGTGGAGGCAAGTGCCTTCAGCAGTACCTGTACTCTGGACAGTGTGATGCAAGGTGAGGATAAATACATGCATGTCAGTTATGGTGTGCAGGAGGGAAGATTTGTGCAGACTCTTCTCCTAGAGGGTAGTTCCCTCCGTTCCCTCTGGAGATCCCACCAGTTTTGTCCCCTGGTCAGTCTGATACCAAGTTGCATTACTGTTTGATAGAATCATAGAATGGCTTGCATCTGGTTCCAAACCCACCACAATGAGCAGGGACATCCTCAACTCTTGTCAGGTTGTTCAAAACCCCATCACATCCAACCTTGAATGTTTCCCAGGATGAGGCATCTACCACCTCCCAGAGCAACCTGTTCCAGATTTTCACCACCCTCATCCTAAGAAAGTTCTTGTACCTAGTCTGAATCTACCTTCTCCTAGTCCTGTTGCTACAAAGCCTCCTAAAAGGCCTGTCCCCATCTTTCTTGTAAGCCCTCTTTAAGTACTGAAAAGTTACAATCAAGTTTTCCCAGGGCCTTCTCTTCTCCAGGTTAAACAGCCCAAACTGTCTCAGCATTGTCTCGTAAGAGAGGCTCTTCAGCCTGCTTTGTGGCACTCCTCTGGACCTGCTCCAACAGGTCCATGTCTTTCCTGTACTGAGGATCCCAAAGCTGGACATAGTACTGTAGAGTCTCACAAGGACAGAGCAGCAGGAGAGAATCCCCTCCCTCAACCTGCTGGCCATGCTACTTTTGATGCAGGATATGGTTTGTCTTTCTGGGCTGCAAGTCCACGTTGATAGTTCATGTCCAGCATTTCCACCAGAAGCATTTTCAAGTCCTTCTTGGCAGGCTGCTCTCAGTGTTTAATTGGACAAAATTGTTTGTTTGGGAAATACCAAAATATGGCAAGATGGTTACAGGTTTGCAAACTGGAGTTGCAAAAATTGCAAATGCTACAAAGAAATCTGCTCTCAGAAAAAAATTCATGGTTGGGATAATGGAGTCAGGAGCAGTATGCAGGTCTCTCAGCACCTGGCAGGGATTAACGAAACCCACTGGCCAGGTAAGCGATAAGTACATCTGTCTTGGGTCACTACTGTGATTTAAAGCAACTGGAGTGGCTTCTGTACCTGACTCATGGTTCAGGAGTGCCCATCATCGAAAAGAAACAGAGAAAATGTCCATGGATTTAATTTTCACTCTCTGAACGAAGTGCAAATATGACAAACACCAAATTGCACCTGCTCTTCTCATAACTGTCTTCTTTTTGCTTATATTTCAATTGAAGTCATGGAGTACCTTGGGTACTTCCTCATTTTTGTCCCGTTCTTTCCAGCCCCTACTCTGCAAAGGGTTGGGAGGTTGGTACTCACTGTAAAGAAGTAGAGGATGATTTTGAAATTTTCATGCCACTCTCAGCCATCTCAATGGCCAGTTTTATCTCCATCTTTTTGTACAATGACACAAGGCTGGATTTGGGCTGGTGTTCCCGAATTAAAATTTTCTTCAAATACTTATTGTCAAACTTCTTAAATCTGCAAAAGAGATAACAAAATCAAAGGGTAAAAAAGGAAATATGTTTTCATTTCTGTAGTACAAGCTGATCTTCATTCAAATGCACACATCTACAATTCAGTGGTGGAAGCTGAATACAAATTAGAGGCACCTGTGGACTCCTGAAGGCCTGGTGAGCAGAGACTTTTAGGGGGATATTTGGCATAGTCTACTGGTCCGCAGAGATTGCAGAGCCCGCTAGACAAAAGAAAGAAACAAGCTGCAATCAGAGCAAAAAAGAGGGCTGCATGTATGTTTGCATATTACACTGCCACATTTGTCAGAAAAGAATATGGGCAGTCTCCAGGCTTTTGTACAAATGTTGTATTATAGTAGGGCATAACAGCAGCAGCTGCTCTTACTGTAATCCTGGCCTATTCAGCCAGTCACCAATGAGGCTCTAAGTGGCCCAGCAGTTACAGTAGTTAGGGACCATTACATTGCTGATAATTTTGAATCCTGACAATTAGAGCGGAGAAAATACATTTCTTTGTACTCTGAATAACAGAGAAATTGAAAGGACCCCAAAATACCATGTGCTTGCATGCTGCAGATTGTAAAATATCGCTAATGTGTGGCATAATTTGAATGCGAATGTGTGTGTGTGTCTTGGAACAGGTACGTGCTTTCAGGCAGACATTTAGCAGAACAACAGTAGATTTTCAGCAGAGCAACAGTTCTGTTTCTTTCAAAGGAACAGTTTACCACAGCAAGGTAAGGTGCTCCACAATGCTGGGAAAAGTACTACAGCATTTGTATATTTTTTTCCTTAGCAAAGGCCATTTTTTATTCATTAGTAGCAGAGGTAGGGACACAAATGTTTGCACGGGGATTAGAGCTCTTAATGTTTTTCTGTGTAACAGAAAGCCTCCTGGATTGTCATCACTTAGGTAATTAATTCTGATACACAACTTTAAAGTTGCATAGATAGGTTTAGGGATTATTTTTCATATAATCTTCTTACATTAAATGTCTTCAGACACAGTGTGTTTTTTGAATCTGTCTGTGAACCAAAATACTACATTTATGGCTAGTTTGGGCAAAATTCTCTTTTCAGAGCTATCAGGTAGATGTGAGACAAAGAGATAGCATTTACTCACAGGTATGTGTAAATGCAGCTATTTCAATGGATTTACTGCTCCAACAGAGATTTGTTCCGTTTATTGACTGCACAGACAGTGATGTGGTCCCAGCAGATGGATGTCCTAAAGCTATCTCTGGACTGTCAGAGCCAAAAAGGTATTTTTATTTTCGGGGTTTGCCCTAGTACATTATATTGTTACTCCCCACTGGGACAAGAATTGGGTGCAAACTAGTCATCCTCTTCCCACTGTTAATTCCTGGTTTCCATAGGGAGAAATCCAGTCATGAAAGGACTTGCCACGTGTCCCAGCAGACACCCTTGGCTGGATTACTGGAGTCCAGTACTGAAAGGTCAGACAGGATTCCAGCACGGAAGTCTGGGCATAGCTAGGATAACGAGGGATAACTTTTAGCCCACAGGATCCTAATAAGATGTTTGGGGGAAAGAAAAATCAGTCTTTCCCCTACTTCCCTTCACATGCTCTGGTGGTGGCCACACCACACATGTCCACAGGGCTCCCTTAGGGAAAAGGTAGAGGGAACAGCACATTCATCTCTTCTGGACAGTGCTTGGAAGAGCCACAAAGCTTCACAAAACCACCTCATCCTGCTTATGGAAGAGACAAGGTGGGCCCTGCATTTCTGAGTGAGCACTAGCTCGAGAGTATCTGCTTATGTTACTGGATGGTTAAATTCAAACAATCCCTTCAGCACTCTTATTTTAGATATTACTGAATGCAAAGACCTGTAAGGACAGGTGACTGATTATTACTGAATATCTACTCACCAGCAAGGGATCCTATTTGCTATGGAGGCTCACAGCAAAAGTCAGTGTGGCATTGACACCATATGTAGCTTATGTTCTAAATCCAGAGTTAAAGAAGCATTGCCCAGGATCCTAGATTTATACCAAAGCTACGTACACAGGCTGCTGTCTGCAGCATGAGTTCCCATGCCATGTTTTTCTTTCTGAAGGCTTATTTTCTGCTTGTGCAGATTGAATTTAGCAGGCAATGTATGAGCACTGGACTCTCAAGAGTTAATGGTTACTCAGGAGTTCACTTTTTAAAAAAGAGATATGGCACATGACCCCAGCATTTTAATTTTCTATTCTATTTACCTACAATATTTTACATGATAGATATTTTATTATATTAGACTGCAGTAAGGGATACTTACTTATCTCTCAGCTGATAATGACTCCAATGTCCACATATGTCTTCAATACCAGCCTTCAAATGATCCATCAACTGTAGAAAAAAAAATTGGAAAATTTTAAGTGGCCATTGTGAAAAAAGAATGTTACCACATATACGCACTTGCTGACATGATTTTGAGATTTATTTTGTTATTGGAGCATGTAAGTTAATTCTGAAAGAACCTACATTTCTCTAAAAATCAAGGCAAAGATCCCACTGTGGCAGCTTGGCTTTTTTTTGATGGAGGCAAAAAATTGCCTGGTCCTTTTTGTCTGCTGAACCCAAAAAATAAATTCTTGGTTCTGTCAACCAGGTTTCCCCTCTGCATGTGTGACCTTCCTGGGAGAGGCACAGGGCCAGGTACCAACACTTTCACTTTGACTGGTAAGGTGTCTGAGGAATTTGCAGAATGATGTGAGACTGGTCATTGCTAACCATGATTACTTTCAGTAATTTTTTTGTGCATTTCTAGCATTATAGAGACAGAAAAAGGCCAATTTTTACAGACATATTGTCATAAGGAATGCTTTTAAATGCAAGGTTAAGTGTAAATGTTCAAATAGTAAGAATTTAATTCACTTTAAATTCAAAATCACTTGAGATACTCTAATTTTGCCAATGTCTCTGTGTGTGTTTCATTTGAAGGCACGGCGTTTCTGTTAATTTCAAACATATCCCCTGTTGTGAAATGAAAGAATGTACATACCTTTTCTATAATGTTAAATCAGATAGAGCAACTTTCTGTTATTTTATATAATAGTAATTTGAGAACTGAAGTAAATGTTTGAGAGGAGAAAAAATCACTGCTCAGAATAACTTGAAACTAAGTTCGCAGTCCAATGGTTCAACTCAGTTCAATAAATCTTGATTAAAGACTTTTAAGGTTTCAGTATGTCTAGAAATGGTCAAAAGTTGGCAAAAAATGTTTCTGACTGATCCAGCTGGGAAGGATGGTGAGTGCATTTTGTAAACATTTCATTTCTGTCTCTATCCTCCCATGGTCAAAGTACCAGTAAATAAGAGACTTACTGTGCTGCAACACTTGTGAAGTGATAGTATAATATGATAGTAAATACGAATATAAATAAGATGCAATATTTTAGAAAATTACCCCTAGGGTTACCTCCATATATTCTTAAAAGTAATGAGTGTCCAAATCCACTGAATGCCAGGCTTCCAAGTGCCTCGCTCTGCCCAGCTCTTTTGGAATACCTGTTCTCTTCTTTTTGGGATACCAGCTACTGATATAAAAAACTTACTCTCACATGAATTTCTTCATTGATAGATTCCTTTTTGTTTGTCTTTTTAACATCCAGATATCTGACCAATGGTCCAATTGTAATTCCCTGCATTTGGAATAATGAATTGAATTGTTAATCATCTTTTAGGCAAAAATAGAAAGAAAGTGAAAGAGGATAATTTTAATCAATTAGGAAAGCTGTGTCTTAGCACAGAAATGAACTATTACTTGTATGGAGAGCTAGAGAAGAGAATTAAAAATCAAAAACTTTGTTTAAAAAGGGTTTTTTCAGTGAGATTATATTTATTGGCATATTCTAATTATGTAAAGTAACTGACTCATTAACAATCATCTTCAAAAGCGGACTCACTTAAAAGAAAATACTATCTTTGTGAGGTCTTGCAATCTTTTTCTTTTTTCATTTTGGTAAATGAATCCATTTACTTCAACATTTTCAGTATTAAATATTCCAGGGGTTTTTCACTTAGAAACAGCTTTCAGATTTTCTTCTTTCTTTACTGCACTGCTACAGAAAACCATTTTAAAAGGCAAAATAGAAACAAATTGGTTTTTTCTGAAACATTCTGGTGGAACCTAAGTGCCTTTCTTATCATAAGTGCATAGTGCCCCATTGGCACCCTAGATGATCTGAGACCTTGGTATTGGAAAATACAATATATGGGATGCACATTCTCTAGAAGTTTCAGTTCTTCCAGCTACAGCAGTAAGCAAGGTGGAATAACCCAAATATCTAAAGTAGACACCTCTACTTAAAAATGTGACTTATTAACTTGGGGTTTTTTTAATATGCTTTTACAAAGGATTTCAAAATATTTGTGTTTGGTCTCCAACACAGACAAAGATAAAAGTATAAAATTCAAAATCCATCATAGAACAGGCATACTGTTTTCTGATCAGTTTGAGATACATCACTAATAAAGGATGAATCAGCCCTGAAATGTAAAGTTAAAATACTTATTAAATTGGAAGCACCGGGAAATGCATAGGGAATGAACATAAGCAATTTTGGACACCAAGTGCCCTCTCCCCTGAATATTTTAGAAGATACATGTTTTCAATAGAGAATTTTTGTAATATCTAAAAGCCCTAAGAAGGCTAATTACACAGTGCAGTGCTAAATCTGGCCCTAAAATGCAATAACTTGTCCTAGCCTAAGAGTAAATTCAACACAATTTAACTAGGAAGCTTTCAGTCACCTTGATTACATGAAGGTTATCCATTAAGGAATATACGTACTTGGATGAACACAGTGAAATATATAACCACAAGAGTTGCAGTGATGAATAGATTTTTTCTGGGGAAGAGATTCACTGGAAGCAAGAATGCAAGAGAGAAGCTGCTGGCTCCTCGGAGGCCGCTGTAAGAAATAATGAGCTGGTCTTTGAAGGTGAAGGGATATGTCCGGAACTTGTTACTGATGTAGAAGAGAGCAAAGACACCTAGGAAGGGAAAAATCCGCAGCTATTATTGATCAAGAAGAAAAAGAAAATATTAAATATTAAAAGCAAAACAATGTCTTGGCTTGGGGAGCTGTTGACAGCCCATGTTTTTTTCAGTTTTGGTTTCTTGCAGCTCCTCTTTGACCAACTGCTGAAGTTGGCTTGTGTGAAATATCTCCTATAAAATACTGTGGTTCCTAACGGCTTCAGGATTTAAATTCATTAATGCAGTTTAGAAGAGAGATTAGGGGAAAATATTTACTTCCTATATTTATGTTCCATAGTTTTCTCCAAAATGTTCTGGAGACAAGAAAAATGACTGGTTGAGAGTTTTTCCTGTGCCTTCCCTTGCGATGTTTCCTGCCTTCTGCACAGAATCTGCCTAAAGTGTTTGAACAGTGCTTTACCAACAACTCCTGTGGACAGGTTCACTGAAAGACAAAGAGTAACAGCATTTTAATTTTTAATCCTCGGGCTTATTGTGTCTCTAATTCTTTGTTTATTTCTCAAATTTCATTTTAGTTTTAATAAAATTTTAAAATTAATAGAGAGTCTGAAGCTGTCTAAGGACTGCAACTTTTCTTTCTAGGGCACTTTTAGCTGTTCCTTTGATTTACTCAATCTTCTTCATCTTCCATAAGAAATATGTATCCTATGATTTATGTGGAAACCATTAAATTACTGACTTAAAAGCTGACAAATGCTGATAATTACTGGTGTTATTTTACACAGCTGTCTCTGATATATTCAGATTATTAGAGGTAAAGCCAGTAGCAGTATCCTGTTATGTAGGTTGCTGAATACCACTTTACGCAAGAGCTTTTTTGGCAACTTATAACTATGCTAGACATCAGGTACTCAGACTGAAACGGCATATGTGAGGTATCACCCTCAGGCCAATTCTCTTTACTTTATTCAAGCTTCAGAGAAAATGATGTAATCATTTTAAAACACAAATTTAGCAGAAAATATTTTGGCCATCCTCTGGAAAGCTCTAGCACTCCCCTTGGTGTCTGAGAGAAGGATGGACATGTGGCTGGAAAACAGCTTTTATATCAGGAGAGCACTGATTTTCCCTTGATTGGAAGGATATTTCAAAATGGAAAGCAAGCCTTTAAAAATTTACAGGCCACACTTGGTCCAGATATAGCAAGAAAATATGTAATTACTTTCTTTTTGCTGTCAACCCACAGGGATCATATCACCTGTACTGCTTGCTGCTTGTGCCTTCCCTGTATAATAAAGTTGTTCAGATGCACATACTCAAAGCTTCACAGATTTCCCCTTTTCTCATTTTCTTCTGTTCAATGTCTTCCTCCAGGGTTCCCAGACTTAAAAGCCAAAGGTCTTGAAAGGTATATTGGCTTTGTGGGTCAAACCATCACCTTCTTCCTGCTTTGGTATTCTTTTTGACTGAGGGATAAGCAGTCTAAGAGATTTAAGAAATAGGACTTTAATCTCAGATGTTTGATGCCAACACTTGTCTGGTCCCAAATGTTTGAATCTGTACTGTAGGCTGGAAAATAACTTTGGAGTTCATCTACTCATCTATTCTAGTCCCTACTCAAAGCAGAGCTAATCAGATCTTGTGCCTGATCTTCCCCGGGCTGCAGACTCAGCACTCCCAAAAATTCCTCATACATCCAGTTCCCCAGCCTCTGACCAGGTTGGTGGCCTCTATTGCACTTGGTCCAGAACAATCCTGTTCTTCATATGCTGGGGAGCCCAGAACTGGAGAGAGCATGCTGAAGGCAGCACGCATTTCCACCAGTGCTGAAGAGTGAGTAAGAAACATTTTGCTGGACCTTCTGGCTACACACTTGCTAATGTAGCCCAGGACGTGGCCGACTTCTTTGTCATAAGGACATAATTCTGGCTTGTGTTCAACTTGCTGTCTATCAGACCAGGACTTTTCTGCAGAGCTGTTTACAAGACTCCAAGCCTATACGGGTGTATGAAGTTACTCCAACACACAAGTCCTTGCATGTGCTCTTCTTGAACTTCATGAGCCTTCTGTCAGTCCATTTCTCAGCCTGTACAGGTCGTTTTGAATGGAAGCCATCCAGAATATTAACTACTCCCTGCAGTTTTCTGTCAGCCACAAAGTCGCTTGGTGTGCACTTCATTCCTTCCTCCAGCTCATTAAGGAAGACTAAAAATATGTTGGTCTCTGTACCGAGCCCCATAGGGTGCCATTAGCCACCAGCTCTGGCTCTAAAGGGATTATAGACAGGGGCTGGTGGCTGAAGGAGGTGGTGACAGGTGCCCAATATAGAATTCTTCCCCACATTATAGTCCTTTGACTAAAAATGAATCATGGAGGAACTAAAGTGCTAACTTAGCCAATGTTGTTAGCTTAAATTTCAGTGTTCGGAATATCTCCTCCAAGGCCACCAGATAGAATAATTGGATTTTCTTAATTTTCTTTAAAATTATAAATTACCCTTACAAAAATTAGCATCTCCTGCATGGTCTCTTGAAGACAGCACTAGAGGGTTAGTCTGACCCAGCAGACCATTCCTTCTTTTCTTGTGTTGTCTAGAAAGTTTAGCAGGACAGTACCAGTAGATGAGGGAGAAGCTGGCAATGTGTTGCCTCTCTGCTTCCACTGTTGCAGTGAACTGGTTAAAAGCCACAAGGGCAGCTTTTAAGAGAAGTGTACAAGGACTGCTGCCACCTCCAGAACACCAACCACCAGCCTCCTTATTGCTTCTCCCTTTTCAACATTACTTTCAACCCATCCTGGACATTAGGAGAAGATGAGAAACTGTGTCCCACAACTCATCTGACATTATCTATAAACCGCCTTGCCCATGCTAGAGGAATCCCA
The DNA here is from genome assembly GCF_000738735.6 of Corvus cornix cornix. Lineage (NCBI taxonomy): Eukaryota > Metazoa > Chordata > Aves > Passeriformes > Corvidae > Corvus > Corvus cornix. The sequence continues at coordinate 88,477,186 of NC_046332.1, read as the reverse complement.
GTCTCAAAGGTCCGGAGTAGGAGACCTTTGCAGGAATGGGACATAGCATGTGCAAAATTGAGTCATTTCACATGGGCAGTTTAAAACTTCCGACTTGACTTGTGAGGAGCAGTAGCATAGTGTGGTTGGCTTACATGTGGTGTAAGTCCCTCTTTAGTTATCTATCAGTGCTAATTTTCACCTTCCCTCTTTTTGTATATCTCTAGCATTCCCAGCCCAGGACCTGTAGTGTTACAGTACTAGAATTTTGATGATATACATTATCTAATTAGTAAGTTAATGATAGTGTGTGATGAAATCATTATGAGGCTCACTTACCCAAGGGCATATAGTAAATTAAGATATAAACATCTCTATAAGTATAACCATGATAATATTTTAATTTTGCTTAACAAATTCCATTTTCACCTAAACATGCATAACCATGATAATATTTTAATTTTGCTTAAAAAATTCAATTTTCACCTGAACGTAAAGTCTGTGCTTAGAGACTGGCATTCAGGTTTGTGTGGGGCTTTTTTCCCCTTTTCTCTGTGTGTAGATTTGTGAATTTTTCTTGTCACTAATATAAACCTAGTAAATTTGTTGTTAAAAAAGTTGTGCCTGCCCCACAGGCTTTTTTAACACAACTTTGTAAAAAGAGTTTATCTCAGAGGTGCAGAGAAGGTTGTCTGCAAAAGCTGACTTACTCAGTGTCCGCCAAATGAGGCAGAAGAGCAGAGTGAAGCAAATGAAGGCCCAGTTCCATTCATGGTTTTTCCCCACTGTAGACACTCCCATGAACACAAAAATCAGGGTCTCACTGATGCTGCTTAGCATCTTCATGAAATATTTTATTGTGGTATAAGAATTCTGGGAAACATTCTCCTCCACATATTTTTTCATTGTCACTGCACATGCTGTCATCCTGTATCAAGCAAAACATCAGAGATCAGCCACAACCCCTTCTTCTTTTCAGTTAAGGACAACATCAGCCATCATTACCAGCACTCTCCATCACCAGATTCTGACCTTCATCATAACAAGGAGCATTTTTTTTTTTCAGTAACTTCAGCTATTTCATAGGATAGAAAAGCATCTTCATTCAGGTTTACAAATCTGTTTTACATGCAGGATAAAGGAAGAAAACTAATCAACCTTCCTGACAAGGAAGTGAGGGTATCACATTCCAGTTCAAAGTCCATTTTATCCTGAATGCCTAACATGGAGCCACCAAGCACCAAATATTTGTCTCAAACAGCAGGCAGGTTGTGTTTTGTACCAGCCTACAGGTGATCAGTTAGACAGACAGAACCTGCCTCTTAGTGATAGTCTCCCGTGAGGTGGTAGCGGCAGACCATGGTAGTCCCATGCCAGGGCCAAAGCTCCCATGGCTCCCCAGCAGCTGGCTGCCATATCAGCAGTGCCAGGGCAAGCTTCAGGACTCTCCAACCACAGCAGGAGAAAGTTCAATTAACCTACAAAGGTGTCCTTCTCCCTTTAGTTACCTAGGGCATGGGGAATGTGCCTATAGAAGCAAAGGGATGTTTTCCACTTCTTCACTGTTAATGAAGACTAGAGCCTGTTTCAGAGGAATCAGCAGCCACCCAGCACAGATGCTGGTGACAATCACATGGAGGAGCAGTCTTTGATCAGCCCTACTGAAGGGGATTCCCTTTTCCCCTTTGCATTTCCATAGGTAGTACAGATTGAGTGCTATGCTAGTAACATATTCCATCACCTATCTAGTTTCTACTGATATGATTTTAGTCTTTTGGGGTTTCTTGTAATGACATTTTTCCAAACTTGTGAATTCAGAGAATGATGACTCTTTATTAAATAACCTTTCTCTAGTTTCTGCTCATTTAATTTCCGCTGAAGAAATCTCAAGGGTATCCTGGTGGAGCTGAGTCATTTAGCATGTCCAAGGACACTCCAAGACAAGGCCATTAGGCATTAATGATTAATACTGTTGACTTTCAGATACACATACATAATAGACTTTCATGATCCAAGTGAAAAATGAATGAATCCTCAATAATTCAGAAAGGTGACAATAAGTTCCCATCTCTAAAACAAGCAATAATTTCCTTAATGAAGCAGTAAGAATAATAAATCCCAATTATATTAACATTCTTATATTACTAATAATTTCAGAACTCTAATGAAAATAAGAAGTGAAAGAAATAAAGAGCTATGTAGTCTAGTGCAAGGAGCAGGCAGGGAAGCAGTATTTTGGGCAGTGCAGGTAGGAAAGGGTCTACATGGTATTAGTGCTCACTGCATAGTAGATCTAATCCTGCTCAAAGAAAGTTGCCAGTCACCTCAATCTGAGTATACGTGTTGGATATACAAAACATAGCACAAGGCTCATCTGCTTTGTCTAATTGTTCAAGATAATCTATATCCTGACTAACTACTTATTTAATGTTTAAATATTCAAATACTGCTTCCCAGGGCCATCCTGCTTTGTTTTTACAAAGGCAATTCTGCTCTGAACCTGAACAACCTGGGATTCTTCAGCCTAGAGAAGGTTTCAGGAACACCTTATCTCAATCTTTTGACATTTAAAAGAAGCCTATAAGAAAGATGGGGACAAACTTTTTAGTCACACCTATTGCAAAATGACAGGGGATAATGGGTTTAAACTAAAAGATTTTGGTAGATTTAGACTAGATATAAGGAAAAACTTTTTTACAATGAGAGTGGTGAAGCACTGGTACATGTTGCCCAGAATGGAGGCGGATGTCCCACCTATGAAAACGTTCAAGGCCAGTTTGGACAGGGCTCTGAACAACCTGATCTAGCTGAAGATGTCCCTGCACATTGCCAGGGCATTGGACTAGATGGCCTTTAAGTGTCCATTCCAATCCAAACCATTCTGTGATTCTGTGAAATCAGCTTCACAAGTTGAGGTGAGTACATGCAGCTGTCTGGTCATCAGCAGCCATATGCTTGTACTTGTTAAGTTTAAACTGGTTTTTCCTCTATAAAGGGAAACACTTTCTGGAACATGAGGTCCTCCAAGACCCATCATGAAAGCTCAGAGCCAGTACAGGCCATGCAAAGCTGCTGCTACCCACCAGCTGTGCGCTGAGCCTACGGCAGCCAGCAGCACCAGCTGGGGCATTTAGCAACATAGTTTCCCATCTCTTTATGCTTTACCCTGCAGATGGGCTGTTTGGTGTGGTATCCTTGAAACTCACTTGACAGCAGTTTTCTCCTTAAGTCTCTCACTTCCATCCCTATTCCTTCCTTTCTCTTCCAGCTCCTTTCCTGCTGCCATCCTCTTTCCTTCCCACAATTCTCATCCTCTCTGAATTTACTCCAGTCAAGAACCTGCCAGCTTTCTTTCTGCATCAGACACCCACACCATCACATACTTTGAGGAACATGTCCCCAGCATTACAGCAGTATCAAGCTATCCTGACCACAAAAAAATATGATTGTCAATATTCATATACATGGCTGTAAGCATGCAAGGGTAGGTGATGTTCTCTTTCGCCTGGTTTTGCCCAGTTTCAATCCCAGTGATGCTGTTCAAATGTAATGTAGTTCCATTAAATTGTGTTAGAGCTGAAGTTCACAAAGAACTCAGGTGTTCTTTCTTAGGTTTTTCATACTCTTATGTCTCTCTTATAATCTGATTGTGAAACTGCTTAGAAATAAATGCAGATAAACTGCTGTATTAACAAATCATTCTCTCCTGCTGTTGATCTTATCAGAGATCACAGACAGATGGTGGCAGCACTGGCCACTTTACCCACAACTGGCAGTACTTTCACCAATGTTCCTTGGTAGCATACCTGTGCCTGCACTGACTGTGGGTTTGATTTTCCTAGTTACCACTGCATTTTACAGATATCTAAGAAGCTGTCCACTCCCTCTCTGAGGCTGCGTTGTACCAGCCTTGAGCAAACCACCAAAAAGCAATGCCACTTCCTCCAAGACATCATCCAAAAAGGCGAAAGGAATACTCACGCCAAAATGCCAGAGATGTAAAGGGTTTCAGCAGACAAGTATGACAGGTAGCTGAACATGAAGACCAGCAGTGGTTCGATTGAAGAGACGTTGTGGGTGAAACGAGTCATGAATGCTGAGACAAATCCAAATACAATGCCAAACAAGACTCCACCCAGCCCCACCACGAAGAAGCGAGCAAAGCCAGCAAAGATATCGATGGATTCAATTTCTTCATACCTGTGCATCTGGGTGAAGGCGATGAAGATGTTATATAAAACCTACATGTGAAAAGAAGAAGAAAGCAGTCAGGCATGCTTCTGAACCTGGCAGGTTTACTCATTTCGTAGGTGAAACATTGTGTGTGTCTGTGTCTTTGTATGCCTGAAATTGCATTAGACATATCAGCAAAGTAACAATTGAAATCTCAGATTGTTCTTAACAAGTCCCAGAAGTAAGAGTCTGTTAAGTGTCCTGAAAAAGAGAAAAAAAAGAAGGGTAAATGGCTGTGGAATAGAAGTAAATTACTGTGGGACCACATGCCACTGAATAATAAAAAAATAGTCTTTTGTTTGTTTGTTTTCTGAAGGTAAATTTAAGTTTTGGTCTTTGTATCAGAATTTAAAAGCCCAGCCATGTACCTTGACAGCCCCAGGCTCTACCCTCCGCATTCTCCTTCTGACTCAGGATGGGGCAGGGCAGGGACTAAGAATCACCCATTTGATTTAAATCCCATTTAGGTTGTCTATAGGATCAGTAGACTGGACAAACTTCATTGGATGGACTCACGAATGTTACATGTTTTGCAATGGCACTTGACAAAGGGAAGGGAAGGGAAGGGAAGGGAAGGGAAGGGAAGGGAAGGGAAGGGAAGGGAAGGGAAGGGAAGGGAAGGGAAGGGAAGGGAAGGGAAGGGAAGGGAAGGAAGGGAAGGGAAGGGAAGGGAAGGGAAGGGAAGGGAAGGGAAGGGAAGGGAAGGGGAAGGGAAGGGAAGGGAAGGAAGGGAAGGGAAGGGAAGGGAAGGGAAGGGAAGGGAAGGGAAGGGAAGGGAAGGGAAGGGAAGGGAAGGGAAGGGAAGGGAAGGGAAGGGGGTAGCCTCAGTTTCATATTGTCTCTAGATAGATAAATAAAGCTTCTCTATCATCATATATTTGGAGTTTGATGCCACTTAATCACCTCCCCAGAGAACAATCTCAAAGTAAGAACCAAATACTGTGACACTCTAAATGTTCTAAGGACCCTGTACTTATACACATTTTGACTAGAAATCTTGAAATTACAAAAATTAAAAGAAAATATCAGATTAGAAGAAAGATTGAATTGAATTCAAATTAAAATTTTATATAATGTATTTTATAATTTGGTCTGTAAAGAAAATGTCTTTAGAGCAGAAAACTTTACCATACTTCTATTATCAATAATTTCTATTCTGCAGAAACTGTTAATGAAAAATTTTAAGCATATTTCACTTTCATTCATCTTTTAGAAATTAATAGAAAATTTCCAGAGTAATGAGTGGTGTAGTAATAAAAAGGCCTTAGAGGTTGTTGACAATCAGTTAATATTAAGTCCTGTCAGATCTGTTTACAGTGCATGTGTAACACATGAAAGTGACCTTTCAGTTTCAAAGAGAATTTGATAAACAACTAAAGACACCAGCTCTCCAAAGATGTTGCATTAAAGCATTAGTTCAAAAACAATAAATAGACCAAAGTAATTTGCATTTTATGGTTTTCTTTGGTCCTTCTTCTTCATCTAGTTAATTCCAGAAGGTTATTAAGAAGACTAAAGCAGGTATTTGCAGGTAGAAGAGTCAAGCTCATTAGGATAATAATTACTGCTCAGCTACTATCTAATCTTAAATTGCTGCTGGGGACATATAACCTTGAGCTGTCACACAGTCTGTTCTTCAGGAGGCTCACTGCTAATAGTTCGGGGAGACAGACAAAGCCAAACAAAATATTTCATTTAAGAAAATACCCAGAACTACTTTTTCCTAATGCCAGTGTATGAAATTTGGCTCTTCAGCGGCAGATAAGGAAAAGAGGGTTCATGGCTCCACAGTAAGCAAACCTCACCCTACCTACCTTATAGCTTTTAATTTCAGAGCCTGTTTTCTCTCTGTTTCCCTTTCTTGTAGACTTTGACCTCTTCCTAAGACTTGTCATTCTTTATAAACGCATCTATTGCTGACTTATGAAGAAAGAAAGTTATTCTCAGCAAATGACTTAACAAGAAATTTTTTTCTCTTTTTTAGTTCCTAAAGTGTCTATATGATTTAACTGACTTGGCATCAAAATGGAAGCTATGGAAATATGACATAATTTCCTTTTTTCTTTTGTAACATGCTTTGTGGGAGTAAATTGTTCTGTACCACAACATGCACTGTGTCATATAAGTAAGGATCAGCTAAGTTACATTGCAGTGTTTATGCCAGTAAATGGAATACTAGACTTCTTTTCATATTAGGAAAGCCTGAATCAGATTAGGAGGCTTTTGCTCACACAAAAAGAAAGGATGGATTGATAATGGTGTCATGTAGCAAGACTGAGAACATCATTCTTTGGGTTGTTTGGAGAGGATTTTGTACCACTGGGCAGCTCTTAGAGCCAGGGAGAGGAAGAGAGAGCATGACACTGTTGCCACAGGGGACTCCGCAGGGACTGCTCCATGCTCCAGGTGTCTCTGTACAATTACTGCACATACCACCCACATCAGAAGCACTGGAAGAAAAGATTCGCAACTGACTGCCTTAACCAGCAACACAGACTTTCTTGATAATTCTTTCTTACTACCCTGATAATTATTTCTGACCACTGTAGTTAGTTTTACTGTAAGCACAGTGGAACAACTTTTACAGTGGGAGCAGAGAATATCTCCATCATCCTTCCTGGCACCCAAAACAGTGGTCAAAGTCTTTCTCAGTGACATCAAAGAGGAAGTTTCAAGTCTCCTCAAATAAAAGAATAATTTTACTTAGGTCTTCAACATGTATTAGACTTAACTGTTCTGCTGCATACAAAGAAGAGAGTGTTCCATTAGAGAATATAGTCTCTGTCACTCATTTTGAATACAGCATGATATATAGGTGTTCTCAGTATTTCTAAAATCAAGCCTCAGAGACTAAGCAGTAAGAGAATATTCCATTTCCTGGTGCATACAGGTTCTCAGCTCCTCTTTAGAAACAAAATTATCTGTGTATATGTGGGAGCAGAGCTTCAGATACCTGAAGCACAAATTCACAGCAAAATCAGGGTATTCTACCCGAGTTCAGATTTGAATAAGATCTGCACTGGATTTACTACACTTTTTTGAACAGGGCTTTGAAACTCCACTAATGTATGATGAATCCTAGGTCCAGACCCGTTGCTGTCTGAACTATTCTGATACTAGCAGACCACTCAGAAGTAAGTGGGGAAAGAAGCAATTAACAGGATTTGGACCCTTCTTGTTCCATCCACGGATATGGCCCTACTGAGGGGAATAGGAAAAGGTACCAATGTGTAGACAGGGTAAATTACCCATTTTTCTCCCAGCCCCTTAAGGCAAAGTCCTAACTTCTAGATTATAATTCTAATTCTACAGTCTGTTATTTTGCCATTTTTTTTATATATACCAGGATATTGAACTAAATATAGAAGACAGAGCTATTGTTTCCTCAAATGTAACACACAAGTTCAACAAAACTCATACCAGTTTTTCCTGCTGGGGAAAAAATGTTCAAGCTGATAAGCTGGCTGGAGAGAACCAGGGGATATTTGTATTAAAACAATAAAAAGATATGTATGCTTAATGTATCTTGGTGATACTATCTTTTTTAAACAGTTAGAGCAAATGAAACTGTTAAGAGAGAAAGAGAAGGAAATGGTAAGAGAAGACACCTGAGATAAATAGTTTTAAAGTCTTGAAAAAAGTAAGTGGGATATCAGAGAGGGGAAAGTCACCTACTGGGCTCCATTCAGGTGACAAATACTTCAGTGTTCTTAACCGTGAAGCCAGGTAGAGATTTTGAAAACTCAAATGCCCAGAAAGGGGATGAGTGGTGGTTGATACAGAGATGCAATAGCAGGAGCTGACAAACTGATGGCAACACAGCTGCTCTGAGATGAGCCCCAAAGATGAGAGTGTGTGGGGCAATGGGAACTCTCAGTGGTGGACCCAACATATCCCTTTCATCTCATTTACTAACACACCCAGTGCTGCTGAGGAGTGCCTAAGTCTGCTGTTTTAAAAGGCTTTCTGTCACTGCACATTTGTACTCTAACAGGATCCTGACTGGAAGCTCAGGTAAATACCATCAGGAGTTGGACCTGCACCATAAACATCTGGGAGAAAAGGAAAGGGAAGGTAGCGAGCCCATCAAAAAAAAGCATGAAACAAGCTCTTCCAGTATGAAAAAGAGGTATTACATTTTTGAGGTCTGTTTTTGAGGAAACCAAAAAGTGTAAGTAATAGATGCAGTGGGGATTTTTCTGTTACACCTGTAGCGCCCATGTAGTTTGCATGAAAATTAAATTACACTTGTCCCTTAGTTCTACATCAGCCCTGTATCTCTGATCACCAAGAAGAAGGATTTATGATCAATAGGCTGTGGCTGCAAGAAGTTACTTTGTTCCTTTTTCTTTTCTCGATACTCATAAACTGCACCTCTCCCATGAAGCCTTTCAGCAGTGAACTCTGTACAGATTTTACAAGTCCGAGTTGGGCTGTACCTCATGTATAGCAGTATCTGAATAGTTTTTATGTGGTTTAGATTCCTGTGATTTAAATTCTGTAAAGATCTTATCTAGTGAAACTCCTGAACCTGCCATTAACTTGTACCACATGAGCAGTCCTGTTGGTTTCTGAGCAATAAACGTCCTGCTTGAAATTTCTTCCTTGAAAAACATATGTTTTAAATGTTCTTGTCACCTATGCTTACAGCTAGAATTTCAGGTTGCTCCAATTTTAGCAGAACTAATGAGATAGAGGGAAAAATATTAGCGAAAGGAGCTCTGTAAAACTCTTTACCTTTTAAAAAGAAAAAAACAACAACAACAAAAACCCAATCAACCAAACAAAATCTCTCTTATTCAGGAAACGTTGTTTCTGGATATTTATGACAAGACAGCTAAAAAAGGCAAACATTTGTCAGATGTCAATTTTTTTACTGATAGAAACAGTTGTGTGAAGATATTAGTGGCATTTTGAATTCCTGACTAAGGTCTCTGGTGAAATTTCTAGAAAGGGCTGGAGGACAGAGTGTAGCCTCTAGAGGTTGTCCACATCTGGCTTGCCTTTTATTTTTTTCCAGAGGACTCTCTCAGGTATGTGAGAAAGCAGAGTCTCCTGTATTTCTACCCTTGCCGCCTTCAGTCTTTAAGCAGTACAATTTTCTATTCATTTGCTTGTACAATGTCAAGAACATTCCAAGGTCCTACACCTATCCTACGAGGAAAATCAGCTGTAGCTTATCCATTCACTTCAGTGAATGCAAGTGCACATCTCATACGCATATTTCCCTCTTCTGGCAGCTCTAAAATACATGCTTTTGAAAGTGGTAATATAAGATGTAATTTTTGCATATATTAAAATCCCTTGTGTGCAATTGAGTGGAGTATTCATAAAATAAATAATGTATTAGGATCTCCTTTGAGCTGTTCTTGCCCTGTGCCCAGTAACCCTGCAAGCCACATGAGTACAAAGAGGGGAAAACAAGGAGTGGAAAGAAACTCACCACAGTTATGCCATCATTTAGCAATGACTCTCCAAAGATCATCATGTAAAGCTGCTCATTAACGGAGGCTTCTTCAAAAACTACCAGAGCTGCCACGGGATCCACTGCTGAAATCATGCTGCCAAAGAGCAGGTTCTGCAGCAGGTTCAGGTCAGTCAGGCCAAAGGCTTCGATCTGGCAGACTCCATAGAGGGAGAGGCCAATACCAAATGAGTTTAGCAGAGCTCCCAGAACAGACCACCAAAGAATGGATCCAAAGTTTTCAAAAAATGGTCGAGTTGGCATGAAATAACCCTCCTCCAGGACAATAGGGGGAAGGAGATACAGGAAGTAAATACTAGTGTTCATCACTGGTGGAGATTTGTGATGGGAGGCAAAGATGATTGCTCCTACTAGTGCTCCAATGGCAATCAGGATGCAGCTTTCAGGCATAAGTCTTGGTAATCGGTGATAGATATGGAAACCTTGAATAAAACATTTGGAGATTATTCAAGTTTAAATTACCTGATGTCACACAATTGTCTTGCCTCCATTTGAACACTTTGTCTTCAGCCAGGCAGGTTTTGCTCTAAGGATTATGAAGGTAAAAACAGACAGTACTCTTCCTTTCAAAACTAAACATTCCCACACTTCTATCACTAAAGCAGGGCAAGAGTTTGACCCTGAATTTCTTTTTTTCCTGCTGCCCAGCTCCTGATTTCTGAGCGAGCATGTCTGAGCTTAAGCTTCACTTTTGGAAAGGCAGAAACCTCTTTGAAAAGATCCTCCACAATTTGGAAGGAACATATTCTCCAAGAATCCTGACTTCCCACCTGCTACTGGCTCATCTAGTCACTATACAAGGAACTGTGTGATCATATCGTGAGTGAGAGGTGCCTGTACAACAAATGTCAGGATTTTTTTTAAATTTGAAAGAATGAGAATGAGGAAGACTAAGAAACCTTTAAATCCAATGTCAGTGACCCCATGCTTGAAGCTAGCTCAGATTTCATCTTGCAGCTCTAGAAGGCTCTGCCATGACTGTATTTCTGTGATCCTTGAATTATCAGACTTCAAACACAAAGGAATATAAAAATATTTTTATGAAATTTTCAATGGGTTTTTAGGACACTTTTTTTTTTTTTTAAAATCAAGAAGTATGTTAATATTATAAATCCACTCATTCGCCTTTTAATTTAAAAAATCATTTTCAAGTCTTCTGCCAGAATAAGGGGATTGTTCTGCCTTTTAAGATCTTGGAACTTTTTTCCACCCTTAAATCTTGAAATCCAGAAAGAAGATCATACCTGAATAAAACACTGAAAACTTTAACAGTTTGGAAATCTTCTTCCCTGGGTAACCGGATTATTCTGACTAACTCTTTCATCTAATTATATTTGAAATTAACAGCTCCACACTTTTCATCAGAAATAATATTATTTGAAAACTCACAGTAAAAGTAACAGGTCCATCTGGGAGGCACCACACAGTTCTTCTAAAGTATCTATTTCTTGTTCAAAACAAGAATATTGTGTAGATGTGCCATATGTTAAGTCCTATGATTTTATGGATGACAAATAAAGAATTTGGTCAATATGTTTACTGTTAACACACTCTGCTGATGCCATAACAAATTTTATTTGTGAAAATTTTGATTGTTATGTTATCAGTGAAGACATTTTTTGGAATTGGATTGAGGGCATCAGCTATAATGAAACTGGCAAATTATGGTTAGTGGTAATGATTTTTGTCAGCTGGGTGACTATGACATGAAAAATGTTTATCTTCAGGCCACCTCCAGAAAAACATCAGTCTCACCTATGAGTCTGTTCTAAAGAAATGTTTGAAAATCCTACAGAAAGATCAAAAGAAAAGGGAGATTTTATGTGTGCAACTCTTCGCATTATTACTATCTTCTTCATTTATTTGATATTGCTGCATTACTTTTGAATGGTCAAAATAATTTAAGTCCAGTTATGAAAATGTGTAAGGTATGATGAGCTTTTTTGCCATGTTAATTGCAGTCCCTACTGTAATTACTGCTCCATGAATTGTCTTTTCCCATTCAGATACCCACATGGAGCTCTAATAGAAGCTAGATGCATTGGTGTGTATTCAAAAGGTACTTAGCCTGCATCTCTGATGATCCACACCCTCAGAGACTCTCAGTCTCTCTCCTCTGGTATTACTTTTCACACAAACTTGAAAGAGCAAATATGTAAAACAAAGACTCAGAGGGAAATGTTTCCTCTTATTCACACAAAGGAAGAATTCTTTACACTTTCTCCTCAAAATTCAATACACTTGAACTCTCAGTCTGGTGTAACTGATTTCTGCAGCTGTGTCAGGTTGCAAATTCCAGCATCTTGTGATGTATAAGGACTAGAAAAATGAGTGGACAGCACTGTGTCAGGGAGATCTGTTGCTACTTACTACTCAGAATCCAAGAGACATGAAGGTTAGAGGTCATACGTTAACTGAAGTAGGATGGAATCATTTTAAGGTGGAATTTTGGCATTGCCATGGTAATGAACACAGTTGTTCTTTTGAGAACAGACACTGTAAAATCAATCCCAGCTACAAAATGAATGAAAGTTACTTGGTTACATTGTACTTTTTTAACTTCTTTCCAAGATAGGAGGACCCGAGACCCCATTTTCTACTTACCTATTTTTGCAAAAGAGGCAAGGAGGATCCAAAGGGTAACTTCATAGGGAATTTGCACATAGTCATAGTCCAGTGTGAGAACATGTAGCCTTGTGTCTTGTGAGGAACCAAAAGCACCACTGGAATCAGGTTCATAGTGAGGCAAGGACCTCTTGCCCAAGCTGGGCTCATCCACATTAGCAGAAGCAGAGCAGGATGCCACACTCAACAGCAACAGAAGCAGGTTGGAAAGCTTTGCATGTGCAAGCGTGGTAGAGCCCATATTGGGCTGTGACGACTTTATTACAGATTTAGCATATAGTGGGTGCATGAAGGTGTGCTACTGTCCCTTCTGCTGATTCACGCTGCCCACAGCCACAGCCGCTTCTTTCTCAGGGCTCTTTTATCTGCCTTTTAGAGGTCATTTTATAGTCCTAATGTGCCTGTCCCGTTCCTTGTGTTACAAACGGACCTAGAGCTGCATGAAGATACCGGTTGTGCAGGTTTCTCTGACCCAGAAAATCCTTGGCCACAGCATCACCCTGTTGAGGAATAAAAAATACTTTCCCACTGCATTATTTATCCAGCCTCTCTGATTTCTCCACTGTCCAAAAAAAAAAAAAAAAAAAAAAAAAACCAAAACAAACCAACAAGACCAAAAACCCAAACAAAACAAAACAAAAAACTTTTGATGCTCACCGTTCAGGCAGCAAGCACAGCACGAGGGAACAGCATTAGCTGGGAGAGGTGGTGGCAGCCTGGGCAGATAGGAAAACCTGCTTCGTGCCTGCCTCTCTTGCCCTCGCTCCCTGGCTGCCTCCCCTGCTCAGCGGCACCTCGGACGCCACACTTGGCTCTACTCCCTGGTCCTGTAGCACCTGGTAACAAAACCAGTCGGTGTGTAAATAGACTGTGCGGGGCTCGCGGTAGGGACATCTGGTGGGGAACTGCGCAAATTACAGCCTCGTTTGGAGAGGGCCTCCCTCTCTTAAACGTGTATGTAATTTAGCAGGTAATAACAACGTGAAGAGGAAGGTCTGAGTCACACCACCTAGCTAAAACTGGATCTTGAGTTTTCCTGTATTTGGAATTTATTTTGCTCATACCAGTAAGGCATTTACTGGGCAGACACATTATACTCATCCAGCTGCTCTTCAGGATCATTTTTTTAAAAGGTCAGGATATTGAGGATAACAGGGTGTACAAACATAGTGCTGTTTATTAGAAGCTTCTAAAGCCTGTGTTACTTGCATTAGAACTGAGTGTGTTTGATTTACTGACAAATTATTCAAAATACTCAAATTCAGTAATGATTTGATTGTGTTAGAAGACAGTGCAGATAGTGCAGATGGGGAGAATAGTTGTGATACCCTGAAACAACTAGTTCTGAGAACCCTGCAACCACCCTGTGTGTACTCGGGAGGGGATTCCTTCAGACCAACTGATCTCACAGACTGAAAGTCCCTTCATGGATGGAGAAGGTCTTCCACTTGACTTTCTGCGGAAGGGATCCAGTGTGTGCAACTGTGATGCTCTATAATGAAAAACAAAAGGCAATATGTGGTGACAGCTGGGAAATTTGCATCAAAATTGTGATGATCTGAACTGAATCTCCAATACAGGTGCAGCTGCAATGTCAACATTTTCTGTGGTACACTCAGTGATGGCCTTTGATGTTCTGCTTCTACATGAAGAACCATCTTCCATCAGCCTCACAGCACCATCAGTCCTCCCATGAAAGCTTTGAACCCAATATAGCATTAGGTAGATAATGCTCAGCCTGCTTGCAAAAGAGTTCTTTTTTCAGTATACTGATCCTGTTAACAGCAGTGTTTCTTGAAACCCCTTTCCAACAAGGAATCTGGCAAATGAGATATTCAATTAGCATTATAAAACAGGAAGTTGTTAACTCAAAGGAGGAATGAAGTGAGCAGAACAGCAGAGCAGTGGCTATACTACTCAGATTGCTTAATACGGACCATTGCATTTCACTCAGATGCAGACATACGCACACAGGCTGCAAGATGGTTTGACAGCAAGTGATAAGAACTCTGGAGAGTTGGCAGCCAGAGGACTACAAGGGAAAGACTTTGGAGACCCTGGAAGTCTAATAGCTGCGACAACCAGGGCTTTGATTTACACCTGCAACACACCTATAATGCCAACAGGTTCAGTGGGCATTGAGTGACCAGCACCAGACAGGATCAGCAATGATCAGGTGCAGGTGTCCCTGAGTGTGAATTGTTTCAAAAGTGGTAGAATTCTTCCTCTCACTGAAGAAAGGATGGAGATGCCTGGCATAAGCCTATGCAGTGGTCCCTCTTTTCTGAATCCCTTTGGCATACCCAGTTGTAGTAGTCTCCCACTGTATTTTCTTGGTGTTCGCACTGGAGGAGGTAACTCATTTGAAAACTTTGGCTTTGTCCCACTGGACTGCATCAGAAATTAAACTGCAAGCTTCCTCTTGATTTCCCTTTTTTTAATCTTTTTCTAGAAAACAAGTGTAAAAATATTCCAGAAAGAAATACAGTGCAAAGAACATTGTATGTCTCAAAATCACAACAAAATGGTATGATAAATATAATAAAAATTGTAATTAAATATTAATTTATGAGAGATAGCTCACATTTACAGTTGTGTGAAGTGGCACAGTTTTGCTGTGCACTGTGACACTTCAGTCCTCCTGACTGTTTTGGAGGGAGCTATTGCTGGCTGTAGTGACAGTTGACAGTGGTCGGACAATATAGAAAAGGTCTTTGACAATCATGTTACCATTTCTGATCCTGATGTCATCCCCCTGTGAAATTTCTCCTATCAATATACCAGCCTGAATAACCTTTGGGATAAGCTCTTCAGGCTGAAACTTCCCAGCCCCTTCGTAGTTTTCATTGGCATGTGGTAATGCATGTATTTCCAGAACTTCTTGTGTGGAGCAGCAGAAATGGAAGACTTCCAGGTAACGATTGGTAAAATCCGAAGTGCTTTCTTCACTACTGGAGGCAGATTCTCTGGCTCTTGGAAATCCTGGAACTTTATTAATACTAGTTTGATTCTTTTATCTTCCAATGCACAGTTCACTGCTGCCTGCAGTTCAAAGATGCTTGGTCCGCTGACATAGGCTGGGCTCAAAACAATGATTACCCGTCTGCTTTGTTTAATAGCTGTTACAACTTCATCTGTGTATGCTGGAGAGAAAATGGTGAAAGTTACTGCATTCTACAATGGATTTTTTATCTTATCAGTTCCTTTATCAACAGTTAAAACCCAGAAATAAGGAAAGCCAAGATTAAGAATGTTGAGCAATCATATAACCTCTAGAAATGTGTTTGCTATCAGAGGGTACCATGGCTGTTCTTATACAACTGAAGAACACAACTTTCTGCTCAGGACATGAAGGGCACAGCTGAGACCTCAACACACTTAAACAGAGTCTCAAGGGACACTTGGACTTGTCTTTATCTCTCCCAGGAACAGATACACAGAGCTTTCTAACTACTGCAGGTGGCACTGATCAAAGTCACTTAGAAAGTAACTACCGAAGTATTCGAGGCTTTCTTTCCAGAGAACAGAGTTTGCTTGCAAAGAAATTCTTGTACAAGGAATTTCATCTCAGCCTAGTAGCTCCCAGTGATCTCACTCCAAAGTATGTATGCCTCAGCCACAGGGACCAGGTACAAAGATCAAAACGTTATAAGATTTGAACATAAATTCCACTACCAAATTATACAATTTGTTCTTCTGGTGCATAAGGTTTTTTTGGAAATTGAAACGCAATTTTATAAAAACTGAAGATTTTCTACCATCCCCAGTTACCTTACCTCCTCCTGGAAGAATATCTCTTTCAAGAATACATAACTTGTATCCATATTTATTTTCTAGCATATCTGGAAGAAGCTCCAGGGCAAATTTTTCTTCACTAATTAAAGCAGAGTCACTTTCAGAAGAGTTTATTTTTGCATAGGACACAAACGCATCAAATTCCTTGCCATCTAAAATAAATAAATAAATAAATAAATAAATTCTATACATTAACAAGTCTGGCTGAAGCATTCAGCTTCTTTCTTAATGCTCCTCTTCCATTTATATCTAAGTAGGCACATTACAAACCTAAAATTATGACCTGTTATTGGATTACAGCTATCCAATCACCAAAGACAACCTTGCTCCTCGCTGTCTTGCAGATTTGGTAGACATATGCTACCAAAGCAAACAAGGAAGGTACTCATCTTTAGTGCAAGGCAGTTTAAAGATCTGGTCCCTTCCAGGCAAAAGCCATGTGGTAGGGAATGATTCCCAATCTTTTCTCTCATTTGCCCAAATGCTGATTCAAAAAAAAGTCTTGCCAATGGTCAATCTTCTTTTAAAATATAATGAATCTTAAAGGAAAAATGTTCTTAAATATTAGCTCCTTGCAAAAGATATGCTGTTCTCATACATTGTTATGTTTGTAAACAGAGAGACTTGTGTAAAGAGCAATGGCTAAGTCTGATCAAAATATCAGCTCAGACACCAAGCACTGATCAGTTATTGAACTTTAAGTCTCGTTGAAAGAATGTTTGTGTGCAAATGAAACACAGGTAAAGAATTTTTCTTGGCTTTGATCACCCTGGTACCCATGTCCTGGGTTAGGCCCATTCTTAACTACAAGGCAAAAGCAAATTGTATCTATTTGTTGAATAAAATTTGAACTACACTTGAGGGAGAAGGAACAGAAAAGAAAAGAATTTCTGGTAAAAGCAAAAGGCATAGTGGACTCAGTCCAGTTTCCCAGTTACTTTAGGCCATTTAAGGTGTCCTAAGACTGCCAGATTTGACAGGGGAAGTATTGGAGACAAGCCTTTTGGAATGGCAGGACATCCTCAGGCAGCCCAAATTACATCAGACACCTGTGTTCAATTAGCTGAATTGTATCACAGCAATAGAAACCAGAAAGAAATTCCCCTGTGTAGAGCAGAGTCCCACTGCAGGGTGCTGCTGCAGGGTGAGCTGAGAGGCTCTCTAGATTTCACCACATGGACTGCACCTTCACTGCTTGGGAACTGAGATGCCTACCTCCAGCAGACACCTGTGTTGAGTATCATGACTCACGTGCCTTGGTGTTAACCTCCTGATTTCTATCCCTAGATGTAAGATTAGGATCACAGACATGAGCTAGAGTCACCAAGTTCCCACAGGATCTAGAAGAGCCTGTAGGTAAAGCAAATTCAGAAAACTAACATGGATGAGCTGGGGCTGAACGCTCAAATTCAGAACCAGCACGTAGCAGAAAGTATGTCATCAAAACAAAACAGAGGTGTGCAGATTGGGTTTGGAGGCCAAGAAAATGATCAGACAACACATTGCATCTCTGCTCCTCCCCTCTACTCCTGGATACACCCTTTCAATCACATCCTTCTACTGGTGCTGCAGGTCTTGTGATAATAGAGGAAGATGATTCACTTTGCTGGCTACCCATTGTCTTTTACTGAGTTGTTTTTCTGCCAGGTTGAGCCCATTTAGGCCCACAAGAGTGAATCACCAGCAGCAGGCACACAGGACTAATGTGGGAATTAAAGGTGGAGCAGAGATTCACTAGATTGGTTTAGCTGAACTTCAATTCATCTATACCCTAAATTGAAGCTCCTTTGAGAATGGATTTTAAGTGACTATAAATTGCACTACAAGCCAGGTATTCCTTATTTCACCCACAGAGGTCACTGCAATCTTATTAGACAACAACCACTAACACACACCTTTGTAACATTACTATTACAGTAGCAAGTTAAAAATCAAATACAAAATAAGCACCATTAAGCCTTTTTTCACATAACTGTACAGGACAATTACAAGCTGAGGAACATTTGGTACTGTGTTTAAGATACTGAAAGTGTAGGAAATGAAGAATACCTGACTTAAGCAAATTGATGGCATATGTGGTCTATAAATGTTAGTATCAAATCTCCTGCATTATTTTTTTTCTCCTTATGGGAGAAGGCAGGAATTTTAAGATATGTATCTTAATTGGCTAAGGAGGCCAATTAACCCCAGAGGGGTTCTGGTTTCTCTGTTCACAAGGTCCTGCACAACATGGTCTAGGTTGGCTCTGCTTTGAGCAGGTACCCAGGGGTACCTTCTAATCTTGTAGGATTCTTCAGTTTTCTGATTTTGTGCTGAGAGGGACATGAGAGAAGAAATGATAGAAATTAAGAAACAGCAAAATCAAGTCATAACTGCTGCTTTGCTGCTCTCAGACCTCAGGTGACTTGATATACATCCACATGACGTGAGAAGGACGTGATCCTGCAGGTGAGAACACATTTTCCTTGGACAGAAAGCTATCTGGTCTGCACGTTGCAAATGGTGCTTTGTGCATGAGGTATACGAGAGTGTACAGGCAGGGGACAGGGACTGCCACAGTGGAGCCCAACAGTGTCCTCAACGCACAAGCCTTGGCAGGTCTGTCCTACTGACATGCAGGGTGTGCTCTAAGGGGACTTCCCACAGGTCCTTAAATCACTTTTTTACCAAATAGAGGGGAAATTTTGAGTGATGTCCCAAATTGATTTTGCCAAATGCTTTAGGGCTCACAAAAATGTTTTCCAAAAGGGCAGTTAATTTTCTAATTGTGTATGTACTTACAGGTATCTAGATGTAGCTGTTTCACACTCAGGTGTAAGGTACATATGCAAACACAAAAACCGACTCAGACACCTCTATCTCAAACTGCATCAAGATGCAAGAATTTTTAGAAAAATTTTCTCAGGCACGAACTATCAGAATTCTTTCAACCCATGTAAGAAAATTGTACATTAAGTTCTTTGAAGTAGTCATAGTGATTCCTGATACATTTTTACACTGCGCTGTTTTGGAGGCCTCTTTTAGCTGAGATGATGGGCGATGCTACTACGGAGACTTGAAAAATCAAAAGTTAATCACTCAGGTGCAAATGTCAAGTTGTTTCCAAAGTTTCCCAAATATTCACTTCTCAGTTGGTGCCCTTTATCGTCTTGTTTCTCTCTTTTTTTTTATTCTTTTGAGAAACTTTTTGACTTCAAGTGAAAAATACAATAAACTCTGGAGTCCTTCACTTTGTTATACAAGGTTGTTTCATTCTTGTCCAAAGGTTTTGTTGAACTTTTTCAGAGAACGATTTTGAAACGTTGGAGATGCTAAATTATTTCCTGCAAATGGACTGTCAAAATTCAACTTCCTGCTCTAATGGGTACCCTAATCTTCTATGGGTAAATTAGGGTAAAAGTCTAACTGACATTTCAGTTGGTGTTAGATATTTCTTTCACACTATCTTTCTTTTTTTCCATCTGCATTCACTGAGCATCTTGTAAGGTTTAACAGTCCTTGTATTGGCTCAAAGAGAGCAGGGTCATTAAGAGAACTTAATTAAATGAGTAATTCATACCTGATTATCCCACATGGCAAAAAGCAGCAGAAAAACTGGAGAAAATTAATATTACACAAGGTTTCTTACCTTCTGTATTTTTGTTGTGGACCAGATAACTTCGATACATCAGCACTATTTCAATCCAGTGCTGGTAAATAAAGGCAGTGCACAAAACAAATGCAAATAGAGTAGAAATGGCACTGCATAGTACATATAGGAACAACACTGCAGAAAGAAAAGAGCCTATCATAACTCAGGTTTCCAAAACAATATTGACATTTAGATAAAAAACTCGGTCCAGAAATGGGGACAAACCATCTCACAGTCTTTTTCCTTATCCCACTGGCAAAATTTAGGGAAGTCAAGATTTCATGTAGCCACAAACCTAAACACAGAATTTCAGTCTACCATCAATGACCTTTTTTGCATGGTATCTCTTTGCTGGTATGAAAAGCCAATCTGTGACAGAAGGCACAGAGGAAACAGTCTCTGGTACACTCAGCAATGCTGAAAATAGTAATTGCCTGAGATGGAAAAGCTACATCAGAACAGACATAGCTGCACACAGTGCCCTGCTGGCAGCTTCCTGTGCAACTACAGTGATGAATCTTCACTGTGAACTATGGTTCAACATTTTAATTTCCACACTGATTCTGGTTTGGGCCTTGAAAGGCTTGAAAGGCAGCCACATTCATATCAGTTATGGTAACTTCTTAGAAACATGCATGTGGATACAAATATGCCGGTAGCAAGAATTTTTCTTGCTTCTTTCCAGTCCCGTGAGATACTTTTCTCTCTCACGGAAGATACTTGTAGAGTTCTATAAACTATGAACACCTGCAACCTCGCAAAGCTTTGTTTATGGTACAGTAGAAAAATATTTTGACAATGGATGTTTAGGATTTCTAGCCAATCCACCCAGGGGGTGGCTGATCCTTTGTCCAATTAGACTATGAAGAAAAAAGTCTGTAAAAGAGTTGTAAAATAATTCAATCAATCAATCTTGCTGCACAATTCCTGCCTGCTGGATCTCTCTTCTCCTCCCTACCACTGCGGGATACCACATACATGCATGCTAAGGACTGGGAAAACAGACAGAAATGTCCTGTGAAAATCAGGGAATACTGCTGCTTTCAGCAGCCTCTCTGCTTCAGTTTAGTAGACTGCCTGTTAATGTTCAGAGATGCTACTCTCCTCTTCTTCCTTCCAGTTTCTCTCCATCTTCCACTTGGCTCACCCACCTGCAGTAAGTCCCCAGATAGTCCTGTCCTTCTGAGTAATCCTCAAAATACTGAGGCTGTCAAGATATCTCACAAAGCAAACTTTTCCCACCCAGGTTCAATAAACTTCAGCAACTGGCTAAAAGCCAGTGTGAATGGGGAATTAATTAGTAGCAGAAGAGTAAATCAAAATGTGTCTTCAGGGGCAAATAGTCACCAAATGATAGCTTTACCTCTCTGCTTTCTTTTCAGCTGGATCACAGCGGTAGCATTTCCCACTGAATTCTCAGCAAAGCATGTGAAGTTGCTTCTGAGGTCCTTTTCAGTAACTTCTTTCAAAGTTGCAACATGAAGAAGTGTGCTCCCCTTCAAACCTTTTGGATAGACACTAGAGAGAAAAAAATGTGTATTTGCATGATACCTTTGCTGTTCATTCCCACAATCTCCCAATGTCTTACACACAAAAATAGAGGAGCTTGCAACTTCTTAACATTGATCTTGAACTTTTAATAGTGATGCAATATTCTGGTTTGGAACCTCCATTTGGTTTATACATGGCAAGAAAATACTAACACTGTAAGAAAATACTTTGATAGGCCTGAAGACTGAAAGGTTTATTCCTAGTTCATCTATTCAGAAAAATATTTACCACTTTCCTAGTTTTCAATATATAGTCCCCTTTACTTCTGTAAGATTACTTATGGTTTTCTAAGATGTAAAATATTCACCCAGCAGAAATGCAGAGAAATGAAACTTCAAAAAGGAGCCCCAAGAGAGAACTAGCTGGGCAAAAAGACTGAGCAGCACAGCCTCTTGCACAGGGGTAGAAAGCCCAAGGACAGGATAGGCAAACAGAAAAAGATATATATAAGGGACAGAAGTATAAGAAATGAAGAGGAAACGGAGGAATCTCTTCAGGGTTGAGTGGAGGATATGGGTAACAGATCTGTGTCTGCAATCACTCCAGAATACCCAGAGTTTCTGAGTTTCAGTGTTCCTCTTCGAAAGCCACAAGTACAAGCATCTCTGGGTCATCCTAGAAGGCATCTCACATCAGGCCACTGCAAAATGACAGTATCCCACAGCCCTTCCTCATTACCTCAAGATGTGGAGGAGTAAGCAAGGGCAAGGATTCAACCAAAATCTGTTGGGGATGTTTCATTTATTTGTATTTTTAAAAAATAAACAGAAACTCTAGCCAATGTCTTGGGGTGACCTTATGATGTGTATCCCATATCACTGCCTATGCCCAGAAATTAATTTCTGTGCCTTTCTATGCCTCTAAACTGAACCTGAGAGGGGGAAGGAAAAACTGAGCAAAACTTCTTCAAAGCAGCTTCTTGCAGCTTGTTCAAGGACACACACAGATAGCAATTGGTTTTCCCAGCTGTTGCAGGGGAGGGAGGAAGCACCCAGCTTGCTGTTCTCCGGTCAGTTTTTTGGCCAGGGGTTCAGCTGCTTTTGCTCTGGAGAGAGACTGAGAGTTGAATGTTTCCTTCCCTGGAATTTCAGATTTTCTCCCTTTTCTACTGGACTGTTTCAATATCAGAGCACATCGGGAGGACTTTCCACCGGGCACAGAGGGCCTGGCCCTGGGCCAAGCCCCAGCTCCGAGGAGACCAAAGGGAGGACTCGAACACTTTCCCAGGTTTTTTTCTCCACAGCGAGAGATTTTATTATTTAGCATTATTATCCTTTTCCCATGTGTTTGTTAAATAAATAGCTTTTATCTCTTTCACTTTCCTTCGATGAAAATTTATTTTTTCCCGAACCTGGTGGGGGGAGGGGTGGTTGTGCTTTCTCTCAGAGTATATATTTCTAAATTTGGCGAAACCGGAACAGCCATGAAAAAAGCTAAAACCTTGTTAAGAAGAATATTCCAAATCTAAACATTCTAAAGTTAGGAAAATCCAATTTCCTGTCTACCTCATGAGTGTGTGCATGTGTGTGTGTGATATCATCTTTTTTTTTCCCATATGACTCCTATTATGAACTTCATTTTAGCAGTGACAGCAGAGCTTTTGCTTCCCCCAGTAGACAGAAAATTTAGCCATACAGTTGAGTCAGGGCTGTGTAGTAAAAGATGTACTTGCCTGTGTTGCCTCCACTCTGTTGCTTGCCCAAGTTGAACACTGCGTAAGTGAATGAGAACAGGAAGGAAAGGGAAGTGTAGTGACTATAGGGGTTGTCCCCAGGTCACAGGAAACCTTTCCCCTACATGTTTCTTCTCTGCAGGGCCTGGTTAATTCTTACCAGAGGAAAAGTCCCAAAATTCAGTGCCCTGAAACTCAGTGCTGCAAGTCCTCAGATCTAGTCTGTAAATACACCCCAATGTCTGAGGTACACAAGCTCCTTTCAATGTCCACAGTATTGTTTTGCTGATCTGATTTATTCCCCACTCAGAGACAGCTCCCAAAGAGAGATTGTGTGAATTGCTAGCAAGGCACAACAGAGATCGTGCTTTCAAGAACACTTGAAAACAAGAACACTTGGAAACAATGGATGCAGGGACAGGCAACCAGGAACCCTTCATGTTGAAGCTGTCTCTGAGCTAAAGCTTTAAGAAGAAGAGCTAAGATTGTGGAGAGTTTGAGTTCTTGATTTTATGGCCATCAATATGTGCTTCTGTATGCGAAGGTCACATGCCTGTCACATGCTTGTGGACATACACATTACTAGGTGAAAGAAAAGAGCCTTCTAAGTTTCTTTCAATTAAATGCACTCAGTAAAGTTGTTATAGATGGACTTTTACAGTTGTTTGTGGTGGTAGTAACTAGGTTACTGGGGCAGGAAGGGGGCGAGGGGTAGGTTTTCTCACCTTGTTTCCTGATTCAGTTTCTCATTTATATTCTCCTCGTCACTTCGTTTCCATGTTACCCTCATTGGAGAAACTGTTTCAAACCCAAACTGTACACGGCATTCCAATTCAAGTGGCTTGCCTGGAACAAATTAACACAGAAAAACCATGCCTGCAGGTCACCAGAATATTATTCACTTAAATAGCTTAGAAAGCAAAGCTGGTTTGCTTTATCAAGATCTATCATTATTTATCAATACCTCATTTAAATATTTTCATTTGCTTTTAGGTGAGGAATTGAAACTTACCAAGCTCTGCTTCGAGGATCACAACACCATTGGGATACAAAAGGTTTGGCGGATGAATAGTGTTTTTTGCTGCAACCAACAAGAATAGCATTAAGTATAAAGTTATTATCAGTGCAGAGGACCAAAGAAAACAGCTTACAATTTGATTTTTCAGGTTTTAGGTGGACTTTAACACCTAATCCAAGAGGATGATTTACAGTTCTTGAGGTATCTGAGTGTGCACAGATAAGGGAGTTTCAACAACAAAACTTGTGCAGCTACTTAAACACCTGCTATCTCATTTACTCTGAGGCATTGTCCTCTTTCATGAGCTGAGAAGCTCAGCATCTAGCCTGCATGTAAGATTATTTAGGATTCAAAAATTAGGAACCCCCCTTGCAAGACCCCCTGAAGGGTACAATCCTCATACCAGCTCCCTGCCAAGCCTCTTTCCATGCCCAGTAAGCACAAACAACACACACACACCTCATTCACAAGCACAGATACTTGCACCAAAATAGCCATGCTGTTCTCAAAACTCAGGCTGCCAAAGGGCACAGATAATGACACCCACGGGTTATACCATAAAACCCACAGCTCTGAGGTTCTAGGAAAGTCCCATACTGCAGGAAATGGTGCCATATAACACTTTTTTTTTTTTTTTTTTTTTTTTTTTACCAAGCCACAGCAGAGGAATGTATCACAGAATAAGCTGAGTTGGAAGGGACCCACAAGATCATCAATGTCCAACTCCTGGACCTGCACAGAACCATACCCAAGAGTCACACCATGTGCCTGAGAGTGTTGTTCAAACACTTCTTGAACTCTGTCAGGCTTGGTGCTGTGACGCAAGCCTCTTCCAGTGCCTGACCACCCTCTGGGTGAAGAACCTCTTTTTATTATCCAACATAAACCTCCCCGGACACAACTTCAGGCCATTTCCTCAGGTCCTGTCACTGGTCACCACAGTGATGAGATCAGTGCCTGCCCGTCCTCTTGCCCTGGTGAGGAAGTTGTAACTGCAAGGAGGTCTCCCCTCAGTCTGCATGGCTCTGGGGTAGTATATATGCATATGGCACCTTTTACATGTTTTTCTCACTGCACTGTGAAGTGGGGGAAAAGAACTGAGAAGGATAGTGTATCAGCTCAAGTTCAGTCAGATCAGAATAAAAGCAGAGCTAGTCCAAGCCTGCCTGGAGAATATTGTGGGAATATTCCACAGAAGAATATTAGAAGGAAGAGTCAAAGAGCATCAGATATTTTAAGCCACCAAAGAGCTCTCACAGGTTGGTGAGACATGCTTTCCTGTCCTGACGGGATGGATACATTTTCCCTTGAATTATTAGAATCAAATGCTTAAAATACCTGGGGGGGAAAAAAAAAAAGGATCATCTATTTCAGAGAAATTCTATCCTCATGAGACCATGGAATTTCAAAGGTGTGTTTCTTCACTAGACCGCAGAATCAGGTTGCCTCATTTGACACCTTTCTTTGGTCCCCTAAATCTTGTCCTCCCTTTCACAGAGTGGCCCACTTTCCACCAGGATGCTGAGGACTAGTCCTGTGCTGTTTTCATACAGAAACAGCTGGATTGCATCTATGCAGTTCAGGATATAGAGTAGATATATACTCTTCCTATGGGACCTGTGATTGACTGGGGTGACTACAAAGTCTTAACAGCACTCAACTGTAGATATCTGGAGAAAAGCACTGCCACATCACTCCTTTAGCAGATCAAGCAGTCTCCCCCAGTACTGATCCTGAGTTGCTAGCATGCTCCCTTGCACTGCATTGATGCCCCAAAACACTCTGCCAAGGCAGTATCTGGATTTTGCCTGAAGGACAACCAGAGACAGTAAATACTAGAGGAAAAGTCACCGTGGTTTGTAGGAGAATATAAGACCATGTCATATCACTGTGCCATAGAGTTCTAGCCAGTTTTCTTTAGTAATGCATGCAAAGCCTGAGAGAACAGCTCATGCAGGCAGTGATGTTCTCCCCCAAAGAGCATGCGCAACAACAAATGGCTTGCTTGTTAGATTGCTCACAGCTCTCCTATTTACTCTGCTGCTAAAAAATTACATGCAAGAGAGGTAGAGATCCCACCAATATCATCTTCCCTGTCACTGTCAAATGGAGAAAGTGAAGGTTTCACCCATGCCACAAGGAACAATATTTTACCTAACTCATAATTTCACATAATCCTCTACTTCAGGGAGATGGGTAGGATTGAGATACGCTGCTTTTGCCCACATTTCCAGTGCAGGATTTGCAATCCTTCTTCCTAGTATGCAAATATGTTCCTAATACTCCTCACACTGTACATGGAGAACATTGGCACCAGTTGGAGTTTCATGAATTCTACTCCCAGATCAAGAGTTCTAAATCTTTTGTGTATTTGATCCCCAATGTTAAGAACTACAATAAATCCAAGGCACAATTAGATTTTGAAAATTACAGTGTTGTATGCTGCATGCTATTACTGCTATTACTATTGCATGTTCTAGTTAGTGTCCCTAGATGTCTTCAGAATACTTGGAAGAGGATTTTAATGATCCTGTAGCTAATTCAGTTTATGGGTTTTCAGAACAAGAGCCTGAAAAAAACCACATAAATAAACATAATAAAGAAAATATACTTTACTTCAGGTATTTTATTTTGAGTTATTATATAACTCACCAATGACTTCTACTGTTACTGCTGTTCTCACTGTCCAGTTGGTAGTGTTGTCAGGCAGAGTGTAATCACACACATATATTCCAGCATCTTTGTCATAGGTTGGATTCAAGTAGATTTCATTCTGCTTAAGCTTTAGGCTTGGTCTGCTTTTCCTGTGTTTTACCTGGTGACCATCCTAATGAAAGGAAAAGAAAAAGAAAAAAAGGAAAAGGAAAGGATTAAAGTCTTTTTTCATCTTGCTGTTATTAAATTATATTTTAATGTATTTGGACAACATTTTCATGTCAGTAGGGCTAAACCAAAGTCTTTCCACTGAAGCCCAAAAAGGGACGTATTAGGAGTCTGAGAACATTTTTCAGTTATGCTAAAAAAGATGCGAATACCCTTGACTTTTTAAAAATTATTTAAAATTTACAGTTGATATGAAACTGTGAAATCATGAAGATAATCTAAATTAAACTCCTATTACTAAAGAGCAACAAAAAGGATCACTTTTTTGATGGACTGGGTATTTTTTATTTTGTAAAGAAATTGTTTTGAAAGCATTTTCAAGTTATATTATGAGAAGTAAATCATGAGTTTGTATTGTCTGAGATTGAGAACACTGTCACTACTTTTAGAAGCATGAAAATTGTCTGTTTTTGAAAAGCACCCCTATTTTTCAGCTTAATATATTCATATTCCACTGAGACCAGAAGAATTTTCCTTAAATGAAGTTCCTGAAAAAATCCACTAATGCAAACAGGAAGAAGCTCCTTAACTTCAGCGGGCTTCAGATCAAGATGTAGGTAAAGATATACCTCATTTAAAATTTGAAAGCAAATGCAAAGTAACTTCAGCTAGATCATAATTCTGCTTGAAAGAATAAATAATGTAAATAATACCAGGTAGGAAAATGCACAACTGCAAATTTTAGTCATCTTCCTTTGCTCATCTATACAGGTTTAGATGTTATATTGCCCTCCTTAAAAACACTAAGTCAGTAGTGGTTCAGTGGAATAGTGTTTCATTAAAAACAGGAGTCTTGGATAGAATGGTTTGAAACATTCATCTTAAAATAATTTTTCACCTAACAAAGCCAGTTTTTCTTTGGTATATTTGATAGTTTCAAAATTTGAAATGTCAAAACAAAACTTAAAATGTTACTTTTCAATCATGTCTGTTTTGCAAAGAATTATTTTAATTCTCAATTACTTCAATTTCTTAGCTGAAGAGAAACCATTTCTTGGATTCTGTTTCACAGAATATTTTGGATGTGGTAAATTTCTTCAAAACTCTTCCTTAAATACTTGATATGTATTAATTCAAGATTCTGCTCTTGGGTTGAATTTCTTAGGCTGCATTGCCTGCCAAAGAAGAGTTCAAGTACTATGGCACATGCACATTAACTAGACCTGAAGCTCCACCTCCACTCAGCTGTTTTCAACACTCGATAGACTGACTCTTACCTTGTACCATTTTACATCTGGCTTTTTAATGTGGCTGTAACATTTTGTCCCAGGACAGGTTATTGAATTCCCAATGCCAGCAAGCAGATATAGCATGTTTGTGTCATAACCTGAACATTTTGCTGCCTTCTTTGTTTGAACATCCAAAACAATTTCGAGACATGGGATTTTTCCCCTGAGTGATGTAAAAAAAAAAAAAAAAAAAGAAAGAAAAAGAAGTTAAACATTTAATACACAAACCAAACCAATAATTCTCCTATAGAAGTAGAAACCTTTTGCTCCATTAATCCATTACTTACCCTTTTGCTCCATTACTTACCACATCCTACAGATGTACACTCCAGAAGCACTGTCCCTTATTGGTTTAAACCAAAGTGCATCCCCTTGGAAAGCCAGATTTGAGCTTTCCTTGACAGCCTTCAGTGTCTCTTTATCCTTCTGATGCCAGAACCATTCCACCTTATGTTGATTTAAAAGTGAGTTGTTATAAATGCTGGTAGCATCTCTCTCTGGTAAAGCACACCGTAGAACGAACTCCTCACCATTAATTGCACGATACCATATTTGAGGTTCAACATGGGAACATCCTGAAAAGCAGGAGAGTAAGATATCAGTGCCATCTGAAAGAATGCAGAGTCATGGTGAAAAAATTAAAAATAAAAATTAGGAACACAACCAAAATAGAACTTTACCTTTCTTTAGTTAAATATCCCTTTATGTGATCAGAAGATGGACTAACAGAAAACAGGTTTTCTTAAATATGCAATTTGTCAATGTTCTTGAAAATTTATTCAAAGGTTTCCAAGGGTTTGCTAGACCTTTTCTCAAAAGATTAATGTGAAGGGTTTT
This sequence comes from Corvus cornix cornix, assembly GCF_000738735.6. Taxonomy (NCBI): domain Eukaryota; kingdom Metazoa; phylum Chordata; class Aves; order Passeriformes; family Corvidae; genus Corvus; species Corvus cornix. The sequence goes on along the minus strand of NC_046332.1, from coordinate 88,448,248 downwards.
TGTGATGTGTAAACTTCTGCGTGGTGCTAACCTGTTAAACCTCAACTCTGTAGAAAAGCAGACACAGCTCTTCTCGATCTCATATTAACGGACAAGGGACTGACATAAGCCTGAAGAAGCAGATCCTGCCCACCACATGCCCTGTTTATGGTAAGATTGAGAAACATATTGTCCCACTGCTTTTAAATATTCATCCTCCCAGGTTTCAGTAACTTTCCCTAAAGTTAAACACATTTTTTAATTTTGAAAGATGTGATCAGCCATCCTAATGCCCCTCCTGCCACTCAGATGGTTGTGACCCTTGAAAGTATGGCAGGATTTCACTCCAGCAGAAGGGAGGGCATGACATCTGCTCCTCACCTGCTCACCTGGGAAACTCTTTACAGTTTCATTTTCTCTCTGCAAACTAAATTGCATCAAGCTCCTCCAGATATATTGTGTGTGTGAAAGACTTTGAAAGATCAGTCTCATTCTGCTTTTGTCTTCCTTCTCCCCAGTCCCTGCCTCCCTGGACCTGATGCTGGAGACCTAAGTCACAGAAGCAATTCATTTGTCCCATCTAGTTCTCAGAAATTCTTCTTTACATTTGTCCTTTTCATTGGGGAACTGATTTTTGAGTCAAATTTATGGTAGACTGTATAACCAATACTTCAAAAGCTTGCAGAAAGGCTATTTGTCTGACACAAGCATGGATATGTACAGGAAAAACTCACAAAAGCAAGAAAAATTAAGATCTCCTTTTTTAAGTTTTCAGAAAGCACCACAAACACCAAACCTCACTGGAGCAGCCTCTTACCTGGCAAGTTAATCTCTCTAACTTCTACCCCACTGACAAACAATGTTAGTATCCAGCACAAAGTGAGCATGATTTCCTTTATCAATTTGGGTTGATGCTCTAAGACATTTTCTTTAATAATCATCCAGCTTTCTGTAAAAGAGAAAAACGGGGGGGGTTTTTTGTAAATAAGATAGATCATTTTGTAAATAAAATAGATCATTGCATATTTCATTATGTACCTCTATAAAACTTTGCAAACACTATTTCCTGCATATTGTGTTTTTTAAAAATGGGGTTTGCAGCACTTTTCCTGCTCACACTATTTCACAGAAATGGAATGATTTCACAGAATGGATAATACTCAAGACTATGCAACAATCTCTCTAAATGCACCTTTCATAGAATTTCTTACAGATGGATTTCCAAGTCATACCTACAGCAATGCAGAACTCCACCTCTGGAGTGGAAATGTAGATCCTTCCTCCTTTGATAGGAGCATGTTCTCTAAGATGAGAGGTAAGATACCAAATAATATCAGCCTTCAGCTAATGATGATTATCAGCAAAAGGCTGAGACAGGCATAAATGGCACCAAAACTCCATAGAACACCACTGTAGCTTGAAGGTCAACTGGCCCAGAGTGAGCTGATTGGATTCCTTTGGTATTAAACTAAATCTGAAGATGTGCTGCAGCTGCAAACAGCATTGAGCCCATGAGACCGGAGGACTATGAAGGAGTAAAACCCTCAAAGCATGTCTTGTGTGGGCACAGGTTTTTGGTTCTCGCTTTCACCCAAGATATGTGCTCCTACCAGGCTTTGCTACCAGCCAAAATGGACATACATTAGGATGTCTACCAGGGCCAGCAGAGCAACCTAAAAACCCCTTCTCCTCCCCCATGGCTTACCGGGGTGTGCAGAATCAGGCCTCACTTTTGCACCACGGTGCTGCTCTGCACTGCTTGAACAACCCTGGCAGAGCCCTGCTTAGCAGGGTAACACCCAGAGGACCGTAAGGGACCAGCTCTGTGGTGGTCCCTCTGTAAACTGAGACAGAGAGCACCCAGGGGATTTGGGGCAGGTCCTCAAAGCACTCAGCTGCATCCAGAGCCCTATATGACAGTACCCTGAACAAGGTGAAACCCCAAACCATATTGTTATATCTTCCCTCTTCTACTAAGAAGTCTGATCTGCATGCCACAGCCTTCTCAGCTGCAGGCTGTGCAGTGGGCATACTCAACAGCCATGGCTTAATTCGGGTATTTAGTAAGGACATATCCAATGCCTATGACTGATGCCTGGAGCGCCTGGTTCAGGAGCAAAGGGCATCTACTTTGCTGATGTTCAGTTTGCGCAGCTGTGCATTGTGCAACTGAGCCCTCAAGGGGGTTTTTTCTTTCCTTTGGCCACAGAGTGACTCTGCATTTACAATGCTGTCAGAGAGGCATTGAGTCAGCCCAAGGGAAAAGCAGAAAAGGTTGGGCAAAGGCTAGTCCCTTGTCTGTTGGCACCTCATGCAAATCAGACACTACTGATACTGGTTAGCATCAACAGAGCATCCAGCGCACACTGAGCTAGAGAGAGGTGATGAGAACTCCCACGCTGCACTTTTCCAGGCAGCAGTTTTGTGTAGCAGGGAGAACTCTTAGTCACCATTCTCTTCAGAATGTCTCTATTCCTTGCAAGTGAATGGAATGATCTATTTTTATGCTCAGAGCTCACAGGAAGTAAGTTAACTCATTTGTCTGACCCCATCCTGGTGCTTTGTTACAGGTTGGCTGCCAGCTGTCATCACCCCACACATCTTTTAAAATCATCCTGAGACTCCAAGCCTGTATGTATGTCTGAATAAAGTGAGTTTGCTACCAGCACTGGGAAAAGCCCTCCATAAGTTTATCCAACTTTTTTATCCACTGCAAAAAGATCAATGGATCCTGACTCTCAAATCTGGATTTATGACACCTGTGAAGACCTTGCTCAAGGCATTCATTAAGGCTGCATCTCTAGGCATGCTAATTCTGTATAAAACCAAGAATGATGTTTTGAGTTATGTCATCCGACAGCCCACATGGCAAAGGCATGCTGGTGCCCGTAGCAATCAGGACCCAAGGCCCTTTTGTGAGGTTCATTGCCATAGTCCCTTGAGCAGGTGAGATGATGGAATAGGTTGCTGTTGACTAAAGCAGAGGGGCAAGAACTGATCTCTTCACTCTGGTGACCAGTGACACAACTCAAGGAGACAGCATGAAGCTGTGTCAGGGGAAGTTCAATTGGATATCAATTGTTCTTCACCCAGAGGATGGTTGGGCACTAGAACAGGCTCCCCAGGGAAGTGGTCACAGCACCAAGCCTGACAGAGCTCAACACTGGACAACACTCAGGCATGTGGTGTGATTCTTGGGGTGTCCTGTGCAGGGCCAGGAGTTGGACTCAGTGATTCTGATGGGTCCCTTCTAACTCAGCTTTTTCTATGATTTTATGAACTATTGATCTGTCCTCCACACTCCACTCTCCCTTGACCACAGGCAAATGGTCCAGCCTCTCTCCTGTGACAGCCCTGGTACTTTCTGGTGACTCATTAAGCTGTTAAGCCATCAGAAGCTATTTGAAGAGTGCCTAACCTGGCACAAGATAAGCAGTGGAAGCGTTTACTTCCTGGCTTCCCATTTGTGTGTCACTGGGGACATACAGGCCACATGTAGTGAAACTACAACAAGTGACCATTCACAAAGCATTTAATAGTGCCAGTGATGTATAATCCCTTTGTTCTCCAATTTACTGCCATATAAACAATACCCTCTAAGCTGAAAAAGGTCACCACAAATGGGAAAGAAGTGCCAAAGGGAAAGAGTTGACTAGTGAATGTTACAGCACTGGTTAGCAATCTTTATAATTTTTCTGTTGTCTTTAGCTAGGCATGGGAAAATACACCACTGCCTTTTCTTTTTTTTTGCTATCGGATAATGCTTTCATTAGAGAATCTTGTAATCTTTGCATTTTTATAGTGTTTAAAAAGTATGGTAGGATGTGAAATTAAGAATCATCTTACAAGTGTGCTTGACAGGAACAGGGAAATTCACAGCAGAAGCAGACAGCAATCACCATTCAGGTGTATTTGCACTGCAGATGGACTTAGGTGATTTGGTGACTCGGTTTACTCAAGGACTCATTTTTTCTTTGTCAGTATCTACCAGAGAAGAAAGTATTCTACTCTCGGCAACTTATTATCAAATGTCTTTCTACATTCTCCTGCTATGTACACAGCCATATTATCATATCCTTAGTCTAGGGACTTAGGATGCCACTTAGTTGGAAAGTATCATACATGCAAAGGAAATTAATGTGGTCTTCACATAATTCCCTGTGCTAAAAAATTGAGATAGAAAAATAGGAATTGTATTATATTGCCTATGTTTCAACTCCTAAAGGACTCTTAGAAGAAAACAGTAAATTTCTATTTCATAGAGTTTTCACAGTATCACAGAATAAGGTGAGTTGGAAGGGACCCATAAGGATCATCGAGTCCAAATCCCAGCCCTTTTTGAACTCTGTCAGGCTTGGTGCTGTGACCATGTTCCTGGGGAGCCTGTTCCAGTGCCCAACCACCCCCTGGGCAAAGAAGCTTTTTTTGATATCCAGCCTGAACCTCCCCTGACACAATTTCAGGCCATTACCTCAGGTCCTATCACTGGTCACCACAGTGAAGAGATCAGTGCCTGGCCCTTCTCTTCCCCTCACGAGGAAGCTGTACACTGTGATGAGGTCTCCCTTCAGCCTCTTCTTCTCCAGTTATTTACATAAAATATAAGCAAAAGAAATCAAAATCAGTTTCTTGAGAGCTGTGCCAAATTTCATGATATCTCTGAAATCTAGTAAAGAGTGGCATGCCACAATCATTCCATCGAACAGTTCTGATTCTGATGGAAATCACTTCACTATGAAAGATATCAATTTCTGTGTCTTGTATTCAACTTATCAATGAAAAGGCAAGCATAATCTGATTCTAGGACTAAGATTAGTAATCTTAGAATTAGTAATCTTAGAATCTTAGAATAGCCACATAGGAGATGAAAAAATTTTACCACGTCTATGAAATAGAAAAGAATATCTAATGAAGCTACTTACTAAGACACTACTGTTTGCCTGACCAAGCAGTTAAAGCCAATTTACTTTAAAATGCACATTCAAAGGCAATAGAATTAACTCACCTTCAAGCAGATGGGGTAGGGAGAGCTAAAATCTGAAGATAAAACATATAGTTAAAAAAAATTATCTCAAAATCTTACTTGCACATCCTACACAACATGATAAGAATTGTGGTTAGTTCTAGCTGTGCACTGCGTTGAGTCTGTTTCCTTTACAGGAATTTCCTCTACCTCACTGTCATCATCCCTTCCTTTCTCAGTTCAGTTGCATTAAGTTGAAAATTTCCGGGTCACTTTCTTGTAAAAAGAACATGGGAAACACCTCCTAGTAAAAGATCAAAGCCTCTTGGGTTCTAAAGTCTTCTATTTGCATTGTGTGCAAAAACGTGTTGGATTTTTTAGTTTGCTTCATTTAAGAAGGGTAATGTTTCCCTTTTTTTTTTCCCATATGCTGGTCTTAGACAGTTTACAAAAATCTCTAATATCTGAAATCTACAAGATTATTTCAATACAGAATAATATTAACTGTAAGAGGTGAGTTCTCCTTACCATTAATGTCCTCAGCTGCCTTCCACACCCACTGCAAGTGGCTGCTGTAAGGGGGCAGTGTTACCTCCTGTGTCCTCCAAGTTCAGCCTCATTAGTTACCCAAACACAGCCTTGGCAGAAAGGGAAGAGAAGCCTTGATGAATCTGAGCCGCCTGTGGCCTGCCCCTTGGACCTGAAGGCAGAGCACTTCAGCATACAGTCCCACTCAGTCCAGCCCCTCTTTCTGGCTTCCTGCTTGGGTGCAAAACTCGTAAAAGATAGACTGCACAGTGACCCAAACTACATAAAAGCATCTCAGAGCACTTTGCCATCAATTCAGATCCAAATGATCCCTATTCCAGTAGAGGCTATGTAAATATATGTCCATCAGTTTGCACCAGACTTATTTCAAGAACAGTAGAACTTGTTTTTCTTTTCTTGTGTAAAGTGCTCTATCTTTACTGCATATTGGGTCAATCACTCTATTTCCACAAGAAGGTAAAAAAGGCTGTTTGTTGCGTAACAGGGGATTTCAATGTTGCCTCTGTTTATGTACATATTCCTTTATGCAATGACCAGTATTAATGCTTGATCCTGTTGGGGTCTGAGCTGAGCACTTGGAGATAGAGGATTTGTATTCTCGGCTTTCACCATGTTTTTATCTCTCTGCTTATTGCAGACCAAAGCCCATTGATGATCAAGTTTGGTGATTGTTTCCTAAAATATATTCAATGTTTTGCCCCAATACAAAATACACATTTGGTTTATAAGTTACAAAAGGCTCCAATGTATCTCTGGAGATGTCAGTATAAAGAATTAGGCTTTTGAAGGCGTCCTGACTAGAAAAAAAAAGCACTATTATTCCCTCTTCACTTAAAGGAATTAAAGAGTGCAACACAGCTGAAGTCAAGGCCCTTCTGCTTAAAGCTCAGATTATCGGAAACAAATGGTTCTTTCACAGAGATGCATCTTAAAGACAAAAAAATATACTTCATTCATTTCAGCACAAATTGTTGTAGTGTCCAAGTAATAAGGTTTACCACAATCAAAAAATTAAGCATAACAGTCCAACTATTACATGAGAAATACATCTTAGAAATACAACAGGAGCACCAGTCACATAGAGTTCTGAAAGCCATGCTACCAGAAGTCTGAGTGGTATGTCATACTGGTAACCACACGGGATGAAAATCTTGTACATAGTACCAAATATTTGGCTAAGCCTCTGCTCCAGTTCACCCCTTTGTCTTCTGTAAAAGTAATATAGATGCTAAAAAAGCAGCCTCACACACTTGCACTTCCAAGGTTCATATTTATCCTTGGCTTCTAGACAAAGTGTATAAAGAAGAGGGTAAAGGACCACTCCAAAATATCCTCCCTGCTTCCTCTCTCTCCCCACCCTCTCCTCTCCCTTACTCTCTAACCCTCCCACTCTGCTAAAATTTACCAAATTTTATGCTATAGCTCCAGAAAATTGTACCTCCCCACCCCTGTGGAAAGTCAAGTTTGGGGGCTTTATCTTACCTTGTCCATTTCACTTCTGCTCAAGTGAGAAAAATGTATCATCTCAAGATGTGTGCAGTGTAGTCTTATAGTACTGGGAGGATAACTTTTTTTTCTATTCTCGTACTATTCTGGCACTACTCTGGCTTGACACATTTACACATCACCTCCTCCTCTGCCCAGCTATGGTTAACACCTAGCAGGTAAGAAATTTTGCACCCTGATTATCTTCTACACCGTGTCAGTGGTGTTGGTTCTGCTGTTACAGGAGGTGTCTGAACAATATCTAAACATGAACCTCTGTCCATTTTGTACTAGTTTAAGCACTCAGTGAAATTACATACAGTCACAGGTGGCTTGTGGAGCTTGTAGGTGATTCTCTGTGAAATAAAGGAAGGTGGTGTTACTTAGCACAAATTTGCTGTACTACGGTGCCTTCTGCCTTGGGCATCACGGACTAACATGTCTAGAGCCACAGAGGTACTTTGAATGTACTAGTAACTGAATAGCCACATGCCAAGAGAGAAAGAGCAAAGCAAATTCTCACCATGCAAGCCTTTAAAAACTTTTCACTCTCACAATCATTTGCAGTTAATTAGAAAAGATTGTCTAGCACCTCAAATTCCATAACTATTCTTTCTTGCCTTCCTTGGTAGTCCAGCCTGCTTACTGCAAGCCAAGAAACATAAACCTGACAGGGATGGCCACAGATGAATTTTCAGCTTTCTTTCAGAAACTTACTTTACTTCAGCTTAAAAGTAGGTCAGAGTAGTTTCTGCATTACTCTCACAGGAGACCTTACCGTTATAATGGCTTTAATGCCCATCGAACATTTATTCTAGGATACATCCTTGTATGGATATCATTCCTTAACTTGAAGAACTCTTCTTTCTAGTGCTTTTCTTTACCTGTATGCATTTGGTAATAATGCTCCTATTCCTCTCCCTGTTCATTTTACCAACCTAGGCAATTTAAACTCTTCTAGGATCCCTTTTCATGGTTCCCCTGGTGATCCTCATGGCTCTGCCTCACAGGTCTCAAGGTCTTGCTTCACTGGAAGCAATTCATTAGTATTTGTCTTTCCTTCATCATGCTGGAAGCTGGAGACACTCCTGAGTGTCACAAGTTTTCATTTCCAGTTTATGAGTTCCTTCCTTGTAGATGAATTTTTGTTGCTAGTCCTTAAAGACAGTATCTTCCTTATGTATTACATAAATAAATATGCTTAATGTACTGCTTATTAAGCCACTATGCACAAATAGAGACATTGCTATCACAGCTGAGAGATAAATATTTACTTTCAAGTCTCCAGAAAAGCCTGAATCCATAAATGAGGTCTTGTGATGATGTCCTCAAGAAATCCCTTTCCTAGTGATATTCAGATAATTCCTAGTATATACTGCCAGCTCTTCAAGACTAGACATGGTCACTTCAGAATTTTCCCAACTGTTTCTAAAAAGTCAAATTTCTACAGCATTACAAGTAGTTTTGGAACCTCTTAAGGAACAGCATTCCTTCACCATAGTCAAAACCCCTAAAACAGCTACAATTTCCCTTCAGTGAATAGCAAACAGTTTTGTAGCCATATAGTGGAATGATATCTCCAGCACGCAACTGAAATTGGCTTAGTTATGGTAGTGGTCAAAAGCAACAGAGCAATAACCCATAAACCTATTTGATTATCTTTCAGAAATACCTTAAGGCATCAATGTACTGAACTTTATTATTTTTGTATTTGATAGGTTACAAGCAACAAATATATTACATTGGACTGTGGTACATCTTGCTGATGTACACACTATTACTTACCCATGGAGGCCAGATGGGAGATCAAACAATGCAATAGAAGACAAAACCCTGTGATGACTTGTTTATATATATAGCTGACAAAAGAAAACAAAAAAAAAAGATAGTATTGTGCCTTATCTGCAGCTGCTTTCGCAGAAATTCAGAAAATTTGAATTGCTGAACTACAGGAAGCTGCAAGTTGTGGATACTGCAGAAAGCTTGGAAGCTGCTGCTTCACCCAGACAGCCAATCTACTTCTAGTTTGGAAAATTATTTCCCAAAAATGCAATCACATTTTCTTTTTCAAAACACTGAATGCTTTTTAAATACATCACAAGCATCTCATTAGGAAAGGAAACATTTCAAACATTCTTAAAGTCTGTAAGCCAGACTGTAGTCATCTCCAAAAAGAAAGCAACTTTTTTTTTACTTCCTCTGAGAAACCAAGATAAAAAAGGACAACTTCAATATATAACGTCAGCTCTAGAGTAACCTTCCAGGCCACATTCACACATCTACCTTTATAACTGTTAATCTCTACTTTCTAGCAATTTTTAATGACCCGAGGAATCAATCTACCGAATTCTGGTTGTGACACAAAAAATTCTGGACCATTCTGCATAAATCAACTATGTAGTCCCTTAAGGTCTGAGATGTCCAGTGAATACTAACCTTGTCCTTCACACACAGTAGTTCTGTGCCCAGAACTTGTTGGACCATCCTTAATGGAGCTCTCCTTTTTCATGCTGACTGCAACAGCTATGTTTAACTTCCAGTTCAGTAAACACATTGATGACAACTTGCTTCTGCAGGCATCTTCAGTTGCTCTGCAACATAACCAGCAATCTTAAGGTTCCCTCCATCCTCCAGCCCTTCTGCAAATCTCCTGCATTCATTACAATCTGGAAAGTGGTGGAATTGATAGGATTTGTCCTTATGCTTGGATTTGGAGTGACACAGCTGGTTCGGAGGGGGAATTTACTCCTGTTTTACAAGTTCTACCTCTCTAATCTCTGTAAAGAATGCAGATGGTCATGAAGGAACAGAATTACTTATAGTAGGAAAAAACCCTCTAATTGACAAACCTTATGCAGTTATAGGCCCTTATTCACTACCCTATAGTAATGATACTATATACAATAGTCCTTATTCTTCCTACATTTATGTTACAATTATCAACAGACAAGATTTCTTTGATACTGTTTTCCTTCTAGCCTGTGTTGTGTCTGGTAGAATTCAGTAAACCAGTAACACTAAAATAATGCAGACACAGACCATGTTCTCACAGTCAGTTACTATGTTGTAGTACATAGCAAGAGAGACAAGAAATTTCAAGACTGGTGGCTTGCAACAGCTGTCTCCTTGCTGATCCTATCTGTGTCCTCCTCAGGGAAATTACATGTTTCAATAGCTTTTTTTGGATTTGGCTTTGTTTTAATCTTCCTAAACTACAAATGAGACATTCGTTGTTTGTGGTCTGACCACGCTTGCTTTTCTTCCATTTTTTCTTCATACCCTAAGCTTGGTTTTTGACACTTACTTGTGGTGGTGCATCTCTCCCCCCCACCCCTCAGGTCACACTATGAGCTGAGAAATAGGCCTCAGCCTTGAACAGCACCTGGACTGAGCTCTCTTGAAGAAAGTTTCCAACCCAAATTGTGGCCAGGAGGGAAAATTACTATGACTAAAGCCTACTCTCTTCAATGCTATAAAGAGCAGTCCTAAGTAGGACCCTTTGAGCTCTCCTGGACCACAGTGAGCTGCAACCAGCAACCTCCTTCTCAGAGCCAGTGAACTCTCAAGCCTGCTATATTTGGAGGATCACCAGACGACAGCAGATCCTGGGCTGACACCCCCACTGCTCAAGGCTCAACTCTTTGTCCATTGAGAAGATGCAAAGGCATCTGATGTGAGCACATCACTGAATTCGAGGGGCATTTTTCACAGGTATACCTTATATATATTTCTCTAGGTCTGTGGGCATGAGAGTGTGAATATTCTGTAGCAAATGTACTATGAATGGTGCTCTCCTAAGGTATTTAAATTTGTAAGCTAGGCCTGTAAATGAGCTACTGTCATGCTGTAGTCAATTCTATATTTATCTTTTGTTAAATTGTTTAACTTAAGTTATCGATTGAGTGCTGCTAAATCTTTAGGCCTAAACTATTGGTCAAGACTGTGGCTCAGTTTAGCTGTGGCTTTGAACCTTGTGCCTAAATGGGAAAGTCTTCCTTATTCCTTTTTACCTTTTCCTACCCTAACTCTTTTGTTCCCCCCACTCCCACAGATAATTTTTGGGTTGACTTTGGGGTTAGATTGATTGATTTTAGGTTTTAGTCTGATTTTTGTCTGTTTGCTTTAGCCATCTAGTAAGTAGTAGAGTGGACCTTGCCAATGAACTTTTTCAGCCTTTCACTTTTATACTAAATCAGCTTTTGCCAAGACATATGTCCGTGATTCTATAAGTGACCTTAAAACACACATTCACAATATTACTTCTGTCTAACTGCAGCAAAAATGGAAGCCACAGATGTGGAGAAGGGGAAATTAAAAGTTTTATTAAGTGCAAAAGTGAACAAAACCCACAATAAAAATCATTGAAATGACCCATTACCTCAAACAAACTATCATGTGACTTCACTTATACATTGACATACACATGATCAGGCAAATCATCACAACTACAGTCTAAAAAAGTAATATTAGCAGTTCCTTTTCTCTACGGACTGGCAAGGAGAAAGCAGGCATTTCCAAGCCCTGATAAATGTCAGTAATTCAGGGTATAAGAGCAATAAGAACAACATCTGGCATTAGTATGAGTATGCATATCCTTAATTTCCCTTGTCTCCCTCTTCCACTGCATCACAGGCAGCGAGGATCACCTACAGAGATTAAGTGATGGTGTCATGATACCCTTCTGTGCAAAAATACTTCTCCTTTTACAGATGTTGAATCATTCAAAGTGTGTCTGCTTTGCTGGCATTCAAAGAACTTTGGAGTTAATACCATTTAGCTTTCAACCTTCCTTAGGTATAATCCTCTGTTATTCTGTAAAATCTCAGGGCAGCCAAATTCTGTATGGTGTCACAGGCTTTAGGGTACAGCTTCATGAGGCGTAGCACGTATAGGCAGTCACATTGTCTCTCCAAGCTGAGGTGAGGGGGCATCCACGGCAAATTCAATTTCAATTTAAAGTGGCTGATTCTCATAGAGGGCATTAAACCATCCAAAACTGCCCTACTCTTTCTAACCTCCCTTTTCTCTGTTCGTTCGGGTTTTTTTCTGCTTGATATTGTCCAAAGCCTGCATGCCAAGCTCTTTAACATGGGAGCTATTTGGGCCTACTTACATTTAGAATCCTTAGAAAACATCAAAATACAAAACAAAGAGCATCTAACTAACAATAGGAGATTGTAAGTACTGGTTTATTTGTTGAAGAACCTCAAAAAGTATATGCAAGTAAAACAAGTAGCATTCTACATTACTGAAAACTGTGAAATAAAAATATTTTTCATTGTGCTTCATGCCACATGGTAAGTCCTAAGCAGAATGAAACTTCTGCTCCTTATGTAGATTGCTGAGGAAACCTTCTCTGGAATAAGATTTAATGATTGGGGTTAACATCATCCTGGCCACTGCAGCAACTTCTGTGTTCTTCTCAGATCTCAGAGCTGGCCTCTTAATCAACACTATTTCCCAAAACATTAGTTTATTTGGTTCTATTAGTTAGCAAAACATACAGTTTTCTGCTACATCTTCTGTCTCCAGAATTGTTATACAACTGTGTTAAAGTCACAGCCCTCAGTCTGTGGTTGAGCAGCTTCTGAGCCTAAGCCAAGATTATTACAGTGCCCTTTGGTCTTTATCTTGATAGGCTTTGCCGGCATGAGGTACCGAAGGTTTTTCCAAAATCTGGAATTCACAGGAAGAGATTTATCTTTTTTCCACTTCACCACCCTCTTTGATGGTAAAAGTGACAGTGATTCTGGCAAGAAATTGTAGTCACTTACAGGCATATATTCAATTAATATGATCTTAGTTTTTCTTTCAACTAGGGCTTTATGCAGTCCACTCTCAAGTTCATATATGGCTCTGTCAGAAACATAGTTCTGGCTCAGTATAATGATTAATCTTCTGCTTTTATCAATGAATGAATTGATATCATCAACAAACGCTGCAAATTAAAGATAAATTTATTGTTAAATTCAATTGAAAAGATAGGCAGTGAATCGACTTATCTTTTAAATTCACATATGTACCAGAAATGTCCCTCTTATGAAGTGACATTTAAGCATCTTGCCCTTATGAAGAGATTAATGTGTATAAAAGATTAAGGGTCTCTGAAAATTAACTCAGTATTGGTCAAAGCTTATTCTCTAGAGCAGATATAAACCTACTTAATAATCTCATCTACCCTAGACAGCTGTCTGGCAGTAGTCACATGGATAGAAGGTGACAGCAAAATCTAACTTCCCCCCCAACCAGACATCTCTTTGCTCTTTCCTAATAGATACCATTGGAGTGATTCCACAGAAAGGCACAAACAGCAACCTCTCACCAAGTATTCTGTAACCCTCAGGTTGCACCTTCCTTTATGACATCAAACATCCAAATCTATTTCCAGTAATCCAAGGTGAAGAAGACCAGCATGTGATGGCAGAAGGAGTTCCAACTGTGTTTCACATTGATGACTTTTGGCATGAAAAGTGGTGAATGAAAGTGAATGGTGATACCCTTTAAACATCAAATTGAATTTTCATGCACAGCTTCCAGTGCTTGTTTTAGCACCATGGGACAAAGTCTGCATAAATCAGAGATCTGGACAACATGACTTGTAGAGAAAGGCAAAGCAAACTGCAGAACTAACCTAATGAAGAGAAAACTGAGGGTAAAAAGAGGCTGACAAGGGTATTACAACACCAAAGGATCGTGTAAAAAGAAGGAAATATTCTATTTTCCATGTTCACAATGGATCAGGCCAGAGAAAAGGAAATAAGCTAAAACTATTGAAAGATGTCAGTAAACACTTTTTTAATACTTAAAGAAAGAGAATAGGTTAAAAAAAAAAAGGCTTGCAAGAGCTGTGGCACCTCTCAGGTTAGAAAAATTTGTCAGGAATGGATATAAGGAGACAAGATCCTGTTTAATGAAGGATGGTGACTGATCTTATTGTTCTGTGGTTTGAACAATGAAATTCTATTCCTCAACTAGATCTTTGGACTAAGTGGAAACTTGTAATACCTTTTATCCAAACACTTGCAAAAAGCAGATGTCAGATACATCCATAGGCCAAACAAAATTCCATTTCTTATTTCTATTTTGTTATGGCACCCATTTCATTCAGAATATGGTTTCAACCACCACACTGAAGATACAGCAAACATACAAGTTACCTAAGAATAATTAGTACCAGAAACACCAGCTGCTCTGTGCTATAAATGTGAGTACATTAACTGGCCCTCGGCAAAAGCAGAGCAAAAGCACTATTACTGTGAAATATCTGACACCTTCTGTGTCCTCACCTTAACCTTCTCGATGTTTGCTCTTTCATCCTTTCATCTTGGGTCTTTGTAATTAGTGATATATGTGTGCATATGTGTGTAAGTGTATATTAATTAATAAATGTAACTATAAAACATGTAAAATGTTTGCAAGCAAACTTTGCATGCACATAGTCCAGATTAAATGAAAACTGTATCCTTTCAATGCACAGCACATGGCAGAATTCCTTCTAATTATAGACTTTACCTTTTTGTGAACTTGATGAGCCTATTCAATGACAAGAATATTCAATACACTCACCTCCTCCAGGGAATACATCCCTCTCAAATATACATAACTTGTACCCAAAGTTTTCTTCTAATATCATGGGCAATATCTTCAAAGCAAATTCTCTCTCTTCTTCAATGGGAGAAGCACAGTCTTTCAGGTAAGACACAAATGCATCATATTCTTTTCCATCTGAAAAGAAATCACCAACTGTTGTCTTGTTATCAACCATTAGAAATCCAGTATCTGATTCATTATTCTGGTTTTCAAACTTAGTGTCTCAGTAGCAAAGCATCTAGAAACTCCTGCTCTTTCTTCTGAAGACTCTGAAAAGTCTTCAAACACTCTTCATCGGATTCAAAAAATGTCCTGAAGAAATTTAATTTTGATATAAAGATTCTGATTGCATTTGGCAAATACTTGAGAACATTACCTTTCTACATTAAAGTGCTTTTTAAATAAAATCAGATTAATTTAACCAATTAATGTCACACCTGTGAAGCTCAAGATATGAAGGGAAGCAAAAAATGTGTCTGTAACCTGATAAAATTGCTATTTATGTGGTATCGCAGATTTCCACATTTATTTTACACTTTGTCTAAGAGTATCAAGTAGAATGGGTACTGGCAAAAGAGAGAAAAACAGTTAATTTTTTTTGTTACGAGAGTATGCCTTGTCTGGTCATGGTTTGGGAAATCAAAGACCAATCCAGAGGCCGGGTCCACCGCACTGCCCCAGAGCCACTATCAGGATTGATACACCAGCACACGTGGCTTTTCTTCTTAAACTGCACTCCTTTGTTTCCCTTTCTGAATACTTTACCACATAAGAGAGAACACAAAGTCAAGTCCATGAAACCCTACACCTTCAAGAGCTCTAGGAATAGGCAATCCATTGCCTAGTATTCAACAGGCAGCTCCTCCAGGGTGGCCTAGTCCAGGATCTCAGAGATTGTCCCTGTAACTCAGTGTACACTGTGATAGCTGACATCAACAACTAGACAAATAACACTGGCAGGCATAAATGACATCCAACCATTACTGAAAAATCTCCAACCACTGCTGTTTATTCAAGTTATATTCAAGCTGATTTAGAGACAAAGAAAGGCCAAGAAAATCAGACCCATATATACAGCAAGTTTTGTCACTGCAATTTTCAGAAAAATAATTCCTAAAATTGAGTAATTGTCAGGCTTGCTTGCTGTGAAGGTCACAGAGCTGGTGCCTGTTGAGATACTGGTAGTGTGCACTCCAGCTCTCCTTAAGTGCATGTAGTGACAAACCTATAAACATGCAATGGCCTCTACAGTCAAGGGAACATTTTAACCTTCACCTTACTGAAGGGCATCAGTGAGGTGAAAAAAAATTGTGTCAGTCTATCCATCTGACAGCTCCAGAGTGTTCATCCTCATCACAAATAGACAACTGCAAATTTCTCCACCCCTATCAACTTTTGTGATGAAGAACATGTCAGAACAGAGCTCATCTGAACAGCTGACATCCTCTCCACTGCGTGTTCCATAGGAAGCTTCTTCACTCTGTTTATCTGCTGTCATTGCCACATGTATATAACAACACACTTTAGCACCTGACCATCAAGTTCTCTTTTATATATTCTTTGTTTCTTCTCACACTGCTCCTGAATTTAAGATAAAAAAATTATCTTCGTCAAAGATGGTTTTTTCATAGAACCTACCAGAAATTATTTTTTAATCAATACACTTATTTCAATGTCAGCATTAGCAAAATCATACCTCCAGCAGTATCATCTCTTCTGCATGTATCTCTGTAAAATAGAACAAAGTCGACCCTAAACATCACAAACACAAACACCACAGCTACAACAACAAACGGAAATAGCAGCGCAAGGACCATTCCAGTGGTAAATATGTGCACAGGTAGGTCTTGGGTCTTCCCTGTAAAACAGAAAAGCAGCAAATTATAGCCTTAACAAAGAGTATTATATGACAAGATTACTGTATCCAATACTGATGACACCTAAAAATCATCTCAAAAAAAACACAATGTTGATGGGAATCCTTTCCTGCTAATGCTTCAAGCACATACACATGCCACTAGTCCTGAGATGAAGAGGAACTACACAACATGGATTACTCTAAAAACTGGAGAAACAATCCTGCACACAATCACATACAGTTCATTTATGTGTGTGCAGGCTATGTGAGATCAAGACTGACACTACAGATCCTCATAGATGTGCAGCATCCCAAACTGATGGTCACTCACTTTTGTGATGAGTTTCCTTAAGGTTCTTTATTATTTCCTGTTATTATCTACCTTTCACCCCTCTCTCAGTCCCATCCATAAGTCCTTAATGTTCCCTTTAATCTGTTTGGCTGAGATATTTTTGTATTTTTTTTCTCCAGTCTCTTTCAGGCTTTTCTTTTTCTTTACTATTATTATTATTATTATTATTATTTTATCTTTGGGTTTTTAGTTCCAAATGCAGATTTTTAACACTTCAATCTTTGTGAATTTTTTTATGAAGGCACTGTCAAGACATGCTCATTGTAGTCAGCATTTCTTTTGCTTTGGATTACTTCTGCCCCTGTCTGAGAGCAGGAGGAATCACCCAGGGGTTGTTATGTCCAGCACCAGATGGATGAGGGCCTTCATAAGCGGACAGACATATTAGGAGTGGTGTTTTGAAATGAGTACCCTGCCCTCAGGATTGAGAAGGCTGGCATGATTAATAATTAATAAAATTACTTAATAAAAATTAATAAATTCTTTCTAGATTAGGCCATACCTTTCTTCAATTTTACTATTTTTATCTGTGTGCTTTCATCAGCTTGCAACATGCAGGTGAAATTTTGATGCATGTCCTCATCTCTTACTTTTTTAATCCGTAGTAGCCTCGTGACATAGAACTTGTTTCCCAACCTGCAACATAAGGAATGGTGTTAGCAACCCTATCTGTACAGAAACCTACAACCACCTGAGAGGCAGATTTTGAGGGGAAAGGTTCTAAAGAAAACCCTCAGACTGTGGTTTTACTGAATTTGCAGTTCCACAAAGTGTAGGACATTATCACATACTAAATGCAGGATTTTCAGGAAACCTACTGTAATTTTTTGAACTCTTCTTCACATACTGAAGGTTCATTCTCAGGGATACCTGTGCATTGTTCTGGAAACGTTTGGTTAATTAACCAGTAGAGGCTGGCATCTTCTTGCATATAATAACCCAGGAAACCTGTGCAATTGAGTATCTCTTCTTTACCTACAAAAAAAGCGTAACATGAGAAGATCTAGTGAGAAGCAGTATTCATGTACACAGTGCAAGAAAATGTCAGCTTTCCAGGCAACATATCCTATGAGCTGTGCACCTTTCAGGATTTCATAGCCCCTTCTCAATGTTTTACAGGTGTTACACCTGCACTGGTGGTGTCTTCAGCAATCATGCACTGTTGCAAAGTGACAGTCATGCATTGCTTTCTTTCAGACAAATCATCACAGCCAGGTGAGTTTAAATAGGCCTGAGAATTTCAGGCTTTAGAGAACTAAAGGGAATTTGACTTGATGATGCTTATGGGTTCCTTCTACTTCAGATATTCTATGATTCTATAAACTAGACAGTGCTCCGCAGGCTGAGAAGATAAGAGGACAACCTGTCACCAGTGCTCCAGGGCCAGGTAAAAGTAAGTAACTGGTAAGGGGAATTACAACAATTAATTCATTGTAACAGGTAAACTATATATGATTACCGAATAAAACCAAAGCCCAGGCTGAACATGCACAGAGAAAATTATCGTCTCAGTATCACAACTGAAAATTCCTGAATACATGAACAAGTCACTTACTCAGTCAGCTACTTGTCCCATTTCAAAGCACTAACTGTAACTGACAGGAACAACCCCATAAGGTTTTGATAGTTTTAAGAAATTGCAAAACTAAAAGGACAACTGGACACTTGGAAAAAATAAGGGCAGAAGACTGCAGCTCTGGAGTGTGAGATTTTTTAAACTCTGCCATGGGAAGCCTGACCTGGATTTAGCTGCAACCATCTAGGCTATTCCAGCATCATTTCCAGGGAATACACCCAGAATGCCCTTTATTAAGCCAGGAAAAGTGCATGTTAGTCTTTGTTCAGGGCATCATGCACAAATACTTTCCAGTAAGCAAGGTCTGCACAGCAATTCTCTAAGAGCACATAAAACTGACTTCTCAAGATTTGTCAGAGACTTCTAGAACCTTCAAAGCAAGATCCAGCTGAAAATCTGGCCATCACAGATTCAGGCCTTAGAAATCCAAATTACAGTTGCACAGACCTAACCTTCCAGTATCATTGACCTTGCAACTCTAGCATTTTCAGCATATACAAGACCTATTTGGAGGCAAATATTATAGAACGCCATTTTAAACAATGAGAGATGTTAAAGGTCACGGACCTGGCTCATCCTAAATTCCCTTCCCTCTCTACCATGCCATCTGTCTCATCACTCAGCAGGGAGTTCAATGACCTTATCAAATGATCTTATCAAGGCAGAAAAGGGATGGAAGACAGGTAGTTCATATGTATATGATGCCAGACCCTTCTAACTTCTAAGGGTTGGGACAAGCACAGTAACGAGACAGAAATGTGCAGGAAGGGTGTACTGGGAGTTTGGAAGGCATGAGGAACCATAGGATTGGGATACTACCATTGGGAAAAGGACTTAGCAAGCAGTATTGGCAGGAAGGCAGCAAAATTAATATCTGAGGTCCTAGATGAGCAAATGAGATATGGGTATGAGCCACAGAGGAGACAAGCTTTGGAAAGGAAGGATTAGCTACCCAGAAGAGAGAAGCCTCAGGAACAGGAGAGGAAAAAGACAGGTAAATTTCTGTTTTTAAAAATTATTTATAGCCTCAATCGCAAACTCCTGGATCCTGCCCAAGACTGTGTGAAGCCTGCAGATCATTTTATCTAACCTACTTCCAGCTAGAAGCACAGATAAGGTCTCTTGACAATACAGATCTTCATGCACACATTGCCAGGACCGTCATACCTCACACTTCTCACTTCCCTGAGAATAACATTTTCGACCGCATCAGGTATCAGGTGATTACTCATTACTGCTGTTCACTGAGTGAACCATACATCTTTTATACATTGCTTCATGGGTTTTGCTATCTACAAAAGAAAGCCATGGAGAGATGTTTTACCACCACCACCACTTTCTCCTGCAGGTTGTAGCAGTAACCTCAGCTTCTGCCTCTCTGAAAGAGTACATTTAGGGTACTTGTATATCAATCATGTAATACACTAGGCAAAACATTACCAGATGTGAGGTTAGATCAGATACAGGATGATGCACAGACAATTCTTAGTTTGGTTATACTTACCCAGACCATCAACCATAAAGAAATCAGAACAAAAGCCTGTAGGTAGAGTAGCTACACAAACATTTTTGTGTTATTTCATACCTATTTCTGTTTCAATTTCTTCATGATGTCCAACTATCTCCAAAGTTACAGCCTCTGCTGCATCTAAAACAGAAGTACGGCTATTGAAGTAATACCTTACTTACATTCTTCCATAGTAGAAGTTACATACGTGCTCTATATCTAAAATTAATCACAAACATTCAATTTAATTCACAGAATATCTGGATTCTGGCATTACTGAGTAGTTTAAAACCCAGTATGCCTTGTTAAATTTTTTCACATACATATAAATACAGAGTACAATTTGCAATGGTTGGAAAGGCTCTTGTGCAAAATTCTCAGTAAGTTTAAATAACTTACTTAGAGCAGCTATTTTGAAAAAAAAAATAAAACTGCAGGGAAAACATACTAAATATATCTTCCAAAATTGGTTATATTTCATCTTAACTTCTGCTTTTTTACTTCTCAAATTATTCTGAAGTAGTTCAGATTACCAGACTTGTTCCCCTTGGTATATATTTATCAAATGAGAAGTGCAATGAAAAATCTCCATAGTAAAATGAACCAAAAAGTATGCTTCAAAATTTTAGAAAGCTTTCTTACCTTCTTCTACTACAAGTTTAATTGTATTTGTGCTGTGGTATATCCTTCCTTCATGACTGATTAAAATTTTACAGGTATATATCCCAGAGTGCTGTACTGTTAGGGTTCTAAAATTTAGTTCCCTCTCTGTTTCATGTTCATAGTTCTTGCAGTCCTGCAATAAAATAAAACCAGAAAATACTATTCTGTAGCAAACATGCATTCAAAACATTGAAGAAATGATGAGGTTTTTTTGACACAAGTATCACCATCATCTTTTCACTGTCTCAATGACAAGTGTCTGACCCAAAAGAGGTGTGCACCCAATTTTCACTCATGGTCACTTAAATGCCACATCTGAACATTTAACCCATTAGAAGTTGAGAACATTGCAACTGAGGAAAATATAACTACCTATGGCCCTATCCATCAATGGTCCCATCATCCCAGGCCCTGAAACACAAGAAAACAGGGCTGTAGTTCATTCTTGCCAGGTTACTCCAGATGCCTTTACTAAATCAGTCAAAATCTCTTCCAGAAACTGATAGATCTTGGAGTGAACAGGGTCTGTTACTCCAACCAGGAGACCTGAGAGGAATAAGGAGCACTTCTCAAAGTGATGACTTGCCAAATAATGAACAGAACTGGATCTGTTACACATGTAAAAAGTGTTCAGAAACAGAAAAATTGAAAAGTTTGTAATTACTTTACAAGTACATGCCAACTGTAAAATAAAAATCTTGGCACCTCATTTAGCATCAGTACAATATCTGTATCAGCAAAGTGGCAGCTGGCTAAACCAGCTGCTGCCTAAATCAGCAAACAGACATGCACATTCCAAACTACGAGTTTAACAACTTCTGAAACAGATGTATTTTTTTAACAAATCTGAGGGCAGACAAAAACTTTGTTTTGCGTACCTGTCTAAAGTTTTTTGCCCTAATCCCATGAGAAATTAAAGCTTTACAACGTTTGTAGATGCTTCTAAAAATTTGTTTGCAATTAATATTTCCTGTAATTAGATGTTTTGTTTCTATAGGCAATGATTTGAGTGACACTGTTTCAGTAATTACCTTGTACCATGTTATGCTCTCATTTTCATAGATGGACAAATCACTGCATTTCAGTGAATGACCAGTTCCAGCACTTTTAATTTCTGTAGTCAAATGATTTTTGTTGAAACAGCTACTTTTATTTCTTTCAAGTACATTCAAGGTCCATTTTTGAATTGTTAAATTTTGTTTTCCATTGCTAAGAAAAAAAAAGATAAAGCAAAATCAGTTTTAGGAGCTTTTAAAAATTATGCAGCTTAGTGAGTTACAAAACACAAATAAATTCTCAAATACATCTGGTAGGTAAAAAGTACATCTACAGTGACCTAATTATTTTTATTCCCCTTTATACTTTCCCACTCCCAAATAAGTGTTATTTCCTTTAACCAAACAGGTTACCTAAACTAAATGCACTACCGCAAAACATTTGACAATACAATTATATCTATTGAACATGACAATATATGCTACATTGACCTGAACAAGGATGCAACTGTCTGTGACATCATGAACAGTTACATGAGAGCATCAAAGAATCTTGGACCTTGAATCAGCTAAAGATCCTGCAGGCTTAATTTCTTAAGTGTTGCTAAGGTTAAAAGCCATAACTGAAAAATATATTTGTAAAATAAGTGATAAGACTGGCAACTCTGATATGGTTCATAAAGCAACATTAATCATTGTTTGATACTCTGCAGATAGTCACTGATATTTTGGAAATATTTCTAAACTCCACAAGTCTCATGAATCACAGCATCATTTATGGATTCAAGCATGTCTGTAAAACAAGGCATTTTGGAAAGGGTGCATCTCTTTGTCTTTTGAGTCTGAACTGCTCAGAGATCTACAGTAGCTGAGCACCCCAGGCTGACTGGAAGAGTCAGGAACTACCACTTCTGCAGCAGAGGCATCACATCCCATGCAGTGTCTAGAAAAGATCACACAAATATGCTCAAAAAATACCTCTTTTGAATATCTGGGAGCTGATGATTGTCATTTAGATATCTACTAAGTTCTATCCATATATTCCTTGAGAGAATCAGATTATAGCTGTTATTTCACTGATATATCCAGATACATGACTACCAAGGGAAAGGAAGCTGGAGGACTTTTGACTTAAATTTGGCAAAGTTAGAGCTTAAGAGAAAGCCATATGTTGCTGTCAGTTAGTGGGTGAGATTCTGACAGTTAATGGGTGAGATTTTGCAATTAGTGCATAAAGCTCTCATTTGTTTTCTGAACAAGCAGGGCCTGACAAAGAAAAAGCAGCAATCACAGAGCACTTCCCTCCAATGTCAGTCATATCTTCATAAATATGTTTGAATCTTTCTGCCTCCAAGAAAAGAAAAAAAAATTGCTTCCAGAAGTGCAACTGGTCAAGAATTGTTTCAATGAGAAAGGCCAAGAGGACAAAGAAGTTGGAATGGAGAAGCATCCCTGGTGAGTACATCATCTTAAATACCATTCTTGACATGCCTTTTGAGTGTACAGGACTCAGAAGAGCTATTAGGACATCATTTTTATGATGAATTTAGACCAAGTCTTGGGTTGTTTCTTTTCTGCTTTTTAAGCCCCCTAAACAAATGTATTTATGTATTCTGCTCACCCTCTTTGCACTGTAGCCCTTTTTCAACCTACACAGGTTCTCCTTACTCACTTGAGATGTTTATTACTCGTAATTGACTCTTTAAACGAAAACATCGTGGTTTGGTTTCTAAATCAGCTACCTATGCTGTTACAAACAGGAAAAGCCTTACCAAAACTTTTCCATCAGAGATAAGCTTGCATGGGTATTCACAGTGGGTGGAGTCCTTCTCACCTATTCTTCAATATCATATTTACACATTTAAATCAGAGCTACTAATCACAGTCAGCAGTGGGACCACAGTCAGTAGTCAGCCTGTTACAGTGCAGTTTATATGACCTATTTTTTATGTTTGGTTTAGGACAAGATAATCTGTGGCCCAGAAAGGCCTCTCTCTCCCTGACAGTAAAGGTACCTAAGATAAGTTTAGGTGTAGACATAAACATTATATCAAATTAATTCCACTGAGTCTGCGTGTTTCTTTAGGCATCACTCTACCAATCTGAATACTGTCAGAGAAGCAATTTACAGATCTAGCCACGAAATGCATATGATTTTACTCTCTAAATTCAGCAGATGAAAGAAAAGGATCTGTAAAGCCACATGTTCCCCTCAGCACTGTCACTCCACAGAGGGTTTCTTCTGTGATCCTGTTTGGGGAAATCACTCGAAGTGGATCAAGATATTCTACCTGATGAGCCAAAATCTGGCAAGGAGAATGTCCCTGGAAGGTATTAAAACCATACCTATGCAAACAAACATTAATTTGTCTTGCATCATTTCTAGTTGCCTGCCATATAGAACGGTTTTCAATATATATAAAAAAAAAGGCATTTAGGTGTATTTTTTAAACTGCTAGTGTCTGAATTGTTATATTTTTATCCTGGTTTTTACTTGTTGAGAGTCTTTAGTGATATTTTGTCAGGAACAAACCATTTCTGGTTTAACAGACTTTCAATCTTCCCCCAACAAACCCACCAAGAAGGAACAACAAAATCTAGCTTGGCTCAGAAGATGATACAGGGAAGTGAAAGCCCTTAGAGAATATAAACCAAGTTTACTGGATACATAACCAATTCTAAGTCATCCCTTAGCTATTTCACTGCAGCAAGCCAGTGTTATCGCAATATTTCAATCTACTGCAGAAACTGTCACTCTGCTTTCCAAATTGCAGTATTAACTCCAAATGCATGTTCCTACAGCTTTCAACTGTTCTAATCATATTGAAAAATTGAACAATATTAGGATTTTAAAATTTATCGTGTATTTATCATGGTTCTCTGTAGTTTTGGGTTTTTTTCAGGAACGTGTAAGTTCCCTCAGTTTCAAGGTCACCAAAACAGAGCGACCTGATGACCTGCTTTTTTGTATTCTGTTTTTCTCTTTGACAACCACAGGATATAGGCTATAAAAAACACCCATACAAATTAAAAATCTTTCCAAAGACCTGTGACACAGTTTTTTTCTGCTTACCACACTCACTACAAGTACATGTGAAATTTTTCAGCAAGAACGTTGCTGAAGATGGGCGCATTCATGCTTAGAGGTGATGTCCATTGATTCCTGAATTAACATCCTAAGTCTAGTGCACTAACACACGTGAACATATCAACACACATATATGCACACTTCAGCTATCTACATATGTCTCAGCAGGACACTTCTAGGTTAACTGTAAACCTTCTGATTCCTCTGTAAGTAAAAAATAAGTGGTTAAAACA
The DNA here is from genome assembly GCF_000738735.6 of Corvus cornix cornix. NCBI lineage: Eukaryota > Metazoa > Chordata > Aves > Passeriformes > Corvidae > Corvus > Corvus cornix. The sequence continues at coordinate 88,423,410 of NC_046332.1, read as the reverse complement.
CCATAAAAACATTGTTAGATCACCTTCGCCTCTTACTTCTTGTATATTGTCAGTTGTAACACAGCAGAAAAAAAATTCCTATGTTTAATTAGTTTGCAAAATCTGTCATGTTGTCTTCTTTTCTTGAAAATCTGCAGTATATGTAGCTGTCACATTGTTCCCTGAAACTGCCTAAACAGTTATAAGTAATCTAAAAATTATTTCCAATATAGCTTACAAATACCTATCCCCAAATTAATAGTTGAAAATTTAGAAGATAAATAAAAATATATTTAGCATACCTTCTTTCAAAAGTAACCCCTTTAACCTCCTATAAATACTCTGAAATTAAACTAATTCCACTCAGTCATTCTTATTAAATATTAAACCAGTTCAGTAGTCCACAATAGCCCACAATCTTTCCCTACAGAGACTGCTAAAATCCTCTGTCTCTGCAGAAAAAAAAATTTTCAATAATCTTCTGTATTTGCTGAAATATAACTCATTTAATTTGCCTGCCAATAGTGAAATCCATCATATGAAGTAAGCCAAAGATCCCATTAAAATCCATTATGCCTGTTGTTCCAGCAGTGAGACCTGTGAAGAGTTCTCACAGGAGGATTGCAAGCTTCTGGCATCATTCTGATCCTAACAGAAAAATGAGAATTCATATGGGCCTAATGAAAAGAAAAGAAGAAGGGAAGGGCAAGAGGAAGGGCAAGGGGAAGGGCGAGGTGAGGCAAGGCAAGGAGTTTCAGAGTAAGAAATTTTTTCCTCAAAGCAAAAATACTTTCTTTCAAAACTGATTTTTAAAATGTAGCAGCTAACATAGTCCTAGAACACAAGACAAAAAAGCAGAAAATCAAAACTCTCAATTTCAAACAAATGCTCTGATGTAATCAAGACTTTTTTGCTCAGTTTCTCTCTTAAGCAAATTACTAAATCAAGACATTTCATAAAGGATTCTGATATTTTCATGTTTTCCAGCAATTACTTATTTTAACAAACCTCATTTTAATAGTTTTACTTCAGTTCTTTTCCTGTCACTTCCTTCTTCTATATGTAAGGCTGTTTCCTTCAGTTTTGAGGTTTACACTTTTTCATAATAACTTGATAGTATTCTTATGATTTACTGTGGATTTACTGTCATTACTCCAAGTCCGTAAAATAATCAGAAAACCACAATGATCATGAATTAAGCCTGGGGTTATCATAGCTCTCTTCTCTTCTGTCCTGTATTTTAGACTCCTTGTGGCAGTCTCCTTTGGTAGCCTGGCAATTCAGGTACGATCTCCACCTATCTTTCCCCGTGACAAAATTAGTCAGTCTGCATTTTGTGCCACTGATTAGGTGGTATTAGAGTGAGTTTTATATTTAATAGCTCTTTTTGTGAAGAGACAATGTAGACAACTGATCAACACAACAAAACTGCACAACAAACTAGACAAACTACCATATTCATCATCCTTAATGAAAATTCTCTTGAATTTGAAATAGATGAATACATTTTTCTCAGTATTTACCCTTCAATTAAAAATACTTTGCATTTCATATACCATGACTCACTACTTTTTAAAATAATATCAATAAGGAGATAATAGTAATGATGCATGGAAAAATAAAACAAGGAGATTGCAGCTTCCAAGTTAACTTGGAAGTTAACAACTGAAGTCTAGCTTCGAACAGTAAAGTATCGAACTTGAGCCTGCGATATTTCTGGAAAAACGTGGGGAGCATTTTTCAGTATCCGCGTCCCGTAACCTTTACAAACCTGGCTAGAACCTTAAAATTATTACTTGGAGAACAGCACAAATCATTACATGCAAGGTAATCTGCTTCAAATGAATTGTTGCTTCAACTGTAAATGCTGAATTATGGGTTTAGTGCAAGTTAGTCATAAGAACTCCGTGCAACAAACTTTTGATTTAGTCCCTTAGTCTTTTAAGGTGTTCCAGTGAAGACTGGCACCAAATAATGGAGGCCCATCCTTATTTCTCCTTTTAACCCATAATGTTCTACAGCAGTAAGAAATCAAATGCAATTATTTAATTTGTTCTTTGAATGGCTTCATGCAGGGAAAGGTTTGAACAGAAAGCAGAGTTTAGCTATGCTATGTTTAATCTTTACGATACAGTTAGATGATTTGGCAAGCCTCATAGCATGAGATCTGCTCAACACAGCAAGCAAGAACAAGTCTGGGGAAGAAGACAAGCAAATGTTTCCTTTTCCTTGTCAGGGGACAGAAGGGCTGCCTGACACTCATTTTGCTTAGGTAATTAATCACAAGCCAGAAAAAATGCTACCTGCCTTATCAAAAGGTTTACAGAACATTTAAAAGGCTGAAACTCCTTATAGATATTTGTAAATATTAAAAGTTCACCTTGACAGTTATTGTGAAATGAAGTGTGAAATGACACTGCAGTTAATGCAATTCCCTGAGCCCCTTTTAGATAGATGCCACTATCTATACAAAACAAGACAAAGAAATTATCTTCATCATAGACATGTACACAGGCAAGACATTTATACATTCTGATGTGTACCCACCTGTGAATGACAGAGTAATTCCCAGAGTCACTGAGTTCAGCTGGCCAAAACTCCAGAAAATTCATTTGTGAAACAATTCTGTGTGTTTCCTTTACCAGTTGCCGCTTTCCAGCACTTTCTTTGTACCAGTTTATTGTGTATGCTTCTTCCTGAAAATGTTCTTGCCTTGACTCAAGGTAACAAAGGAAAAAATATTCCCCTTCTAGAACATCAATGGAGGCACGAAGGGGGCACAGCTTTTCTTCAGAGAAAGGGGAAAAAAGATACGTTAGGAAGCCAAGTACTTGTTTCAGAAAATTACATTAACCTGACTTTAAAGTAATTTGCTGTGCTGCTGGTATCTTATAAAGAGAATTCTTTCAGCAAAGTGGTCTGGCAGCATTTATTTATTTATTCCTACAATATTTTCTGAAAACCTCAGTTTTCCACACCTTTATTCTATCTTACCAAAGCAATACCAGAAGAAAAAGGCAGCTGAAAATAAAAAGACATTTCCCTATCTCTATGATTCTTTCACATGAGTTCCACAGAGTCAGAATAAAATTCTGAAAGGGCAGAATCTGGCCTCACTCTACAATAAAGCAGCTCCCACAAATGGAAAGAGAAAGGAGAAGTTCTTCACATATGGTTTGACTTGACAAATATGTCTGAGATAAAAGCACAGAACCTATAAATTAACATTTGTATTTCCTTATCTTCTTAATTAAAACAGAATCATTATGTAGATATATTTCTGAAAAACTTCAGATATCTTTGGAAAGTTGCCTTGGAACGAGATTATGTGTGTAAAATTTAGTTTTTAAGTCTGCCTTTCCGCACAAATTTCTCAAATTTGCTTTTGCATACAGAAGTCATGAAAAGTACAGAAAAGGAACCATGATCTAGCATTAAGAGTCAAAAATAAAATCAGCCTTCAGTCTCTCTTTCTCCTAAGGTTCTCAGAGATTATTGTTGTTTAGCACCTATTGTGACCACACTTCTGAATGGCACAAAAAGAAGCAGACTCTTTCTCTTGCTTGCTATGTCTCTTCACACAGTCATGGTCACATACAACATCATCAGGTTTCTCCAGGTAGCGTCCTTGCTTTTTCATTTCATAATTTTGGTGTTTGGGACCAAATTTCCCCAGCCTGGAGCTGGGCTGAAATTGCCAAACCTTTAAGTTTTTGTTCTTGGCTGCAAAACACAAAACTTGTCCTACTCCAAGCAACTGTCAAGATGCTGGCACATATTTTGAAGGTTCTGTTTTTGAATTGAAGACTTTTACTTACCAGTGGCAGATTCCATGACAAACATTACCAAAAAAATCATCAGAGTCATTTTCTTGAGTTACTTCTCACTTCTGAAAAAAAAGAAAAGAAACTGAATTTCTCTTGTTTGTTCTGAAAACCTAAGAAAAAAAAAAACAGATTCACAGTTCATCACAAGTGCAGTAAAACATTCCTTGGAGCATGTGAGCATTGTAACTATTGCCTGGTGCTGAAGAGGGATTTCCAAATGGGAAGTTACATATTTTTATCATAACAGCTATTTTCATACATCAGGTAATGTATCTAGATTTTTCTTTGCAATTTCACTTCAAATTCAGAAAGCACTGCAGGATTTCCTTCTTCCATTTTCTTATTTAATGCATGCATTTTGCAGTATTACAAAAGCGCTCAAATCCCAAGCCAGTAGATACCTACCACAGGATAGGACAGTGCTTTTTTTTCTCCACAAAGAGAACGACTTTGCAAGACTGGACCTTGTGGAAACAGCCAGTGGAAACTTCCCTTGTCTTCAGTGAGAACAGCACAATGTTGCAGATTGGATATGTTGATGGGTAACTTTGAGCCTGCTGGAAAACAATGAGACATGTAATTTCTCTCACAATTTGGTGCGTGGAGGCAATAAGCACCAGCTAAGAGTGCTAACATTTCCACTGGGGGGAAGGACATGAAGCAGCCTATATTCAGTTGCTTCATGTGTAGTCAACTGATTTCAAAGGCAAGTGAAAAACACCACTAAATAAGATCAGCTTGGAGCACTTTCTGAGGTTCCTCAGAACAGCAGGTTAACTGACAACCAAAGACAGAGCTACTCCTGAGACTCTGCCTCAGTTTTGCTTACAAAACAGACAGGTTAGATACACAACTCAGTTCAGCCTCTGAACCTAAAACAGACAACCTTGCTCAGTGTTACCCAAGCATGGATGGACAAATGAGACACATGCACACAAGATGTACTTCAGAGATCTAAGAGATCTGCCAAAAGAAATGTCATTAGCAATCCATGTCTTTTTTATTAAGCAAATCTGTTGCAATTTGAGAAAGCACAAACTTAATGTTGTAAGAGACTGCCCTGAGATTTACAGTCAGAAAGTTCCTGTGACCTGAAGAGTCTGGAGGCAAGAGGGTACTGCATTTCCCACAGTATTCCAGAATGACACCAAACTGAGTAGCTGCTCTCCCTCTCCTATCTTTCTTCTCAGTTCTTTACAAGTGTGTCATCATCCCATAAAGCACTGTAAGGAGATGGAGGAAGTGTTTCACATCCCTTTTTTCAGACAGCCTGGTAGGCAAATCCAGATTTAGAAAGCTAAAAGAGACTGGATGCTGAGTACTGGAACAAACAATTTCAGTTCCTTGTTACGCATGGAGATTCAAACTCCTATACTTCATAAGGAAAGAGGGGCCTCTCTCTTTAATTTCTCTAATCTTTTTTTCCTTTTTTATCCTATCACATTCAGAAGAAATACAGCTGCTAGAGACTACAAGACTATGATCCACTACATAAAGATAAAACCATTTATCACCAGATTTTTAACTCTAAATCCAGTTCTTTTTTGGTATATCACGTCAGCACACAGTGGAAGTTCGTTTGAATGCACACAGTATAATGGAAGCTATTTAGTAATGACCAGGTTTAAGATTCACAGCTAATGAAAAGCAAGACACAGGACCTTAATCTTACTCTCTCATTGCTGTTGAACCTGATCAATTTGTCTGAAATTGTTCACTGTAGGCTAAAAGTGTTTACATTTGAGCCACACAGTTTGAGTACTCCTCAATGAAAAGCTGGGGGGGGGGAAGATGAAAAGAAAGAAAAATGCTTTTAGTGAAAGTCAGCTAATACAAAGATAATCTTTGAGAAACAGAATAAGAATTTTAATTTTCGGAAAAAATTGAGAGTTATTTTAAAGTAAAAGGAAAAATTCTCTGCCTAATAAAGGAGTACAGAAATATTAAAGGACAGAATGCTGAGGCAATAGAGGGAAATGACAGTTTCAATGAAAATTGGTTAAATTACCAATTGTCTATAAGGATCAAAGTGACAATAGCTTTAAGCACGCTTTATAAATTTTATACCTGTTTAAAACCACTGATGGAATTTTAATAATAAAATATGGTTCTTAAAAATGCTTGTGCCACTGTGAAACCAACAAAAACTTTAAACAAACTGAAAGTTTAAATTCTGTAAAGTGCATTACCAATATCTCATTAATTAGAAAATTGTATATATTTAAGCAGCCTTAAAATTATTCCCCACTTTTCTAGAATCACCAGAAGATTTTGAAATGAAGTGGGGCTGATACACAGAAGTGACTGATCCTCTGTTTTGGATAAGTAACTCATTTTGATCAACACTTTTGGAAAACTCAATTTGGTCCTGAAGGGTTGTGACTTCCTTTTTTAAAAAAACACAACAGATTCTTCTGAACATGAGACTGCTCTAACAATCATCTTCGGGTCAAGGGAGGAAAGCACTAATCTTTCCTCTTTAAGGAATTCCTGTGGAATTTAAGTATTTTCTAAATATTACTACACAGAGCCATAATTTTCTCAGCATTCATGAAGAAAACAAAAATGTTTAACAAACAGTTGTCTTAGACATATTAGATCCAAGCACCATTCTGCCAGGATTGCAATTTCTTGGTAAAAATGAAAATCTGTCTTAATTTCAAAGAAGACAAGCAAAGCTGTTTACTTACTATGCAAGTCTTGCCAGGTGGAAAGTGGAAGGAGAGGGAGTCTTCCAAACTCCAGAGAGCTGCAACTTGAACTTACAACTCTTCTGAGTTTTAGTCATCACTGAAACAGAGAGTTGTCTCTCTCAGCAGGTGAATGCATAGATATTTCAGTTTGAAAAACCTTCTGAAAAAAGGAAAAGAGAACTGCTGATTGCAGGAAGGAAAACAGAAGAGGGAGATGTGAGAAAATCATTTCTGCTGGTATTAATGGAAAGGTAAAGGCAAGTCCTTAATATTAATAATTTTTCTAAATGAGACATTTGAGAGCTGATACACAAATGTTTCAGGCATAATCTTTTGCTCCTACCACCTACAACAGCGCTGAAGGAGCCCATCCTCCTCCAAAGCCACCCAGGTGTGAGGGAAAGGGCTGCAGACAGCCCAGACACGGCGACAGGGACTGTGTGTTGAAATAAGTCATTTTCAGGGCTAACCTGTTTATGGCAGCTCTATAATGAGGAAAAATTATATAACGGACCCCGGAGAGAGGTGTCCGAGCCAGGTGGTTCCGGGAAGTGCCGGGCAGTGCCGCGGACAGGGAAGCGCGGCTGGGTGGGAGAGAGACCGGGCAGGGGACGGGCAGGGCTGGGGACGGGCAGGGTGCCCCGGAGAGATCCCCGGCCAGCGAGGGCGGCGCGGGGCACACCCGCAGGGATGCCCTGACCGGGGCAGGCGCTCGGTTGCGAGGGAGGGGAGAAGGAGCTGCCCGCGCCCGGCCCTTGCCTCCCCCAGCGCGCTGCCCGCCCCTGCCCTGCGCCGCCCCTGCCCTACCTGGCTGCGGCAGCAAGGCAGCTCGCCCGGCTTGGCGAGGGGGCTGTGCTGCCACCCAGCCCTCGGAAACCCAGAGGCGCGCCCCGCCAGCAGAGCGAGTGATGATCAACTTCTAGGAGACGGAGAGGGGGGTGTGGGTGTGTGCGTGTGCCTTCCTTCTCACAACCTTCCAGGGGAAGAAAAGCCGTAAGGAGGTGATTGTCTTCCGTTGTCTTTAGCTGAAACGCCTCCTCCTCCTCCGCCTTTCTGCTGAGCGCCCATTGTAGGACTTTTCCAAGGAGTGTGGTGGAGGTAGGACGGAGTGCTACGAACGAGTATATTGGGCTGAGTATACCAACTTTGATCTCTGCTACGGCTTCCTCCCCAGTTCGCTGCCTGGTTTGAGAATGAGGACGTGCAAAGAGCTAAAACTGAAAGGTTGATATTCTGCAAAGACCTCAAAAGACACACACACAGAAAAAAAGAAAAAAAATTACATCCCACAAAAAAAAATTACAAAATATGGTGTGGAGGAAAATAGACAAGGCAAAAGACATGATTCTATATTGGTTTTATGAGAAATGTCCCCATTTGAGTGCTATTTTTTTCTGTGCTACCATCCCCTTCATAGGGAGAATAAGGAAAACTTTCAAGACATGAAACATTTTGTAGTTCCATTACCGCAAAGTGAGTGTATGTATTCACTTCTAAATAAGCCATCATGCCGTTAGTTGAGTTGGCTTGTTAGCCAAACGTTGATACATTGGAACTGTGGTTCCACCAGGGGCTTCTGACAGGCATATTTCCTGTTTGAGTCCTGTTCCTGCGTAAATGAATGCTTGCCTTTGTTAATTACATGGACAGTTTATCTGCTAAGTACTGTTCAATAATTCACTATACTTCTAAACAAAGTTAGTTTGGTAACAGTGGGAAAAAGTCATTCCCTCAGGAATTCTTTTATTTTCATATCACCCTTTTCATCTTCAGAAATTTGCTTGGTGACAGCTATCTTTTGGGTTTTTTACCCAGGACAACTCCTAATGCAAAAGGTTTCAATTGCAACAAGAGGGATCACGTTAGACATAAACAGGTTACACTAAAAAGGAGGGAGGGATTACACAGAGCTGGCTGTCTTGCATATTTTCATTGCAGAGGTGAAGCAAAGAAACCCTGGAGTGTTTTACTGTCTCATCTAATTTTTTTCCTCATCACAGATTGAAACAACATGTATATAACAACCATCAGACCTTTGGATAACATAAATCAGCACAATTTCAGGAAAGTAAGCTAAGGATACAACTAACTATAACTACTTTAAAAATGTGTAGAAGGTATTTTACAGTGCTTTTGGTTCTATGACTTAGTACCTGATTTTAAAACCAAAAAGAAAGTAGATAACATAAAGATGATAATGATTTTATAAGACAGTCTGGAAACTATTTAGCAGCAAACAAAATCATAAAGTAACATGTCATCAGCTTTTTACTTTCACAGAGTAAGTCTTCATAGTGACAGTTTTGAAACTTCTTTTTTTTGACTTAGTCTTTTACAGCAATATTTTCCATGAGCTTTTCTCTCATTTTCTCTCATGTGCTTTCATACTCTTTTGAAACACTCACAAGTTTTTTGAACTTTAATCTGCATTGCAGAAAGAGCTGTGTTCAATTGGTCCTTTCAACTGTCATAGCTAGCTCTGTGATACATGAATATATGTGAAAGGAGAATAAACTTCACACTTTTTAGTTCTCTGACTAATACAATTTTAATAGAGAAACTTTAGTCTGGTAATAGATACGTAACTTGACTAAAAATAGCTACAGCTTAGATTTTAATTTTGAAAATGCCATGATGAACATGAAAGTTTGCACTAATATTGGAAAACAGATTGTTGAAGGAAGCTCTGACAACCTGATCAATCAGGGAAGACCTGTTACTTCACAGTTTTTCACTTCCTTTCCATCCAACATAAACTATACCAAGGTGCTAAATGAAAAACTGAAACTATTTCCGTCAGAAATTGCAACACATCCAACTCCTGTAACCATGGTTTAAACCTGTTTGCTGTTAGCTGGCAGTAGTCCTTCTTAAACTACTCCTATTATCTCTATATACAAGTTATATTAATTCTTAGCAGAGGTTAAATTATATTCAATAGTTTTTCAGCATTATCTTCCCCTGATATCAAAAAAGCAGGTTACAAACTGAAAATGTGTCTGTTAGAGCCTCATATGTTTCTCATAAATATTAAAATACTAAAGTTGGACACTTTCAAACTTTCCTCCATATCACAGCATCACAGGGTAATTCAGGTTTGAAGGGACCTCTGGGAGTCCTCAGGTCCAGCCCCTCTTCAGGGTGCATACAACTGAGACACGAACACTTACAAGGGTGGGGATTCCACACCTTCTCTGGGTACATGTTCCAGCTTTGGACCATGCAGATGGTGAAATTGTTTTTCCTAATACATAATACAAATTTCTCATGTTCTAATTACTGCCAGTTACTTTTTTGTCCTATCTCTGTGCTCCTTTGAGAAGAGTCTGGCTCCATCCATTCTCTCTGTCTTTTCATTAGATTCTTGTAGATGGAAACAGGGCCTCTTGTCCTCTCCCTGTATGATCTTTGCTCTTGGTGGTCTTCCCCTGGACTTCAATATGTCAGTACCTCACTTGTACTGGGGAGCCCAAAACTTTACATAGTGCCCCAGAGATGACTTCACAAATGCTGCATTCTAGGGAATAACCACTTTCCACAGCTACATTCTCATTAGTAAGGTGCAGGGCGCAGTTGGTCGCCTTAGTCACAGGGACACACTGCTGAATCATGTCCACTTTAGTGTCAACCAGGACATCCAGTCTATTTCCACAAAGTTATTTTGTGTTAGGTTGACCTCCAGGCTGCGTTGCTGAATGGGTTTATTCCATCTCAGATGCAGCACTTTGCACATGCCTTGGACTGAACTTCGTGAGTTTCTCATCAGTCCATTTCTTCAGCCTGTTGCTGTCCAAAACAGCAGCCCTGTGCTTCAGTGGGTCAAGTATCCCCCCACAGTTTGATTTTCTGTCTAAAAATCCACTGGTTGTGCAGTCTGTCCCATTGTCAAGGTCATCAATAAGGATGTTAAACAGTCCTGGTACTGGTATCACTCCCTGAGGGATGTCTCTAGTGATTTGCTGTGAGCTGAGGTTTGTACGCTGGTCACAACGCGTTGGTCCCACAGGGACTTTAGTCCCACTGTTTTTCTGCTCACTTTTGTGGATTTGTCTATCTAACAGAGACTGTGTCAAAGACCTTGCTCAATATAAGATATGCAGCATCCAGTGTCCTCCCACCGTCCAAAACACAGCTGGACATGCATGATATGTATCTAAAACAACAGCTGTAGTTTTCCAACCCTTGAAAGAATCAGGAACATACAGTTGTACATTCAATTGAATATACTATCAATTTTACACATCATCTTTCAAACAGGCTTTGTCCAATGAAAAGTAAGAAATTAATGTTGCATATACTACAAGTAATAGCTTGCTACGAAAACTTCCAAAAATTTCTAAAAACTTCCTTTAAGTGGTCAGTCTCTTGGGCTTCACAACCATGTGAGCTGTAGGAGCATAAAATCTCAAACCTATAGGATTTCTAGCTGGTCAGAATCTCTGGGTCCCTATTCACCCAGGAGAGGGCAGGATGACTCTGCTCTATTAAAGAAGTTAAAGCAAATCTGCTCTCCACCTTGGGGTGCCAAAACCAGAGAAGCACAGGGCAGAAACTGAAGAACATTAAAACTCTTTGTGGACAATATAATTAAGCAACAAAATTGCCTTGGTGCTGTTTAGTTTAAGCTTAAAGCATCCAAACTGAATCTTCTATAAGATTTCTATATTTATTCCTATGTTATTATTTCTATGTTTATTTATTTCTATGTTGGAAGAAGACTTTTTTGTTTGTTTGTTTTGTTTTTGTTTTGTTTTGCACAGAGCAGACTGTCATTCTGTTATTCTGTGAAGGCAGACTTCTTAGTGTAAAAATAGCCAATTTTAATCAAAAAAGTGTTTTTGAAAATCTAAGTTCTGTGTAAGTTGCATATCATAGAATGATTGAGAGTTGAAGGCACCTCTGGAAGTTATCTCGTCAACCCCCCTGCCCAAGATTGGCCAGAATCTAACCCTGGAGATTTTTTAGTATCTCCAAGGCTGGAGACTCCACAACTTCCCTGGGCAATCTGTGCCAGTACTGGGCCACCCTCACCATAAAAAAAACCCTTTCTGATGTTCAGAGGGAACCTCCCTTTTTTAAGTTTTCACCCATTGCCTCTTGTCCTGTCAATGGCCATCACTGAAAAGAGCCTGACTCCCCCTTCTTTGTATCCTCCCTTCAGATGAGGGACTTCACCAGGCTAAAGAGTCCCAGCTCTCTCTGCTTCTCTTCATAGAAAAGATGTTCCAATTCCTTCACCAAACTCAAGGCCCTTTGTTGTACTCACTGCAGAATGTCCATGTCCTGTTGAGGAGCTCAGAACTGAACACAGGACTCCTGATGTGGCCTCAGTGGTGCTGACACTGTAAAGATGCTGTAAAAGTATTCCACAGTACTTTTTGTGCTTTCTCTCTAACATTACAAATATGATAACATCTGTAGAAAGACATCCATTTTAATGTATATCTCATATTTCTTTACTAAACACCAAGGAATAACAAAAGAAACTGTGACAACTGCAACATTTTTTAGTCATTGTTATGGTCACATACTCACCCCCTGGTCCTGTAAATATTCTTTGTCACTCTCAGAATTTGCTCCTTTTCTTTCTGTCAAGGCCATTTTGTTCACTGCTGGCAACCACAATAAGAATTATTTTCTGCCACAGCCTGTGGCATAAATGAAATCTCTCCTGATGGGGGAGAGTTTTTAAAGTCCTTGCCAGGAGTTAGTTCGAGAAACAAATGGAGACTTTCAGCCTTCACTGCTGCTAGATAGTTGTTTATTAAGTCTTATCAGAGACACAGAGTCACTAGCATGACCCAGACACAGCACAGAGCAGAGAATGCAGCAGAAAGCCTAATTATCAAGATTTACACAGCCTTTTAAAGATAATTTAACCAATGGTTACTAAAAACGTACATTATTTTCACTTTCCTACCAATTGTTCAGTAACACAGCCAGGAACTGTGGAATTCTTTGTCCAATCATCCCAAATTAGTTTTACTGCAGAATATGGAGTAGTAGAAGAAGAAGAAGCAGGTTTGGAGAACAACAACAATCCTCCATTTTGATGTTTTTTGCTCTTATCTATTTACTACAAAGAGAAGCCCAAAACATCTAAATTTTTCACCTTGCGACAATCTTACATAGTACTAATTCACACCATTGTATTTTCTAGTTCTTGCCTGATAGTTGGCAATTTTTTCCATGGACGAAGGTCAAAACAGTATTGTTCAGGGGGGTAAAAACCCTTCAAAACAGGCAGAGAAATATTCTCTGCACTCTGGGTTCCTACAATTTTCCTCTTTTTTTTTCTGGGCTGACCACAAAACTTGAAAAAAAGTAGCATCACCACAAGAGCCATGGAGTGAGTTTGTTTTTCACCACAATGACTACACTGACTACAGAAGTTAATGACACATCAGTATGTTTCAGAGTGATTTGGCTCATTGCTGATCCCATGCACTTCCTCACTGTACCTTCTCCTCATCCCTTTCCAGCTTAAAATTCATCCCAGGCTTCTCGTTTCCCAGATTCTCACTTGTCATCCTTTCTTGTTCATTACATGCCCAGGACTCAAACCATATTAAAAACTTATCCTGTGATAATCTTGGAGGTGAATATTCTGTCTTGCTCAGAAGCTTATGTGAAAAATCTTCATAGTTTATAGCAACAGGCTTTCCTGTTTTTACTATGCCTTAGTGTTAGTATTCTCTCTGTGAGAAGAAATGGTACTGTAGGAATAAACCAAGTCTCACACTGGCATGAATCCATTTTGTGGAGCCTCCCCAGAGACAGTAAGGTTTATCCAGAGGTATGTTTAGGAACAGGACCCAACACTGCACAAAATCTAATGAGGCAATAACAAAATGCAACATTAAATGCTTTATAGTTGTGGTGAAGTGAGTGATGAGTGAATGAACACTTGAAAATACAACTCATTAGTGAAAAACTGTCTAGGTTGCCATAGATCTTTTAATTGAATGCTGAAAAATATCTATACATATATTTTATGCACATTTTTTCTATTCCAAATAGCTCTCCATAAGTCTGAAGATCAATATTCAATAAGAACTTACAGCAAAAGAAAAGAACTTGCCTGTTCTGTAATCCTGGACTGGGTAACAATAAGTGTTCTGCATCTAATTTTCACTTTTTAAGTCCGTTCTGTAGCAAGTCTAAAGCTGAAAACTAAGCCTTCTCTGACAGTAAGAATTTCCTGGGTTTGAAAAGCTAAAAAGATTAAAGTTTGCAGGGATACCTGTACTAGAATACATCTTGTTCATACTACCCTGAACCAGAAGGAGATTTGGCTCTGACCTTTACATCTAAGGTTATTTCCTATCAGAAGAAAGTATAACTACACATGAGGCCAAAGCATGGAAAAAAGGTGGATATTTCTTGTTATAAAAAAGCACTACAATTTTTTCAGTAGCTTAAAGGAGTGCTATCAGTGTACCAAAATCCTAAATTTTAATATGTTATTTCTATCTGGAGATAATAATTAGAGTAACAGCATGGTTATTGTACCTGAAAGATTTAAAATCTCCCCTTTGTGAGAGACTCAATTTAATAGATATATAAAATATTTTAAAATGCATATAAAATACCTACATCTATCAGTGCATTTATTTCCCTTAAAACTGCATATTTTAATGCTGTATTCATATCAGTCTCAAAAGAGCCTTTAGTGAGACATCCATACTAAGAAAAAATAAAATTTCATCTTGTGAGTATCACTATTGAATCAAAAAGGAATAAGTGTCAGGGAAAAAAGTTAACAAAAGCATAGCATTATACTTTCTAGTTGCAAAATACACATTATACTTTCTAGTCAAATAATACAGAAGGCATTTATATTTTATCAACTGCATTATAAAGGTGAAGTAAACCTGCAAGGCATTCAGTTATTCACAATCATAACTTTCTGTTATATATAACTATATATAGAAATAGTATAGGTACATTTGGTTTCCTGTGACATGTTCTCCCCAAAATCTAGAATTTTTTCTTTACAGAACTCTCACACCATACTATAAAATTTTCCCTCAGTTTCCTAGACCTCTTCCATCAATTTGCCTTACCATTACTCAATTGAAGGACTGAAAAAGAAGTTCAATAAACACAGCCAGACTTCCAGACCGTAGAATCACATACCTTCTGAAAGGAAAAACAGTTGTGGGCTTGTAGTCCATCCTAATAGTTCAGCACTGTTTTCCAAGACTGTTCACCTGGTGTTAGCCGAGTGTGAGGACCTGCGTGTCAGTGGCATATGGTACCTCACCTGTTTCCAGAACTTAGAACTGGGGGACTGGGGGTGCACTGTGTGCTCCTCTTTCCATTTGATGGTACCTTGCTGCTTAATAATAAACCTAAGAGATTCCTGAAGATTCCCATAAGTCCCAATTGTCTCCATTTCCAGAAGGATCACCTTTGTGTCATTTTGAATGAGGGCATTGTATAAAGCAATGTGTTGATCATAAGCATCTTCTTTTGAATGAATCAGCTGGTGTGTTAGCAGGATGATCAGCCGTCTGCTCTTCTGCATCCTCTTCTCAATTGCACTGGCTGCATCTAGCAACGTACAATGTGTTATTTCTTTTTAAATTCCTTTGTGATTGGAAACTCCATTTTCATTGCTTTGTAACCAGAAATAACTTCTATCTCACTTCAGTCTGGTACAGTTTATTTATTAGAAAAAGACTTTATCCCCTAAACCGCTCCAAAAGACAAAAAAACACCAACCAACCAAAGGAGATGGGGCAGCGGGAGAAAAAAGCAAAAAGCCCAAAACATACAGCTTTCATTTCAAATGTTTTCTTTGGCTGAAAAATTATTATTTTCACTGCTTTTAAGTATTGTTAGGAATTTCTAGTCCAGTGACCTAGGTCAAGTTCAGTAGATCTGACTGTATCAAATTTGTGTTTGATCAACAGCCTCCATGTAAGGAATCATGTTGTGCCAAGTTTAATGCCTTAGAGATGACCTTACAATACTTACGAAAACTAGTCATTAGGAGACTTTTGGGTGACTTGCTTCTAAGAGGCTTATTTACAGGTGGGGTTAGAGTTAATTACAGTTAATTGTCCTGAGTTATCGTGTGCTAATTTATATGCTAATCTGTGCATTATGTTGGTCTTCACCCTGCAGGGGTAGATCAAGAACTGCAGGGCATCTGTGTGTCAGCACAGCTGAAGGTGTTTGAATTACCCACTCCCATATTAGGGACAGCTGATAAATGCCACTGTCACTGTGATATTGGAGGTGCTGAACGTCGGAAGCTCAAGAGCCAGTGTGCTATGGAAGAAACTTCTGGGCCAGCTTGGAAATCTCCACATCAAGCCTCTGGGAGCTGCTTTTCTCAGTGACCTGCTGGGATGTCTATGGGAGGTAGACTGTAAATGAATGCCTGTCCAGTGAAACACTCATCCCAGTTATAAGAGGTTCTGATGGTCTGTATGCTGAAAGCTGGAGTTGTTTTGGTGGGAACATGTGATGCTGGGCCAAAAGAAAAGAAGTGGTGGCCCAGCTGAGGAAATTCTATGCAACAATTATTTAACAAACCAACTGATTTGCACATGCATCAGCCAGCTCCATATGTACCCTCTTCTCCTTTGCTGGGGCATGCCAGACCACTACAAGTGGTGTAAGTTTTTGCCATTGACAGTTTTGTGAGCTACAGTTAGTTCCTTGTGCTGGATCTGGGAATGCTCTGGCTCAACAATTTTTGCAACTTTTCTTTACCTTAATTTTTCCCAAGGCCAGGCAGCCCTTTCACAACTTTCCAGAACAGAAGGGCATCAAAGATCTCAGCTCAGGTCAGATGAATGACACCTGGCCCAATGCAGATGATTTCAAGAAATGGTAAACAGAAAATGCACCAGCTTAGACTTCATGCCTGCTCACTGACAGAGAGAAAAGATGTGGTCTACAGAAGAACAAGAGCACAAGATAAACAGACAAATCAGCTCTGGAGGAAAGCAGATAGCACCTAGATTACAGCAATCATATGCAATAATGTGAAGGGTGTCTATATGGAAATTAGCCCAGATTAAATAACATGATTTCATCCTGAAAGACAAGAAAGCAGGTATAAAGCATACCAATTCTCTCCTGATCTAATGCTGGGAATTGTGTGAAGGGAAAATAGAACATGTCAGTGAAAAGAAGCTGAACTTCCTGCGACTCTAATGCCCTCACAAAAGGTTGAGAACTCCCAGGTGATAGCAGCAAACATATTTCCTCAATGCAGTTTGTGGGTTTCTCCTCTTCCTTGTCTTGTAGACAGCTAAGCCAACTCATGCACAGTTTGGTTGTGGCTTTGCCCAAATAATGGCTGTGCAGAGTTAGACTTTCCAAAGAGTAACTGTATATTTAGAAGAGTCACACTCAGGGTCATATTTCCTGCACATGCCAAGATGATAAGAAGTCTGTGCCCCTTCCTTGTAGTTTGCTTTGCCTTGTATCACCTAGCCTGAAAGAGCAGACAGATGGCTGCTGAGGAGATGAGCATCAAGGTCAGGGATGTAAAGTGACCTCTTATATACCTAAAAGGGATTAGAATCACAATTTGGTCAAGCTTGGCAAGTAATTCAGTGTATTATCAGATCTGAAACGTACCTTCTCCAGGACATATATCTCTCCCATAAATACACAGTTTATATCCACATTTATCTTCTAGAATATCTGGCATGATTTGGTAAACAAAATATTCCACAAAATTAGCTTCACTGGTGTGGTTTTTGGGGTAGATAACATACGCATCATATATCTTCCCATCTGTAAAGCAAAACAAGAAGAAGGAGTGTTGTGCTAATATGAATTAGAGCTGTCTATTGCAAAAAGTAGGAGAGAAATAAAAATATTAATTACTGATAGAGATCTAAGAAGAAGTTCTGGCCAATCTGAATAATGTATATCATCCAGTACATGTTTGAAAACTAAAGACTGTGTATATTTGGTGTTTTCCATGCTCAATTGTTTTGTCCTGTGTGTTTGTAGCTTTGGAGAACCTGACCTTTGTATTGTGAAGGCTGTATCCCAAAGAATATGGAGTAAGATTTCAGTTGATTTATGTGTATTAGCATGATACAGCGATGAAGCTCAGCATTTGTTATTTCACTGATACAATATGCTATTAACAGGCTTTGTCTCTCAGGACAAGATATTCCATTTAAATTCTTCCGTCATGAAGAAATGATTCATCATTCCCACAACATATCATACTCCTGAGTGAAAACCCCATTACTTAGGAAAAAATCTTAGAGTCAGAACAAAGCACAAAGTTAAATATTTATTTCATTCTTTGCTTCAGGTCTCTCAATTAAGTTTTCCATTACAGCATTTTTATTCTAATCCCAAATGTTTCTTTCTTTCCAGGGGAGATAGCCATATCCTTTCTTTTGGGGCTGAGGTTGTTGCTCAAACCATCCTAACAAAAGATCCTGTGAGGAGCAGCTGAGGGAGCTGGGGTTATCTAGTCTGGAGGAGGCTCAGGGCTGACCTTATTGCTCTCCATAACCACCTGAAAGGCGGCTGTAGCCAGGTGGGGGTCCGCCTCTTCTCCCAGGCAACCAGCTGTGACCGATAGGTAAAACTCTGCCTGTTGGTCACAACCAGCGACAGGACAAAAGGACATAATGCCAAACTGTACCAGGGGAGGTTTAGGTCGGACATTAGAAAGAATTTCTTCATAGAACAGATGATTAGGCATTGGAAGGGGCTGCCCAGGGTGGTGTTGGAGTCACCATCCCTGGAGGTGTTTAAGGAAAGGATGGTTGTGGCACTGAGTGCCATGGTCTAGCTGACATGATGATGTTTGGTCATAGGTTGGACTCGATTATCTCAGAGGTCCTCACTGATTCTGTGAATCTGTGATTTTGTGATTCTGCAATAATAATGAAATGTCCATTTCCAGAGTCTGATTCATTTCATCCTAAAATATACTTAAATGGAAACTGCCCTAAAAAGCATACTTCTTTCCTCTTTAAAGAGAAGTAACTAGATCAGCTGCAGATATCTACCAGGCAGACATGTGTGGTAAGAGCCAGCTTCAGATTTAAATATTGTCCATTTAGCTGGATTTGGTCCCTTAAAAATATGTACCTCATCATGTCATTAGGCACTGCCTGCCCTTCAGCTGCCCCCTGAAGAGGGGTTCAGGTCTCACTTAAGCCATAAGGCAGCACCAACTGCTTACAGTTAGACAGCTCAACCCAGCCACAGATCTCCAGGTTTCATGCCTATGAAGAAAAATTGCATGTGTGCACCTTGATCGCAATTAAATTTAGATGTCTGAATTCCATCAATAAAGTTAGGAGGGATGTATTCCTCCAGAAATATCTTCCACACTATTGGTATTTTTCTTTTTGGCCTATAAAAACTGTATTGCTCTAACATGTGCCTTTAACATGTCAGCCAGCAGGTTTGTTCCTTTGCTTTAGAAAGCACATAGCAAGTACAGTTAATAGCACGGTAAATCAGATTTTCAATGCTCAATATTTTATGGCAAATCTTTTCATTTAAAAAACTACAAAACTAGGACTGAATCCCTCTTTTATGCAATTCAGCACTACAGAAACCAGGAAGCAAGGGAATGTAAAGCAACTGCAGAGCTATGTATGACTTCTCCTTACTAAAGGCATAAGAAAGAGAGGAATCAGGCTCAGGAGCCCTGAGTTAGTAAGCAGCTATCAAATAAATTACTTTCTCTATAATTTGTCATTTTACTTTTTTTAAACTTTCTTTCTCAAATATTACTTACCATCCTTGACTGAGTCGGGCTGGAATATCTCCCGATACAACAGGACAATATCAGCTCGGAGAGACTGGTAAAGTATAACTGAGATTGCTATTGCACCTAGCAGAACTAGAGATCCTACAATCAGGAGGACAGTAGGAAGAACCTCTGCAAAGTAGAGGAATATGTTGTTAGCAACAGAGAAGTTAACCTGTGTGCTGAAGCTTTAGCCTCGTATTTTTATTTCTATTACAGCTTTCGGGAGCTCAAAACAGAGATGACAAAGCTTTTCCCTTCCGCAGCTGGCACAGCCAACACATAGACCTCTAAACTAGAAGCATATTATACAGTATATAATTAGTATTCACTTCATTGAATCCAGACCTACTTACACTAACAACTACAGCTGACAATGATGTTTAAGTATTTTGTAACTTTTTAAAACTGGTAATAACACAACCATTTTGTAAGACATCTAAGCCTACGCATGGAAATCATGTGTCTACAAAAGGACAAGTGGAGGCTTCTGGCATGATTGCACAAACAGGGTACAAAAAGCATGTGCAAGTAATGAAATCTGAAAGATAAGATCTAAGATGACACTAGACAAGCAAGAAAACAGAACATGTCCTGGTCACAAAAATAAAATAAACTATGCTGAAGTCAGATGATGTTCTCTCATGCTTTTTCCTTTCAAGAGGGTCAAGGAGCATATAATAGCAATGATGAGTAAGAAAAATTGGGAAAGAAAGGAGCCACCCACCTTAGTTCCAGTTTCATGGAATTAGTTCCACTAGTTTTAAGAGCTTAGTTCCAGCTCATGGAAGAGCTTTAGAATCTGACCACCTTTACCTCAGAGATGAAGACTTATCAAGGATAGATTAAGTCTAGATATATGGATGACATTTTTTACACTGAGAGTGGTAAAACACTGGAACAGATTGCCCAGAGAAACTGTGGATGCCCCATTCCTGTAAATGTTCCAGAATAGCTTGGATGGGGTGCTGAGAAATTTGGTCTAGTGGAAAGTGTGCCTGAGAAATTCTGCAGAAAAGGTATATAAATGAGGAGTTTACAAGTACATTTTCCCTTTCCTCTGGTAGGATGAAAGGTAAATTTAACATGATTTTCACATTCTTTACATTTATTTCTTTGGCATTTAAAGGGAGAAAGAAATAAAAAAACTTTGTGATGAAGCTTACCTCACCAGAACTAGACCGGGGGAAACACCTTCCAATAAGGTTGGGCAAGAAAACAACCAGTTCCTTCTGAAGCAAAGTTTGGCCATATTTTTACCACTGTCACATGATGCCTACAAAGGAACTTCATCCTTGTGGACCCCTTCAAATTTTATTATTTGATCCGTTTTCCTGGTCAATACACACACACGCACACAAAATAAGGAAACCCCTTCCACTACCCAGTGGGTATGACTCAAGCATCAGAGTTTGAGGTTGTTTCTTACTGATGCATTTGTCGACAGTGTGCTCATCGTAACATTACAATTACTGGTGTATTGCATGAAGTGTCTATAAACATCTAGAGAGGAAACCTGTTCCAACACCAACTTCTGCAATTACGAACTTAAAAAACACTGTTTCTATTTGGGGTTACACTGATTAGACCAAGGCTGGAAAAGAAGTGACATGCCTATGCAGTTTGTAACATGTCAGACAAGAGCCCCACAGAGGTGCTTCCTGGACGAGCAGGTTTGATTCCCAGTAATGCTGGCTTAACCTCTCATTTCTCTGGAATAAATTAGCCTAACATTCGCTAATTTAATTCGCTCGTGAGCATTCGGCACAATGGGGGCAAGTGCCACAAGCCCCTGAACAAGGTTGAATAGATCCTGTTGTTTCATCTGACTTTACTGCATCATTTAGCAGCTGAGTTCATGAGTAAGCCATCTTCTATTTATATTCAAGAGCAATGGGAATACAGAACTAACAGCTCACAAAGAATAATATTGGAAAGGCCGGAGAAAACATGTCAGAAAGCAACTTCCTGACAAATTCCAGAAGAGCAGCAGTTTTTTCTGTATTCTCTGGCTTCTAAGCTGGATGCACTTCCAGAGATTGAAGGCAGAGATCTGGGTCTAGGGTTCCTGTCCACATCAGTCTACCAAATATGAGCCAAAAGCTTAGCTTTAGCATTAAACATCTTTGACAAAGAATAGAGCTGATGCTTTGGGCTGAACTTTATCTCTGCTTTGAATGACTGTAAAAAAAACATTAATGAGATAGTAACTAGCAGACACAAGTTGTACTGAGGGAAACACTAAGGAGCAATCCATATTTGGAAAAAAAATATGGAAAAAATAATTTTTCCTATTAAAAACAAACACACAAAACACAAAAAAGAAGGAGTGTGCACATCTTCATTACACATTTACAAGATGAGAGGCACAAGAAAATCCTATAGCATTTTTATTATTCTCAGAGACAAGTGGCATTGCTTTAGTATAAATATTGCTCAGCTGTGTGAGGAGTGAGTGAAGAAAACTAAAGTAGAGCACAGCCACTTCTGGACATAGCATTGCTGACACCAACAGTGCTGAGGAGCAGACGCAGACATCTTGTCAACAGCAGCAACAAGGACAAGGGCACAGATATCCATACAAAAAGGGCAGCAATGAAAGCAGGGTCACAGTCAAGAGCTTTCATGAACATTTACTGAAGACCTATGAATAAAAAACAAAATAAGATTTGACTATAACAGAAATCAGATTCAATGATTCATAGGATGAATACAGAATATGCTATATGGTCTCCTTCATCTAGTCTGTAATACAGGGCCAGTCAGGGACTTGTATTGTTGAACTAGTGAGCAGACACTGTTACTCAGTTTCCTTCCCTCTCGTTGCAAGTACACTCCCACACTCAGGTACTTCAGTGCAGAGGTGGTGTGCTTCCAGCTTCCTGAGTGAAGCTGCACTCAAACTTGCCTATCCAACCAAAACACTTCCTGCCACCTTCCTGCTGGGTGCTATTCTGCTGTTACAATTCACCTATGTCCCTTCCAGTCCAGGCTACAGGAAGGAAATATGTCTAGGCTTTGAAGTCGTGATCCTGTAGAACATCATGAGCAGTCGAGAATATGGCAGGACATGGATGTGTGCACATCCTGTGATCACAGTACACTTCATTTTACTCTTCCCACCACTCTCTTATAGAAAACCAATCCCTATTAAAGGCCTTGACATTTCTTTTCAAAGTCCTCTAGAAAAGAGAGTAGTTTTAGATTAGATATTAGGAAGAGATTCTTTACTGTGAGGATGGTGAGGCAATGGAACAGATTGTCCAGAAGCTGTGGATGCCCCATCCCTGGCAGTGTTTGAGGCTAGGTTGGATGGAGCTCTGAGCAACCTGGTGTAGTGAAAGGTGCCCCTGCCCTTGGCAAGGGGTTTGTGACTAAATGATCTTTAAGGTCCCTTCCAACCCAAACCATTCTATGATTCCACGATTCCTGGTGGTTCAGCATATCTGAAGGGATGAAAAAGGAAACCATTGATCACAGCTTCTTCTTTTGCCTTCACAGGCAAAATAGCATTTTCCGATTCAGGAGTGTTGGCAATAATGCTTAGGGATCTGGCTATCCCTATTAGAAAAGAAAATTCCCATATGAGCAAAGATTATCCCTGTCCCTATCATTTACTGCCCTGGATTTTCCTTCTCTTTCAAGTACTATTAGAACCAGGAATTTAAAACAAAACCAAGGAAATGCCTTTGAAGTGCTACTCGCATATCTGCGTGGCACCAAGTGAACACAGCAGCACTCATAGCAGATAAAGAGAGATTTTGAAGAGGTAAGTCACACAACATTCAGTCAAAAAAAAGGCACAACAGTGGATGCAGTATAGTAAGAAAGGCAAACAAACTGGCAAACCAGCAGCTGAAACACTTGTTTTTAAAGTTTGCCTATTTTCTGTCATGGTTTTACACCAGAAAAAATATTTGATTTGTCGCAGTGGACAAATATCCTAGAAACAAGATAGTCTTATCACAGGGCTGATACAGTCATGGGTATTTAATCTTTCACTGATACTCTTTGAATAACGTCCCCCTTTCTCCCCAACAGAATTTACCCCAAGGACTCAGCCACAAGAATTTTGCAACTGGCTTGAACATGTAGGGAAGAAGCAGGCTGGTTTTGCTTCTTATGAACTGAAACTTTTTTACTGTCTGAAACAAATAATAAAATAAACTCACCAACATATTTCAAACTGAGTGCAAAGTGTAAAGGATCAAAATGAAAAAGTCCTACCCGCAGATTGCACTTTGAGTCGTAATGTCACCGTGACTCTTGTGTTGTACATTGTGTTCAATGCTATACATGTGAAATTTGACTGCAGATCCTCTTTTTTTACTTCAGTTATATTCAAAGTAGTCTCTTCATAGTATTCTTGCTCACGTCCTTCAAAACTAACAGAAAGAGAAAGAGCTGGTACCATTGGTTTTAATGGCTAGGCACAGTTTGCTTAGAAGAAAAATTAATCTGTGTTATATGCACTTACAAATGAGTTTCTTCATGAAATCTATAAAAAACAAGGCTTTTCACTGGGATGTTATTCACATCCCATCTGACAGCAGCCAGTGGCTGTTTCTTAATCCCCAGGCGGGCCTGACATTTCAGAGACAAAACAGCACCTAATCAAGATACAGAGATATAAACATTCCTTGATGAAAAACATGATTTTATTTTCCTCATAACATCTTTTTCTACAAATCTTCATACAACCTGTGAGTTTTGTCATACAATTTTGACATATTTTTTCTGAACTACTGCTGACAGAATGGTACATAGAAGAGACAAAAAGAAATAGTAAAATGAATTTTTCAACAACAGATCTAATAACACACCAAGGATTACAAAAGTAATTATTTATATTTATTATTATGAAGGCAACGTACCCTCTACTTGTGATGCTTGACACATGTAATCAGCTATTGAGGAACATAGAAAAAATATGCTGGTTGACAAATGTACAGAGAAATAACCTAATTAAATTTCAATATCTATTATCTTGCATAAGACTTTTAGTGCTGCCTTATCTTGGATTTTATTCAAGCTGGACAAAAGTAAAGTAAACCAGTCCAAGCAAAACTAAAGCAGGAAATTACTTATCAAATATTTCCCATTAGGAAATATTTATTCCAAAGTAAGGGTCACCATCGCACTGAAAGAAGGTAAAATTAAAACATGTTAAATTGTTTCCACGTAAGTCTGCATCTAAGCAAGTCTTAGATAATATCAAATCTTATGGTTAGATCATGAATTGGTATTAGGGACCATGGAGAAATCCCTTCAGTTTTGCAAACAGGAGACAATAGAACCAGTACAGCAAGTGGGTTTTAAATAAAGTGAATTTTCTCCATGTAAGCAGTGCCAGAGTGACAGGCAGAGCTCACAGAGCACTAGGCACTGACCATCTTACTAGAGAAAGCTTGTCCTGGAGCAGAGACGATCTCATTTCTGAGTGACAGAACAACTGGGGGAAAGAGGAAAAAATGAATGGGAATGTCAGTCAACACGGCAAGCCTCTGAGCCCCAGCACATGGCACAGAGAGGGCTGTGGACCCCTGTAGTATCTGCTACCAGAGCAGTCTTGGTGTAGGACAGAAACAGTGGAGTGGTAGTTAAAATCCTTTATGTCACTGGCCCAGCTTCATCCCACTTGCCCTGGGAGACAGGCATCCTGGATTATCTATTTAGATTTCACATGGGTTCAGTCTCTTGCTGGAGAGTTCCACCTTTCTCCACTGACTACAGAAAAACCCCAGACAACTCTCACTCCTACCGGAAACACCTTGTCCTGATGGTGCAAGTCACCCAGAATGAATCTGAATCTCTGAGAACATCTACAGCCCTAAACAGAAGGGAGCCAGGAGCAAGCTCTACATCATGGGCTGTCCAACTGTCTACACCTAAGTTCACTGCTTGGTCCTGTCCAGCCCTCCCAGTATCTTCCAAGCAGTCTGGTCTGATTGCTGCTAGCCAGCACGGATATGGGACAGGCAGTGCTCCTCAGCCTCAAGGCCAGCAACCAGTTCCTTGCTCTCCTTCATTCCTCAAGAGACACAGCCACTGCTCCACATGGGGACTGAAAGTAACAAGGAGTAGCTCTAGTCACAAGAACCATCCATCCTTCCCTCTTAGGAGTACCATCAAGTATTTTCGAGGGATTTAGCTACAGCCTTCTTTGAAGTGGATGGAAGCTGTCACCTTTCAGCTGAGATGTAATGATTCACTCTGTGAATAATCCTAGTCTATCCCAGTGAGAGTAGAACAGGTTATTTAAATCTCCTTAAACTTCACTTAATACCTAAACAACCCATCAGTTATATCTAAATTCACATCCCTGGGCCTGGAGTGAGTTAAATCTGGTAAATATTATGAGGCAAACCTGTGTGGAAAGTTCCATCATTACATCTTCTTGAAGATACCCATGTTGGCTAAACCATTACAAAATGTTAATTTAAAAACAAATTAAAATTTGTACTCACCAAGCTCTGCTTCTATTACATCTTCATTCTTTGGAAATATGATTTGAGGTGGTAGAGGTGAGTATTTTGCTTTAGAAATTTAAGAGGAAAAAAGCACATATTAGAAAGTTGTGAAAATGCGTTTTGTAAGATGAGGTTTGTAATCTGTACACAAGACAGAATTGCAAACTAACAGTGTTTCACATACCTATAGGGATCATCTGGCTTTATTCCTACAACCAAATATTTCTGGGGAGTATGTACATGTTAATATTTTCAGTATTTTCTCCCCATTTATTTAATTTTTACCTGTGTACATAGAAAGTAAGGAAAAAAAACAGTCTTTGAAGTACTGTTTTAGCTGCTGAGGCGGGGGGGGAGCAAATGCTTCTATAGGCTTGTGTGTTTTCTCAGCTGTTTTGGCGGTTTTTTTAAGAGACATTTGAGAAATTACTCACATCCATTATATGAAATAGCTAATATGTACTTTTATGCAGTGTCCTAACTCCAAACACATTGCTTACTAACCTTTTCCTCATTAAGCTTCTCCATCTCAAGGCATCTCTGTGAAACCCATATTTCCCTAAAAAATCTGCAGGAACCCATTTCAGTTCCTGCTTCCCAGACTGACTGGATATGATAAAAATAGAAGTCAGGAGAGAGCCAGTAACCTCCTGGCTATCTGACTATGCCAAGTTCTTAGCTGCCAGCATTCAGAGGCAGAAAGTCCTCTGAATCAGTGTGGATCTGCAAGGCAACAGGAATGTATATCATAGTTCTCTAGTATTAACAAAACATAACAGCTCCACTCATCAGTATACTAATTTTAAGGTCTGATAAAAACTCAAAGTTGTCATTAAGTACTTTGAATTTAGCAAAACCTGGAGCAGACATGCCAGACCCAGACCAGATTTCACATGTTATGTTGCAATCTCTTCTTTCTGCAAGGACTTCCAAAGAAAGTTAGATAAACTTCAAGCTCAAGATCTGCCAGGATGTAACAAAGGCTTTTGTAAACTTGAATGTCTTTGGGCCAAATAATAACCAGAAATTTTTGTTGCAACCCAGGATGAACAATATTCCAGACCAGTCAGAGAAGCTTTGATGGAAGTACATTTAAACAAAAATTGTTAGCCAGAACAGTATCACATGGAGCATGATCATGTAGAGCAATAGGTAGAAAAGGAGGAAAGACACATTTCCCAGCTACTGAACTAGGCCTCTGCTCAAATCTCTCTTCTGTCCAGCTCAGAATAATCAGAGCAAACTCTGCTACTGACATCTGGACACAGCAGCAAAAACAGCAGTCAACACTCCAAATCTGCATTCTGCCCATAGGTTGTGTGCCTCCCCAGAGCAAAAAAGCCTGATATTCAGTCTGTAAACTAACATTACTTCTTAAAACCAAACTAACTAACTAACTAACTAACTGAACAACAACAAAACAACCACGCAAGCCAAACTCAAGCCCTCCACCACCGCCCAAGAAAAGGTCTTTCTGATTTTTTTTTACTGATCTGATTGCAGAACTGAAGATGCATTTTGAAGTTTTGCAAGTTGATGCAATCTGATACTGCCAATCACTGGGTGCCCTTCCCCAGACCACCATCCAAATACAAAGCCTCCCTGAGGAGACTGCATCCCAGAGGCAGCCCAAAGTCCACACACCTTAGTCATATTGGCCATGCTCAAAATTACAGAGACATAGTAATCACTGGGCTATATATATCTTGTTCATTTTGTCTCATTCAAGACAAATCTAAAAGTGTTTTCAGTCCTACTATCAAATAAATGTTAGATAGTTGAGATGGACCAAGAGGCATTAAGTTGTAGGCCATCAACACATGACTTACCTAGTGACCACCAGATAATCCTCCCTAGCTACAAGTTGTGCTGCCCTCAACAAAACAGAAAGCAGAGCATTGTAGCATCTCTCTGAGGAGATCCTTCACTTCAGAAATGTGCTACCAAAGAACTCTGCCAACCACAGAACCAGAACAAGAGTCATTAGGATCTTTTAAACAAAAAACTGAATGTGACCAGGTCTGACTTTACCCCATCTTGCTCTATTTGGATGGCCATCCACAAAATTCATCTAATAAAGCTGATCTAAACCTTAAGTAAGATGATAAAACAAACCAAACAAAACTCCTTTTTTCCTTAATGTACAAAAGGAGTTTCCTCTGCTCTGAGTTGACATTAGTCTTTTTATCTTAGCAAGATGCAGAATTACTGTCTTACCCTCACTTATGAAAATTCTTGTTGCTGATACATTAAATACATTTCCTTTATGGGTATAAATAAATTGACAAGTATAGTAACCATCATCCTCCTTTCTTGGGTTCTCAATATAAATATATTTTTCTTTCTCGAAGTATCTCTGTTCTTGAAGAGGTTTGCAGTCCTGGAAAAGAAAAATTTATTTGGTTGCAAAGAGATTTTCACAGTATTCTGGCCTACACTGGTACTATCAGGGTTTTATTTACCTTGTACCACTGGATGATAGTAGCATTCTTATAGTTATCAATGGTAGGACAAACAATTTTTCCTCTTCCAGTGTCATTTGGGTAACGAATCTGACTTGGGAAACATTCTCCTGGCTTGTATGAATGCACTTGCACACTCATGTTGTATGATTTTGTACGATTACTTGAACTTTAAAAATGGGATAAGGTATGTCAGTGATTGCATTTTTATATGGAATATATTAATATTTATAATAAATGCGAGTCATTTTATAAACATATGAATGATTATAGTATTCAGTTACAGATTAATTTTAATGATGTGCCATAAGAAATAGCAGTCGCAGGGTGAAAACTTATGAAAAAAGGCATCTTTTCCACAAATAATATTTAAAATATATTATTAAAATATATATTCTTGCCAGTCTTACACCTTCCACTTTCCATGCAGCACTTACAAATGTGTTACACAAGTGTAGTTTCCAGAATCCTCTCTCGAAGTTGGCAGAAACCAAAGAAATCGTTCTATGGAAAACACTCGTGATCCCTCCTCTTCTGCAGGAATTATTTTGTTAGTATCCAGGTGATACCAGGTGACTTTCATAGACGAACTCCATTTGGGACATTTTATAACTAAAGCCTCACCTTCCATAGAATCAACTGCAAATGAACAAAAGATTAACATCTCAGATAAATCTGTCCACTGAGACAGAGAACTTGGCACTCCTGGATCAGTAAGCCAGTCATGTGCCTCCACCTTCCTTGGGCTTTCAGAGATGATACATAGCAAGCTTATTTTCACTAGATTGTTTTTCAATAAAAATTTTGTTTACCTTGAGTTATGGAGCCATTTTTTTTCCAAAAACAGTAATCAATGTGGGGGGCACAAACAATCAGACAAGCAAACAAATCCCTAGATTCTAAGCAGACAAACACTAAAAAGCAAGAGAATTTAATTGAAAAAATAATGATTTCTTACAATGAGCTTATTATGTAAATATTTGTCTAAAATGATGTTTTTATTCAAAACACGAATTAAAACACAAAGAAAAATACTGGCTTTAATGTAGTTATCTTTCCTTACTTCTGTATAATGAATACTTATTTATACAATAGATAAGTGCTTTTGTTCTGCCTTTTTAATGCAGAAAAAGAAAATTGATTTTTCTTTTCTTGGGAAAAAAAAAACATAGGAGGAAGTCTGTAGATTAGATCCTGAGGGGGGAAAAAAAAAGAATAAAATAAAACCACAAAGGAACATCTTCTCTCTGAAGTTCATGGAAATGGGGTGGGAAAAAATGAAAACAATGTAACAACCTGAAAGGAAGAATCTGATAAGAAGATGGGAAGGTGAAAAGATGCCAGAAATAATTAAGAGACAAATAAGAAGCTTAGAAAAATAAACTACATATTCTCACAGACAAGAAAATTTGGGAGTGAGACAATAAATTTTTTAATTTTTTTTTAACTGAGTATACTTCTACTTTTGAATACTGAAATTGGTCCAGAGAAACTAGAATCAAGCAATTTTAACAAATATTTAAGTGCTCAGGTACCTGAATATTGTACTGGCTTCAGAAAATGAACACTAATCTGAAAGTTAAATTGCATTCTGAGAAAAGAAAGATGAGAGTATGAGCAAGGATGGTGACGGGACAAAGATGGAGATTGGCAGAGGAACTGCAGTAGATAAAGGAGCATCAAAATGAGATTAGATAACCAAACAGTGAACCAAAATAGACAGTATCTATCAAAAATGACGATCTATGGTAGAGTTGCCACCAGCTGGCTTTAGACATGTAGGTGCACAAATCAGGTGAGTCTCTCTACATGAACATTTCTGCTCTGGTTCTTTCTAAAGTGATCCATCTCCATTGATATTAAGCATCATCTCACTTACTAATTTGGGCACCTAAATTAGCCACATGAGGTTTGAGTAACCCCAACCCCATCATTTTAACAGTTTTCCCACCCACAAGCCTTGCAAAGACAGTGGGACATATCAGGGGAGTCAGAAAAGGCAGCATTGCCCCACCAAAGGTGGAACACACTGGAAATACAGCTTTCTTTGGGGAAAAATAGTGTGGAGAGGGAAGACATAGAAAAAGAAAGGCCTCATCTAAACTCAATGATATCAGTGAAAATCATCTTCAAATTCTTCAGCAGAATATGGCATCTTAATAAATCTAATTTGCTTGAATCTTAGCATTCAAGCATTCATATGGTAAAATTGACAATATGGAGAAATATTTAGAGATCGTATCTTACAGAATTTTTTAGACAAAACAGCATCTCAGCTAGAGAAGTACATGAGTGCTGTGAAACACTGTGTCACTGGTCAGCATTATATAGCTGAGACAGTAGAGCTGTCCCACCAGAAAGAGTTTACTGTTCTGAACATACCCTGTGTGCAGGGGAAACATTATTTTTGCACTGCATTTTTCACCCCCAAATTTGGGACATTAAAGAGCATTTCTATGGAGCACAGCAGCCATTTACACCCCTGATTCAGCAGGGTACATATGCATGTGCACTGTTCAGTGTAATTGAAGCATGCTCGTGGAATTTGTGCCCAGCTGGGACCTGGAGCACCACCTACTCTCAAATTCTTTCAAGAAGACCCTTTTCTTTCTGCTTGCAGAGGTACCAAGTGGCAGAAGTAGAACCTAGACCTGCTGTCATAGAAATGGATAGTGCTTGGTGCATTTTAATATGCAGAGAAAACACATCAAAAGCTAGTTTTTAAGGTCTGATTTCTGGCTTGAGATGAACTCACTAATTTTAGGCTTAAAAATAAAACCACCAATTTGGAAACAGCCTACGCATTTCTACAGAACAAACCTTACCAGAAAATATTTTTAAAACGTGACTTACATGTTTCAGATGTCATGGAAACCGAGAGGAAGGTAGATAGGATGATCAAATCTATATGGCCCATCATATTTCTAAACTAAGAAGAAAAACATTGATGTCATAGAATATACTCTGACTGCATCAGTAATGCTGTATCAATGTACATCAGAAAATTGAACAGAAAATTATATCATACAGTGATAAAGTGCATCATGTGAGCTGCTCTGTACAGTGTGTGTGTGTGTGTACATAGCAGTGGTTTTACAGTTTGAGGTGATGTTATTTGTTCTATCATCACTGAAACTACAGTTATGACAGTTTAGTGAGAGTCGGGGAATTACTCTGCTGTGGTGCTCCTCAGGCAGAAGACTCTTTTAGCTTGCTTGCTTTTTTTTGGTATTCTCTTCACAGTCAAGCACAGAAAAACTATACCACAACTTAGAAAAGAACAGATCCTGGGTTTAAAAATATTTTTGAATATTAAAAATATAAAAATACATATAAAATACATGAAAATATTATAATGTTTTTGAATTAAGGTTACATTCTATCAATTGCTTAGGTGCATTATACTTTTTTGTCTTTTTGTGAACAGGGAGTTATCTTTAGTGACAGCTTCTCTAGGTAAGAATTTAGCAGTAAGAGCAAAACCAGATGAGTGTTGTAAACAATGCTAAACTGAAGGGGAGCTGAAGAGATGGACTGGAAAGGTAGGTAAAGGAGCATATCTTGTACTCATATAACAGCAGTAGGGCAGATCCTGCATCTCACTGATGTTTCCATTTGTGTGTAACTGATATGCACCAGCTGTAATTTACACCTCATGGTGTGGCCCAAGACCTCTCCAGCAAACCCCTTTATTAAAAAAGCTGACCATTTGATCGTGGGCATTAAGTTGACCTAACCCAGGCATATCTCAGGAGACAGCAGGCGTGCAATCCAGCTATACTACATAGCTGTAAGCATTCTACTTACCAACAAAAAGCCTTGAATGCAGTTCTTCACTGCAGATCACAGAGCAGTGGGTTCTATTGTCGTGTCTGAGTAAGCAGCAGTCACAGGGTACTACAGGCAGTAGAAGGGAACTACATTTTATCTTGCAGATAGTGAGCACAAGGGGAGTAGTGAAAAACAGGCAAGCAGTGTAAATACTGTCATCACACTTACTGCAAGGAATTTTTATTTCAGTGCCAAAAGCTTTCAGACTAAATAAACGTTGAAAAGCCTTATCAAGTCCTATGTTTTTGCCAAGTCTGAAATGCAGAGCAAACTCAGTTTTGAGCTTTCAGAAATATCATCGGCTTTATACTAATATAGGAAGTTTCTTCTTTTAGAAGGTTTAATAATATTCAGGGGATTATACTTAAACTCTGAAAAAACAATAACAAAACTTAGTGTTGGAAGACAAAAGCGTGAGAATTTAATTGTAGGTATTGTGCAAGGATATTCATGAATCACAAGAAAGATGAGGTTTAGACCAAAAAAAGCAGCATCTCAGCATTAATGTCACAGTAAAACCGATGCCATGCCTTTTGCAGGAAGCGAGTGACCAGTCAGGAGCTCCAAGAAATATTATGTGTGAGGAGCTACTTGCTTTCATTATTGCTGGAGAAAAGCACCACATACAAGCACAAATCTATTCTTTAATTTTACAGAAACCTTAGGCCAGGTGAACAGATTTTGAAAGGGTACTTTTCAACACTAACATCAGGAGTTTTGCCCTGGAAGGAATGAACAAGGTGGCCCAGAAAAGGTTAGTGAGTGACCTGGGACTGGACAGACCTTTTAGGAGAGGAAGATAGTCACAAAACAGCACACAATGAAATTCACAGCATCAGCACAGAAAAGCATTCATCTTTGTTCACCATTTCGAGTATGAGGCTTATTCCTAGAATTTATTTCTAACACTATCAGGGAGCAAAAATATCCAGAGTATTCCTTCTCTACTAGAATCCTTTTCCCACCAACTGTTTGGGTTTGTTCCAGGAACTTATTTGCCTCCAACAAGGTATGCCAGCAGTTATATTAACTGCCCTTCTATTTTTAGAGCTATTTTGTTTAAGTGAGTGATACCTCAGCAAGATGACAAAAAATAAACTGATTGATTTTTAAAGAAAAATCATTTCATAGACTAAGTTTGGAGTCTTTCTGAAATTAGTTATTTCCTCATTTGATATTTTATTTGTGTGTGTTTATTATTAATAGCCACAAGTAATACCACTGTTGGAGACACTGGCAAATCCCTTATTGCCAGTGCTATTGCAGCCCTAGAAATGGAAGGCTGTGTTTACCAGAAAGTTGCAAGAAGACGTGCTTTCACTATTTTTGAGATAGAACTTTGTCCAGGAAGGGAGACAGCCAGTTACTTGGTTTCACCAACTTTTCTAACAAGCACCAGAAGGATTCAGGAGTAAGAAACTCATCATTTCCTATCCCCATACTTGCCAGTTGTTGCAGCTAGCCTTCTGTTTACTGAAAAAATATGTCTTTGAGAGACCTTACACATACTGGGCTGCCAGCCCGCACCAAAAGAATGTAAAATATTTGAGCTGAGATGCTCCCCAACAAGTTTGATGATCGCTCTGTTGATTTTCTCTCCATTTTTAAGTTGCTGTGTACTGGCTGCAGTTCAAGTAGAGTTTGGAGGCTGTGTGTGTGAATATGTACAATATGCAGGGCTCTAATTAAAGCAGAATATTCCCTGAAAATCAAAAGAGCTCATGCAATTTAAAAAGCAAAGTGATTCTGTTTTCATTTTCTGAAGTCAGCAGCAAACACTGAATTACCTCAATATGAACTGAAGCAGAAGTTGCAGTTCTAGACAGAAAATAGCAAGAGAAGGGCTGGTTCTATAGTGCCTTACAGCTTCTTCCTATAGCTTAGAATGACTACATGGTACGAGTGTAAACCTAAGCTCTGTAAATGAAAACTTTAGTGTGGTGCTGAAAAAACACTAGATCCAAAATTTGGGATAACTACCCTAGTATGTCAAAATGCAGTTCCTAATTGTCCAGTGTCAAAGGAAGGTGAGGGAAGGGGGAACCCACTATGTATGTTTCAGAAGCAGCAGTCTGTGGGGGTTAACTCATTGCTTCTCCAAAGGCAACTGTGTTAGTAACATATTTCTGATTTTCTTTCCAAAAAATGTATTTGCCAACAAAATGTTTATAACATTGTTTATATAAGTGACAAACATTATCTTGCATGCTAACAAAACTTGGAAATACCTAAAGAAAAATCTTAAGATTTTTCTACCTAAAATCTTAAGACTTTACAATGTAAACATACCATGAAAGAGCAGTTTTGTGAGATTTCTTTACTAATATATACAACCTATACACATTTTGAAAGTGATTTTCATTCTTCTAGCAAACAAAAAAATCCATTCTGACTGAAAACATCCTATTAAAATTGCAACAGTAAAACTGAACTTATCCCTTGTGAACTAACATTCACAAGAGTTAACAATTACACTAGTTACAGATGTAGGTGTAAAATTTAGGAAGTTCAGTATTAAATCATTGAAATTCTAGAAGTGATATACACATTATTCTTAAAAAATATTTTGAAGCAAAAAAATACATAAATATGCTAAACTCTGAAAAATAAATTGCACAGTAAAGGTTTTCTGTGTCTTTGACTAATTAGTAAAACCATATGCCAGGAAACTGATGGCAAAATCCATTTCTAAATACACTTCACTAGAAGGTAAATTTTTGTGTTAGTCCCAACACTGTTTGTGTATCATAGAAGCATAACCACTCTTTCAATCTAATATTATTTCTTGAGATAAAGAAGCACATAAGTGAACTGAAATAAACTTTCTTATCAAATACTTCAATTATTTCTGGTTAAATGACAATATAAAAATTTGACCTACCATCCGGAAAATTCAAAAAGCAGAGGAGTGGCTCGT
Organism: Corvus cornix cornix; assembly: GCF_000738735.6. Taxonomy (NCBI): domain Eukaryota; kingdom Metazoa; phylum Chordata; class Aves; order Passeriformes; family Corvidae; genus Corvus; species Corvus cornix. The sequence goes on along the minus strand of NC_046332.1, from coordinate 88,388,474 downwards.
TCTCTGTGGATGGGTCTTTTGCAGCGATTTCTCTGCTTGGTTTGTACCAGATATTACTGTGAGCTCTTTTTATCTGGCTTGGACAGTTCATATCTGTAGCAGTAAGATACACAGCTTCATTCTGAGGCACCTCCCACTGAATAGAGCAGAACACGCAAATTACTGTAGCAATTTACTTTAAGTACCTATCAGAGATAGTATCTCATAGTTCCAATTCATCTCATAGTTCCAAAACAATCTTTTACCACTTGTATAGGTTTTCCTTTCATTGCAAATTGTTCCTTTTTAGCACAATTATGGTGCAATAAATATTCTGGCTGGGGCGGACAGAGATACTCAGATGGCAGAAGGCACTTTGAAACAGATTTTGCTTGAAAACAAGTAACAGCTTTGCCTGGCCTAATCAAGCAGCAGCTCCCTGAGAACAGCTTGAAAAGTCTCTGGAGAATCAGGAACAGTTTTCAGTGAAGGAAAGTGCTTCACTGAAGCTAAGCTGATCAAAGAAGGTGCTGAAAAAACAGTTATCTGCACCAACAGCTAAATTAAGTCTCTGAGGGAAAGATTTATTCTATGGTCATTCAAACTTTTATTTTCCTTCCCTGGCAGAGTTGTGAATACCATTTGTCCCTTCCAGTATTCCTGGGACTCTACTGTCAGCATGCAACAACTCCAATTCAAAAAGATGTAGCAATTATATGCCAGTATGCAAAATCTTACCTATGTCACACCCATGGTCTCCCCAGTTCTTGGTGCAGCACTTCCTTCGAAGTGGTCTGGGGGTTGCACTTCCCATATGACAAAGAAAATGCAAAAGAACTAAAAAAACTAAGCCAAACAACCTGCAACAATGAAATCCCACAATGTTTTGGTCAAACAGTTCAGACCCCTTCAAAAGCTCACAAATTACTCCCTGCTCAAGATTGTGAGGTTTCATCAGAATCAAGGTCTTCCTCGTTTCCTGATGTGAGAGACTGCGGTGAAAATTCTGGAGTAACCATCTGCATTCAGTGGTGTGTTCAATATCCTCTAACCGCAATATGTCAGGTTCATCTAGGGAAAGGTTAAATATATTGAGGTAAAGCTAACTTCAATTGCCTGGACACATAAAAGGTTATTCTATCATAAACTCCACTGAAACTTAGATCAGAGGTGCTCATACCTCAGAAGAGCCCTTAATCCTGGAGTCTGTTTCCCATGCCCAGGTTGTTCCCAGATCATGGTGCAGGTGGAAAACTGAGCTCCTGGCTAAAGAAGATAGTGCCAGATGAGCAAAAGCTATTCTGCAGCTTTCATAAGAAACTAAAATCAGTGCTGAATGCCTTGTAACTTTGGGCCCATCTTCCAAAACAGAGTCCTACTGATAAGTACAGAGAAAAATGAGCTTACAGAAATACGTCAAGAGATTTTTTTGAGGAGTTAATTTCTCCCTTGGCAGCCTGTATGCATAGCACTACAGCAAGCAAGGGAGTCTTCTGTTCTCAAAGCAAAGAGATCAAGAGGTAATGGGTTTGAACTGAAGCAGGGGATAGATAAGCAAGACTGCAGAAAAACCTTTTAAAAGGTAAGGTAGTGAAGCACTGGAAATTTGCTGGTAACTTAGTGCAGCTGCCACTCAGTGTTTAAGAAAAAATTTAGTACTGGTATCATGAATGAATGTTGATGGCTCCACAGGTCCTTACTAGCGCTAGAAGTCAATGATCCAGAGATTCAGCCATTGGTGATTCAAAGACTAGTTTTGGCACAGCATGAGTGTATGAACTTAACTCAATTGTGTTGGCAAAATTACTCCTAGGCTGTGAAAAATATGCAAGCTAAAGCCACACAAGATACAAAAAGTGAAAACCCAGATTGCATGAAGTTACTGACATCTTAAGAGTTCAAGCATGCAAGAGAAAAAATGATGACATGAAAAAAGATAAAGTCCAAAGATAAAAAGCAGAGATAGGGAAACAGAAATTCAGCACCATCAGAGTTCACTTTACTCCAATAAGCAGTGCTTAGCCTAGTAGCACATTAGCCCTGCTTGCCTACTACCTAATTTTGTTAGCCAGGAAATATTTGCTGGGTACAATTTTTGCATCCTCCTTACAGACTGTCAATGGACGCAGTACAGAAATATTCGGACACAAGTGACCCTGACAGGAAAGGTTTCACCATCTACATTTATTGAGGCCAACCCAGGGAACTCTGGTGGAATTGGCAAATGGTGGGATGGCAGGAGAAGCTGCTGTTGGATGTGCCCTCACCTGTGTCAGGTCTAATGTTTTTTAGCTGATGGGTATCCACCCTACTGCGGTTGTAGTGTTCTTCCTGTTCCCCAATGTCATGGTGCCCTTCTCATGGCTAGCAAAGGCTCCTCATGCTTTGTGTAAAATGGAAATTAGAAAGATTTTTCAAGGTTTATAATATTCTAATAGAGACGGACTTCTCCCAGGGTAAAAGTTTCCCCTGGCCTCTACCATTGATCATGCAGTCCTAGTACTACCCACATTCTGGGTGACGAAAGGGCTGGTCCCCAGATAGTTCTGATGGTTCCTTTCATTGAGAAGTTTGAGATTGTTACCCCAACAAGAGGCTGCTGGTGGATACATTCCTAACCAGAGTTTATTTGGTTTGGCAAAGCTTGGGAGGGTACAGAGGTGACTTCTGTGAGAAGACACCAGGAGCTGCCCCCATGTTGAGCAGAGCCAGCCCCAGCCAGCTCCAAGAGACCCATGCCGACCACAGCTGAGCTCATCAGCAACATTCTCAAGTACTCTGTGGGAACATATTTAAGAAAGGGTAAAAACTGCTCCACAGCAACTGTGAGAGGGCTGAGACAACCCTGTAGTGACCAAGGAGGGGGAGGAGGTGCTCCTGGTGCTGGAGCAAAGATTCCCTTGCAGATCATGGAGAAAATCATGGTGACACAGTTTGTCCTCCTGCAGCCCATGGAGGATGCCACACTGGAACAGGTGGATGTGCCTTGAAGGAAGATGTAGCCCGTGGAGAGTTCATGCTGGACCAGGTTCCTGGCAGGAAGTGCGACCACAGGGGAGCCCCTGTAGGAGCAGGCTTTCTGGAAGGTGACACACACTGGAGCAGTCTGTTCCTAAGGGCTGCAGCCCATGAAAAGACCCACACTGGAGCTGTTTGTGAAGAAATCTAGCCCATGGGGAGATCCACATCAGAGAATTTTGTGAAGAAGTGTCTCCTGAAAGAGGGACACCCCCTTTGCAGTAGTGTGAGAAGGAAGAAGCTACAGAAACAAAATTTTAGTAACTGACTGCAATCCCTGTTCTCCATCCCCCTGTGTCACTTGGGACGAGGAGGTAAGAGACTTGGGAATGAAGTTGAGCCTGGGAAGAAGGGAGGGGTTGGGAGGTAGCAGGATTAGTTTGGGGTTTTTTCTTACTATCCTACTCTGTTAATAATTGGCAATAAATTAAAATAATTTCCCCAAATTAGGTCTGATTTGCCTTTGAAGGTAATTGGTAAGTCATCTGCCTGTCCTTTTCTCAACCCATGAACTTTTTGTAGTATTTCCTCCCCCTGTCCTATTGAGAGGGGTAATAGAGCAGCTTGGTGGGGCCCTGGTGGCCAGGCAAGGTGAACCGGCATGGCAGGCTCCCACACAACAGTAAGTGAGGACAAGCATGTGGACAACAAAGGATTAATAAGAATTTAAGTTTTACAAAGCCATCAATATTTTTACCATATTCATCTCTGTCCTTCATCCCACCAAGTCAGAAATATTAAATGTCTTATAAGGTTTTCAAATCCACGGTAGTTGCCAGATAGCGTATTAAAATCCAGAGGATGTTAAATAAGAGGTCACTATCTTGAAGGAAGCAATTGGCTAAAGTAGCCAGAATCACATCTGCACTTTTTTATGTCAATGGCAAGTATTTCCTTTGGGTTGCACATTGATACTTGGTATGTTATTTGACCACCAGCAGTTTATAAAATATGAAACTCTGATAATTATGCTTGTCAGGCCAAGGACAATATTCAAACAAAAATCATAACATCACTAACAAAGCCTTTGTGTCTTAAAAACAGTTTCCCTTTCTAAAGAAGTTCTACATTTCACTGCTCCATGCCTTACCCCAAAAGGAAAGCAGCTGCACTGCCATCTTGCAGGTTCTGGATACAGCCATCCAGAATGAAAATAACAGCAGTTGTTCTGAATGTCTGAATGTCACCAGGCCACCAGCAGGATCCCCATGGGGAGACCACAAAGCCCACCAGAGAGAGGATCTGTGCAGTGCATCTGTTGCTCTTACAGAAATTAAAACACTTTGCTGAGTCTCCAGAATCTTCCATTCCCATAGATGGTCCTGTCCTTAGATGCCAGAATGCCTTACAGAGGTGAGGATGAGTCTGAACAGGCAGTTATCTTTGGGCAAGAAACCTATCCTAAGTTTGCACACAAAAGAAACACTGAACTAACCATCACTCTTGTGTCCAAATAACTTCAGGGCAGAAACAAGATGTGCACAAGTCAAATCTTCCAAATTTTAAGTTAAAGAGGCCATTTCTTGGTGCAGCATCATAGGCTAATTCCAGAAGTCTCAGGTCCTTATGGCCAACACTCCACTCGGAGTGCTTGGGAAGCTGGCCTCCTCCCACACAGCACCGACTCCATTTTTCATTACTGTGGAAACAATTATTTAGCACATCATTGTTGTTCCTATCTGACCTCTTCCCTGAGAACAAGGAGGTTTTTTTCTACACAATTTCTTACGAAGTCATACATGGCATTCTGGAAATCATAACTCAGATGCATAAGACACGATTCTTATTAATTTACACAACTAAAATTAATTTGGATTCTCTGGAAAGTTACTGAAGATAATTTGTTGACAAATGATATTGTTTATAATGACTTCTTACTAAGTAGTCTTGTCTGTTCCTTAATGTATATGAATTACTGGAATTTAATATCTTACCGATAGAAGAGGGTCATGGCATACTGACGGCATGCAAAAGCAGAGCCTTAGTTATAATTTTTTTATGATACCACTATTTAGGAAAATGTATTTTTTTTCTCTAGGTTATGCAGTGGGGTTTTAGAAGAGCTTTTTTTCTTCATAATTATCTAATTGTCTTTATTATCAGATCTGGTTGCAACTTGGAGCTTGCATTCCCTGAAAGTTTAAAGTATTTTGGAAAGAAAAACAAGACTTCTCATGAAAATGAAACATCACCCATTATTTTTTTATATAATAAAAAAAAATCAATGTATTTGTTAGTTTTTTTAGAATTGAAGCAGCCAGGCATCCAAACCCCAAGGACTCCTCTGCTAGAGTTCAGAAATCCTTAGAGCACTTAATTCTTAGGCCTTAGAGCACCTGTCAAAACAGGGAGGGCTATGAACTTGAAAACTTTCTCTGGGCCTGGCTCTCAGCAGCTAGTCACATGGAAGTTAGGATAGACTGTGTCAGAAAACGGGCTGTTTATTGTACTGGATGTTCCCAGTTTGGCCAGCTTCAAGAAACTCTGGGAATACAGACCATTGCCTACCTCTGTAGACTGTAGAGATACCAAATGGCATGCAGAGTGCCTTTTAGCACCTGTTACCTCAGATTTCAGGCTTGTTTCCCCACCATGAAAATAGAAACTCAACAAAATCTGTTTTCCTTCCCTCACTAACCAAGAATCCTTTCTTTATCAAAAGCCTTCCTTCAGCTTTCCACATGATTTCTTGCAAGTCTTCTTGGGAGATCAGCTGTTCCAGGAGCCAATCTTCTTTTCCCATCAATATAAAATTAGCTATTTATTTTTATCCATAGTCCCCATGCCTACTACCACTGCATAACTTGGTCTTCGTGTATCAACTGCTCACTTTTCCATTGTCCCCGAGGCCAAAATCCTAATTTCTGTGGGATTCTACATAGATGTATTGGTTTGGCATGGCCTGGTCTTAGGCACAGAGATGGCTCCTGTGAGGAAGCAGCTGGAAGCTTCCCACCATGTCCAGAAGGGCCAATGGCTGATGGCTCTGAAGATGGACATGCTGCTGGCCAAAACTGGGCCAATGAGAGAGGTTGGTGGTGTCTCTGTGATGACATAGTTAAGAAGAAAATCAAAACAAAGTCACGAGATTTTGGATTCTAGTCAGAGAAGAGGAGGAGGTGAGGACACCTGAGGGAAAACAACATGGCAACACCAAGGTCAGTGAAGAAGGAGGGGGAGGAGGTGCTCCAGGCGCCAGAGCCAAGATTCCTCTGCAGGCCATGGTGCAGACCATGGTGAAGCAGGTTGTCACCCTGCAGCCCATGGGAATCCATGGGGGATGCAGAGATCCACCTGCAGCCCATGGGGGAGGTGCCCACGCCAGAGCAGGTGGATGCCTGGAGGAGGCTGTGATCCAGTGAGGGACCCGGTGGAGAGAGAGGGTCCCCTGCTTCCAGGCTGGAGCAGCCTGTCCTTGGAGGGCTGCACCCCGTGGAAAGGGAGAGCCCCGGCGCAGCAGTTGGGGAGGGCTGTGGGCCCGTGGGAGGGGCTCATGTTGCAGCAGGGGCAGTGTGGCTGCTGCTTGTGAGGGTGGGCCCATGCTGGGGAAGTTCATGGACATCTGTCTCCCATGGGAAGGACCCCACAGCCTCACAGGGGAAGGACTCCTCTCCCGGAGCAGCGGAAGGAAATCTTGGTGATGGACTGACCAACCCCCCATGCCCTGTCTCCCTGCGCTGTCGGTGGGAAGGAAGGAAGGGTTAGGGGGTGGAAAGTGTTCTAAGGGCTTATTTTACTTCATTATCCTCCTCTGAGTCTGTTAGTAATAAATTCACAACTTAAGTTGAGCCTGTTTTGCCCTTGAAGCGTTTCTCTCGGTCCTTATCTCACTCATAAAGCATTTGTTAATTTTTTTTCCTTTTCCCTCCTCTGCCCAGCTGTGGCAGGGGAGGGTGAGCGAGCAGCTGTCATGGGTGCCTGGCACTGGGCTGGTGTCAAACCACGACAATGGAAAAGAACCTGTATGTAACTATGGCCTGTTGCAAACACAGGCAGGTCTTCACCAGGGCTAATTCGCAGATCTGTGAGTCCTTGTATACAAAAATTTGGCCTGCAAGGTGTCACTAAGAAGCAGACATTGCAGGAAAGACACAGTAGAAACTCTACCCCATTTGCTTCCTCATAGGATGTAAGCATTATAATATAGGCAATCCACAGTCATACAGGATAAACAATGCTGAATGATGGAGTCACTCAACATAAGACAAACATTTTTTAAAGTCATTTATTCTTCATATTTTGGGTCCATGACTTCTGTGAGGCTCTGAGGTAATGAGCCCTCTGAGGTAATGGAGCCCAAGCTCCTGCCTCCTCTATAAAGAGGTTAGCCCACAGCTAATCGATGTTTACCCTAGAAATACAAGTCCCCAGTGTGCATTCAGCCAGACATGGAGGTCAGTTCTTGTCTGTTTTATATCCAAAAATGTCAGTTGGAAGCTTCTCTGTTCCACCTTGTCTCCATAGCCAGCATCAGGGCTTGCAGGCTGCTAGCAGCTTCTGAGGACCTCAGTGTTTTCAAAGAGCTGAAGGTTTCAAGCACTCCTGCCTGATTGCTCTCAGAACCCATGACCACAGGCCAAACTTCCTGAACTTATCCTCTGCAGCTGACAGCCTGCAGAAACAAGCTTGTCTGAGACCTCCCGCATCAGCAGTGAAGAGTGTGCTCTGCACTGTGAGACACGAGCAAGTGCCTCTTTCGGTCCTCCTCCACCACATCTCAACCTCACAGCCAGAACCTGACAGCCGTATTATCTACCTGTGACTTCCAGACACACTAGTCCAGGACTGAGGCTCCAGGATGGGGCCCAAACACTGGAAGTTTCCTAGATCCTGTGAAACTCAAATGCCAGTCAGTTCTGTACCAGAATGATTGCTTTGGGACAGTAGATAAATTTTCATGGGAAATGCCATGAGATCAGGTGTCCTCTAGCTTTATTTTGTTTCTTTAGCCACTGAGCTACACAAAGCCCTATTCTCAGAGAAATAATCCTACCAACACATACAAAGTGATCATCTTTCACTACATGGAAAGGACACCTTGAGGTAATTTTGAATTTTCTCTGAAAAAAGCCTGATGTTCAGAAGCTGCCGGGAGGGCAAAGAGTTTGTGAAGAGTTACTAGCAAAAGAACAGAGAACAAAACAGGAAGTGTTATTATACTGATGCAATACATGTTTATCTTGAGCACTGGGTGTGATTCTCAACTCCACTGACAAAAAGGATACTGTAGTATGAAAAGAAGTTACTGAAAAGAGCAGTGAGGATACCAGAGGTAAAGAGGGCTTTTGCTGCAAGAATAAACCAAAACCATTGTCTGTCACTCTGCAGCTGAGAAAGGAGAGGACTTTCTGCACTAGGAAAAATTACACTGGAAACTATTTTTCAGTACCTCTCACAAAAAAAGAAACAGGGAAATGATCAGACATATGGTTAAAGAAGAAAACACTACTCTTTCACCTAAGTAAAACCCAAAACTAATTGCCATGTGAAGTTGTTAGTAAAGTAAATGCACAATTGGTTTCAAGAGGCATGACTCAATAAGGAGAGGCACACTGATCACCATTTAAGATGCTGTTGGAAAAGCTGCTTTAAACTGAGGATGTCCACCCCCGTGGTTGAAACTGGCAGTTTACCATCCTCTCCTTCACCCATTATTGATGGCTTGTGCTTTTGGTTATCAGTAGGATAAAGATCTGTGGATGGCATGTGCAAGCTAGTCTGATAGTTTTTATTTTCTTACATTAATGGAGAAACAGAAGAAATGCAAAAGTCTAGGTAACTCTCACTTGAACTTACTTTTTTTGTTTGTTTTGTCAGTTATTTCATTTCATCTCACAAGTACTGTGTTTAATAATTCTCCTAAGAGCCAAAAGATAATTTTTTTTCCATGAAACCAGGAGTTCCCGCAGAGTCTGGAGATCTGTTCCTGTAAGGTCTCAAGTTGTGCTTTTGGAAAGGGTTTGCTCCTTTCCTCCCCTTTGTTCTTACTTTGGAGCAGAAAAACCTTCTAGGGGGAAAAAAAGCTCACAACCACAAATTTCCATTCTTTGTGGCTCAGAAACATGTAGTAATGAAGATATAAGGAAAAATGCTTCTCCAGAGAGGGGACAATTAAACTGATGGATTTTGAGCACTGAGAATAAATGTAAAGTGGAAAGATTTTGCATTTCTAAGAAAAGAAACCTAATATTTTGTACCAACAGATGGTTTCCCATTCAAAATTCCAGCTTTAGTGCTGTGTCAAAGGCTTTTTGGGGAAGAGATTTTCTGGCAGTCTCTTCCTTGGTGTTTCTTACTAGCCACTTAAGTACCACAGCACCACACAAGCTCTGTTGAAACCTCAGTTCACTCACCTGTGGGACATTAGGTCCTGCTCAGCAGCACTTCTCTAGAGCCATCAGAAATCAGATGAGCCATCATCTCTAGGCATTCCATCACAGGCATTCCATCACAGGTCTTCCATCACAGGCATTGCGCCACTGATCGTCATTTCCCCTTCTGGGTTTTGCTGACTGGTCACTCAGCACCATGCAAGTGCAAAAGGAAATGAAACCTGCTTTGTGCTCAAATTGCCAGTGACATATGAAGGGAGCATTGTTTCACAGAGGCAAGGTCTAGACTGCAGACACATTACACAGAGTTGACATCTCAACTGCAGACTCTGTTTGCATTAAAGTGGAGAATTTGGGGAACAAACATGAATGCAAAAGGAGTGGATTTGGGCACTTCTGGGTCCCTCTGCTGCTGTGGAAACTATACCTCAGGGTGAAAGATAAACCGTTTTTCACCTCCTTCATCTTTACAAAAGAGCAGCTGAAACAAGTAAGTCTAAAAGAAGGAAAATTCAAGTAAACTTTCTTTTTTTACCTAATGTGGACATGTTGGTATCTCTCAGGGTTATATAAACATCCCTAATGCAGAAGTAAGTAATAGAAATTATGAAAGAAATATAAAAAATGCATATGATTTCAGTGAATATTCATCCTGCAAAGACAGACAAATCACAGCATGTAGGCCCTCACATACTCTTGATTCCACAGAGTGTGTGCACTGTGTACTGGACTCCCAAGCAAGTGCCGCCAAACCTGAATGTTTCATTCAGATAATTGCTCAGGTGAGGGCCACACCCTATGTCCAGAGCACTGATTAGCTCAGTGAGGATCTTGAGGTTCTTGTATCTTAAATAAATTTTCTGACATCTTCAGGTGACATTACGGAGTTGCACACTAGGTAACACATTCATCATAGGCTAGGCCAAGCTGAGGGTGGTCCATACTGCCTCAGCAGCCTCAGTGCAGACAATCCCACACTGCTGTGGATGTGACAGGATAGATGAGTGACAGGGAGTTGATTGGGTCAGACACTGCACAGCCAGACAGTAACAAGATTCATAAAAGTAAAGTGATTTACAGCTCAGACTGAGAATCCACAATGCCCAGACAAGGCTTTCAGTCATAATAGTTAACCAGAGGACCCAACTTCTAAGGTCTGTAAGGGCTTCTACAACTCAGGAAGAACACTCCATCCTGTATCCTCAAACTGGGATGCTACTTGTTGGAGATTATAAGTCATGAGGAAAACAGAGAATGGCCAAGAGTGAATTTGGCTCTAGCCATTTAGGGGATGGACATTAACAAGAAATTTATATTCTGAGGCTCTGACTCCTTTTAAGTGTGTTGGGCTCTCACACATTTACTTTCAACAAGCAAAACTGGTACGAGTTGGCCCAGGTACCTCAGAAGAAGCAGAAAGTGTCCTAGGAGAAGCTGAGGGAGCACATTCTTCTTCAGGGCAAGAGAGGTCACCAGTTTCATAATGACTGCTCTAACCACAAGGCCAGGATGAGAATGAAGAACTGAGTGGGGGCGCAGCATGCATTCATGTTTTTGTATTATCAGAGCTGTTTCTGCTCTGTTAACCCCTATTCTCAGAAGACAGATGGCCAGCTTACATCATGACTGGGGGTGGAATTAAGCATTTCCCATTAGTTACCTCTAAATTCAACAGTAAGGATTAATCAAGATTAGCCAAACTAGAAAGTAGAACTCTTTCTGAATGTCTTAAAGGTCCTCACCTTCTGCCATTAAGCTGACTGGACCATCCCTTTCCCTTTGGGGGTTGTGAGTGTGCCTAAATTCATGCAAAGACATTGTCCATAGGCACTGACTCTTCTAACTGCAGGATATCACAGAAGCAATACTATGTTCATGCAAATTAATTTATACTAGTTTTTTCAGACAACCAGAAATTTTCTGAAGGAGAGTGCATGTGTGGACAATCTTTCCACAGACTCTCTTCCTGCTGTGTTATCACAAAGATTATCAATACTGGTAAATCAGCTTAAAGTTTCTGTCAAGCTGGTTCTCTGCCCCAGCAAAACCTCAGGTGTCAGATCTGACCTTTGGATAGCCACAGTTTGAGTTTTAAGAGCTCAGCAGAAATGGCAGTCTATCATAAAAATAAAAACAGAAAATTGATTTAATCTCTCTCTACATCACTAGCAAAAGCATCCTTTTTCTATGAATTCGTATGCTAGACTGGAAAGACACAGTTTAAATGTAGTCCTAAGTAGAACAGCAACCCTCTGGCTCACAAACCAATGAAGAAAACATATCTAGAAAGCAATTGCTACATTATATAATCTTAAAAAAAAAAGGTGGGAGATACTGAAGTCTTTGAGTTAATCTTCTTATTAAAAATATTCTACCTCCTATTTCTTCTGGTTTGATCATTTGAGTCAAACAATGTCTGGAAAGAAGGAGTTAACTTCTACTGACTGAAATTCTGGGTAAATTAATGAGATGGATGAAGAACCCAGAAGTTTAAGTCTAGATGTAATGCCCAATGGGAAGCAGTAAAAGTATCACCTGCATGAAGACAAAATAAATATTTATGTTCCAAAGACTAAGACAATAGAATAGTGATGACAAAAATAGAACTTGTGCTTGCAAAAATGTTTCAGGTGATTTTCACTGAGTCTCTTCAGATGGTCCATTAAATCTTGAAAAGACAAATAAATTTACTGCAATAAACAACGGAAATACTAGATCTTGAAACAACAAATATCTAGTTGGAATTACTGAAATCATGGCAAAATGTCAAATTTACAGGAGGATAAAAAGCAACTGTGGAGTTTATTGGGGCAACATAATGGACAATGACAACAAATGTTGTTGACACAAAGAAACAGGCAGTGATAGACAAAAGTAGACAATGCTGAATTTTGATGAGTCTACAATTCAGACAAGATTATTCCTTCCAAGACTTGCCACTTATAAATTAAGCTATCAATAAATGACACAAAAAAAAAAAAAAAAAAAAAAGAGAAAGAGAAAGAATGGTGGCAGCAAACTTCGATGGAATAGCTCCATCCTTGTATTGTTTTTATAGTTCAAACCCATAGGAATATGAAAACAGCTGTGCTGCTTCAGACCATCTAACTCAGTACTTCTTCTGAGGTAAGGACTCTTACAAAAAACAAAGAGTAAAATCATATCCAAAATACACTATAACCCCACCTCAGTACTGTTCTAGCCTTCAAATGCTCTCAGCACCAGGAATGTCCTGTTAGGTTTTGTGTGTTTTTTCCCATTCAAAGGCTGGTCCCTGCAGGAACCATGTGGACTTCCTACTTGTGCAGTGTCCTCTGTCAAGGAGTTACACAGTGTTGTCATCTCTTTCCTAAAGATCCATCATATTTTTCTGCTAATGTCCTGGATAGCCAGAACTGAGTGCTGAAGCATTAGAAAGGAATGAGAAAATAATCATAAAAAAAGTTGTGTTGGTTGCATAAAATACCCTCCCTGAGAAGCTGCTGTGTCAGACTATGCTGCTTTCTGTGGGATACAACCTTTTTTTTGTACAACCCCTTGACCAGAGCAACTGAAACTCTATCAGATGCAATGCACAGAGAAAAATCCTTAAAACCCAAACGTGTGGCCAGAGAAGAGAGATGTTATCTCAGCATGTTCCTGGCGTGGTATTGCAATCTACAGAAGGGTCTCCAAAGGATCACACTTGAGTGCTGGGAATGTGTAGCTACAAGAACACAGACCATCAAACAGCTGCTCAGCCCGGCCAAGCCTGTGGTTTAGGAACAGTGCATCCCATGCCATCCTAAACACCCATCCTTGCCTTCCCCGACTTTCCTGTGCCGGAAAAAAAAATACTGTGTGCTTTTAGATGGCAGAGAGTTCAGAAAGCAGATCTGCCTGAGAACTAACTGGCCAAGAGGAGCAACAAAAGCACAGTAATTTTTCAGCTGTTTTGGTTCTTGGGCAGGTTTCTTGGACACGCAGCTGTGCTGGCACAATAGAAGGGACAGCGTTGCAATGGGGATTGTTGCAACATGTGTATCAGACAACGAGGCCCATGGAAAAGAATATATAGGCAGATTCTTGGTAGATATTTTCAGAGATGTTTATTTCTCCAGCCGCATGGCTAAGGATGCCGAGGAAACTGTGGCAATTGTGGGACCCGAGGGTCGTCGCCTGCACAGGAGAACACAAAACAACCAACGGGGAATGAGGCTGACCAGGGGCTGGGAAACCCCGTGTCTCCCCCCCAGGGCCCCTCTCCCAGGACCACATGGCAGGGGGGAAGGGACCCCATCATTTCACCTGTTTATTTTTAACAAAAGAGATTTAAAACTTAACATTGAAAACAACTGGATAAACATGAGATAACAAGAAGAGTTTCAAAACAAAACAAGCCACCCTCCTGAGTCTTTAAATGTCCAAATGGAATTTTTCTCTGGAACATCTTAAGGCTGACAGAAGGGAGACAGGACTCTCTGAGCATGCTTTGCGGGGAAACTGAGGCAGGAGAGGGTTTTTTCCATATGTACCTGTTGGAACACTAAACAAAAATAGTTAATTTCTTTCTCTCTCCCTTGTCATCCCCCACTCGGCACTGGAAAGGGATTTTTGGGGAAACAATTGGTAAAGGCATGGTTTTGTGAGGGAAACCATGGGTGGAAAAACGGATTGGGTATACACTGGGGGTAATAGGACATAGGGTAAAAGGGAAAGGTGGGATTAGGAAAGGGAGACTGTAAGGAGGGCTTATAATGGGGATATTGGTTGACATGACTATGATTTGCAGCATATATACTGCCTTTCACAGAAGCACCACCAGGCCCAGTGACATCTGCTGCTTGTAAACCTTTCCTTGGATTATTTTAAACTCTACTATTTCTCCATTTCCTAAGCATAGGATATATTTTTCAGGGTTATTCTTTTTAATAGCAGTTCTATGAATGAATATGTCTTCCTGGTTGTCACATCTTGTTATTAAACCATAATTTTGTTTAACATTATACCATTTTACTATTCCTAAAACCTTAGCTACAATGATCTTTTCCTTTTTCCGAGTAGCTGCTGTTTTCTGTCTTGCTGTGTTTTTGCTTTCGCTCACTCCCGTGTTGAAACTGCCGGGGCTGCCAGGGCTGCCAGGGCCACCAGAGCTGCTTGTGCCTGCGTGCTCTTGCCGCGGGGTTTCGGCTTCCCAGGGTCGTATTCGGGGCCACGCGGGCCAGGCCAGGCCGTGCCGCTCAGCTCCCCGCACGCCGCCGCCTCTGTTGCCTCTGCTCTCAGCTGCGCTGCCGCTGCCTGGTGCTGCACCCCCATCTCAGCCAGGCCCCCGAGTGACAGCCTCCCCACGCCCTGCTCCAGCACGCGTTTCGGCTGGGCGCGACTCCGCTCCACCGCCACCGCCACTAGCCGCCGCCCGCGCGCCGCCCCTCTCAGTTGGGCGTTCACAGGGCTCGCTCCACCACGCGCTGCGCGGGGCCAGGAGGGCACCACCAGGTCGTGCCACTCCCACCGCGCCTCGCTACGCTGCCGACACTGCGGCTCACATCGCTCCACCCGCGGGAACTGCCTCGCTGCTGCTCACAGAGAGCTCGGTCCATGTGGCCTGGGTAGCACAGTCCCTGAGGCACGCTTCCCTTCGCCAGGACACAGCTGATATTGTTCAATAGTCTCGGTAATCAAATAATATTCACAAAAATATTCTTCCATCAGCATATATTTTGACTCAGAAATTAACTGGGTCCAAACAGTCTTCCAAAAGTCTTTGGTAAGAATCAAGTCCCAAGAAACATAGAAGAAGTTTTTAAACAACCATGCCAGGAAGTGTTTCAGTTCCTTTTGAGCCTAAATTAAGCTAAAATTTACAAATTGTTGTTCAAGAATCTTTTCAAGTTTAAGATAAATGTCCATATGCAGCTTGGAGAGCCACGCGTTTTTCCACAGTTCCTCCATAGAGATGGAATAGCAAAACAAAAACAAGAAGAGAAATCCGGAGTTTACTCACAAATCACAGTCACTGTCCTCCAAGGGATCATTCTGCTCGCATTCTCTGACCAAATGTTGCAATGGGGATTGTTGCAACATGTGTATCAGACAACGAGGCCCATGGAAAAGAATATATATGGACCGATTCTTGGTAGATATTTTCAGAGATGTTTATTTCTCCAGCCGCATGGCTGAGGATGCCGAGGAAACTGTGGCAATTGTGGGACCCGAGGGTTGTCGCCTGCACAGGGGAACACAAAACAACCAATGGGGAACGAGGCTGACCAGGGGCTGGGAATCCCCGTGTCTCCCCGCCCAGGGCCCCTCTCCTAGGACCACATAGCAGGGGGGAAGGGACCCCAACAGGACAGTCTTGAGTGGGTGTGGCAGACAGAGGCAGAAGGACAGTCCAAACTAGTGAGGGTGGGGAATAAGCACCTGTCAAACCATACCAGAACAATAGCAAAATAGTGTTACAATTTCCTGATGTCTGGCTGCACTGGATGACCACACCAGCATGATGCCTGCATGGTCTTGTAACTCCTGTTGCATGAGTGTTTGCCAACCAAGAAACAACGAAGAATTATGTTTTCAAGGGAAAGCTGACTGTTTTAATAACCCCCAAGGTTGCAAGTAACCTTAATAAGGAAAGACAGCTCTACTGTTTTTCTGGGGATGTGGTTAATTGTGTTATGCAATAACAAGAAACCAATTCATTATTATGTCTGAATGGAAACAAACTCTGCTCTGTGTGGTTTTCAAGGCTAACAGAACAGTGTTTAGGTTCTGATACTTCACCCCAGGGACCTTCTTTCCCACCAATAGCAATAGACATTGCAGGAAGCACAAAAACCTCTTTTTCACTCTCCAGAAAGAAAGTCAACAGCATGCCCAAGTCTAAATATTTGCTGGGTAAGCATGATAAAAGCATCTCATATAAATATGCAATTTCATTCAATACCTATTGCTACAGGCAGTAGCGAAAGGCCATGAAAGACTGGAGCAACACAGGCCAAAAAAGCTACACAAAACCCTGCAGATTTCACGTGGTGTTCTGTTAGTGCTACAGAGGGGAAGAATAAGCAAAATTGTAAAGAAACTTCAGGGTTCAGATACCAGAATGCTATCCTGATCCCTGGGTTTCAGTGGAGTTCAAGATATGAGAGCCAGCCCAGCAGCTTGGGGCAGCTGTTGAGATAACAGTCTGATTTTCAGCAACTGCTTTCACCACTGTTGGGAGACAGAATGCCTGGCTGAGTGTTGGGGTTTTAGTTTAGTCCTAGTTTTTTTTTCCTGTTAAAGGAATTTTTTCCCATATGCATGTTGCTAGGGGACAAATGGCTGTACTTAAGAAAGACAAAAGAGCTGCCCATTGGGGGTGGGGTGGGCCTGGCTACTCCTTTGTTTCACCTGGGTGTGGGTCAGTTCGCTCTCAGTGTTCGGAGAGAGAAGCTGCAGAGAAAGGAGCTGCTGGTTCTTTTTTTTCGGCCGTTTTTCTTTCTGCTGGGAACAACGCCGGGATCCCAAAGCCGCTTTCCCTGCCCTGCTGGAGGCTGGGCTGTGGCTGCCCTGCCCCGCTGCTGCTTTGAGCCTTCGCTACGTTGTAGCCGTGCTTGCCCTGCCTGCCCCACCTCCGGGGGGTTCTCCCATCTGGATACATCTCGTCTGGCCTCCAGGATTTGCGCTCGTCCCTGCCACTCCAGCCTGCTGCTCCAGCCTGCTGTTCCCAAGAGTCCAGCCAGACACCAGGGCCAGCTGCCCAGCGGTTTGTGAAGCCTTTGTTCCATCCCTTCCCGGGATCCCAGGGCACCGGTGCCGCGTGCTCCCCGAGCTCGCTCCGGAGCGCCCCCTGCAGCCGCGGGGGAACCATCGCACCTGCCCTGCTCACCGGGAGCCGCCAGCGCCCCTGCCGGCTGCGAGCGGAACTGCACCCGAGGGGAAAGGGCCTGACAGCCGAGAAGGCTGGGACTGGGTTTGTGATTGTTTCCTGTTACTGCCATAGTTACTGTTGTTTGTTTGACTGGTTATATATATAATAGTAAAGAACTGTTATTCCTATTTTCCCACATCTTTGCCTAAAGGCCCTTGATTTCAAAATTATAATAACTTGGAGGGAAAGGGGTTACATCTGCCACTTCAAGGGAGGCTTTTGCCTTCCTTAGCAGACACCTGTCTTTCAAAATCGAGACACTGGGTTAGCTGCTGGCCTGACTCTGCAGAGCGTTTCTCATACTTCTCTCCAGTGTTTGTTGTTCCTCTGTCTTCCCCATCAGCCCTTGCAAGCAAGCTTCATCCTTTGGCCATGAGACAGCTCTTGGCCCAGGGAATAGGTCAGCTGGAGCTATTGCAGCTGTCACATCTCCCTCCAGCCCTTACAAACCCCCAGCTGGAGGAACGCGGGGACTCGCAGCAGCTGAGCCTTGGTTTCCTTGCTGAGGCTTTTATGATCACCTGCAGGTGGGTATATCCTGCACTCCTTTATGAAATACAGGTGCAGCTCTTCAGTGTAGGTCATAAATAACTTCTGCCACGGCTCACCTCAAAAGGGCTCTGTACTCACTGCTTGAATATACTTTGCTGACACCAAACCAGGAGCTTTTAGCCGAAGAAAAAAATTCCACTCTGCATGTAAGGCAAGGGAATTTCCACGACACTGGGGCTTGTAAAAGGAACATGGTGATCCAGGAGGTGGCCCCACTCAGGAAATCTAAAGATCATCAGGCTGATTTGAGTTATCGTCAAAGAAAAAAGCCAAGAGTAATGAATACATCCATATTAAGTACATTTGTGGTTAGAGAGGGGTAGGTACAAAGATAAAATGGCACTTTCCTGCTTCACGTGTCCCACAAGTAGCTCAAAGTTCAACATATGATCTTAATCAGTAATTATGTATAGTGCTGCTGTCTTGATTCCTCCTCATCTCCTCCCTTCTTCACCAGGCCAGGCCACAAAGACTTCATAATGCTTCCAGGTCCAGGTCAAATTTTTCAAAGCATGACAAGAATTTTATTTTTTTTTTCCAATTAGCATCTTACTTAGTTGACATGGTATTTAGCTTCGAAAGAAGTCATATGGCTATTTTCCAAAATGACATGTTTTCTTTAGCAAAGTGCATACTTTGATTTAACTCCCATTATGATGTGGCCAACAATTCTCATTTCCTTTCCTATGGAAGACCATCTCATACTACCCACCTACTCTAGAAGTGGAAATAGCCACCAAGTGCTCTAGTCCAATTCCAGCTAGGGGCTGTTGTAATTTACAAGTGCATACATATGAGTAAGGTGGTTGTTTTTTGAGACACAGCTGTGTGATGCTGAGTATGAGGCCAGCTAGAGGCCATGTTTTCTGGTAGGTTTCAAGGAAGAGAGATAGAATGAAGAAGAGAAACAAATGCATGGCCTGACTCACAGATTCCTGAAGCCTCACCAAACCCACTAAGGCCTTCTCTTCCATAACTCTTAGCCTACCCCAGGATACCAGTGACTCCCACAGCTGGGGCAGAAAACGTCAGTCTTGGCAGTACTGCATTTTTGAGGGTCTACACATGGAGCATATGGGTGGCTCTGGGACCCTTCAGTCATCAGGGGACCTTCATGTACCTTAAGGCGTATGCTACTACAAAGCTTTAAGAATTACCATCTGAGTGCTCACTACAAAATCAAGTACTATTGAGAGCTATTGAATTATGAATCACACTGCCCCAGCCTTCTTGTGCTAATTGCTTTATCACTTTCTGCAGTCTCATCTTCACCATTAGTTCTGGTACTCAGAATCATTTTGCCTGAGCCATAACCATGGCAGGATTTTTGATTTGGCTGCACTTATTACTAATGTCAAAATTAACAACAACAACAATAATAATACTTTAACAGACAAAGGTCCTAGATAGACTTTGAAACCTCCCAATCACTTCCATTTTGCAAATTCTCTTCAACTTACAAACCCTGTGGCTGTAGATTATTAACTAGGGGGTTAAAAAAAAATCCCTAAACATCATTAGGGAAAAAAGAGTTTGCAAGGTCCCTTGGAATCTGAGTACACAGTCCAAGGCAAAGAAACTGGGGATTGGTCACTTCAGGCAGCCAGTGCTTTCTGCTCCAGAGAATGCTGTGATGTTCCATTTCAGATGATCTTCATTACGCACTGACTGCTCCTCTCTGATGGCAGCCTTGAGGCAATTCTTCTTCAAGGATTCCAGGGGCCTACTGTCCATTTGGGTTCCTATAAACAATTCAGCATCCAAGACTCCAAGATTTTCTCATCATGTGACCATTGGATCCACTTGTCCCCAGCTCAGGGGACTAGATCACTAAATTAAATTACTAAATCCTCATACATCACTACGTCAAGTAAATTGTAGAACTCTCAGCTGCCTGGGTAGCATATGGCAGGCAATGATCCTCCAGCCATTATGCACAGCAGATCTGCTGGAATGCAGACCCCAGATGGTCTCCAATCATAGTCTTCTTCTTGGAATAACTAACAGTAAGTGTTGCTCAATTAGATCTAATTGACATACGCTGGAGGCTGTAAAAGAAACACAGCTCTACAGAGCTCTACTACTCCCCATTGTCCAATCAGCTCTAAGGCCAGACTCAAAGGCCACAAATCTCATTTTCCACTAAATTCCTTAAAAAGGACAGGAAAAGCACTAAAAATAATAATTACAGTATAATTCAGAACGGCAGTTGTCAAAGTATCTTCTTTTTTTTTTACTCCCTCTTGGTGTGCTTATTTTTCTTTAATGCTGTGGCTTGGCATTATTAGCAGCAGAATCTCCTTATGATTTTATATAAACAGTGGGGCTTTTTCCAGAAGGGGAGAGCTTCAGTCTCAGGCATCACTAGGTGGAGGCATTGCACGGCACAAGCCGGTGTGGCTCACAGCTCCAGGGGTTTCAGGCTCCCCACAGCCAGCTTCTATGGCAGATGTTATTAATCCCTCACCACCCCTCACCCTGGAACACCCACTCTTTTCCCATCCTCAGCTGTCTGCTCTCTTGGATGTGATCCTTTCCTTAATAATAAGCCAATTCATCATCTAATTTAGGTACCCAACTAACTTTATGGCTCAACCCTCTGAAAATGTCAAATATGCCAAAGCTAGCAGTTTTGTAAAAGTGACAGCAGACGGTGCTGGCACATCCTTGGCTCATTTAAATGCATACGTGTACCAAGCCATTCAGATCTAGGATGAGGAGACATATTTTTATGAAAAACTTGGCTTTTCTTTTAAAAGTCAGCATGTGGTCTATTCTCTTCAGTCTCTGAGGAGAATTAAGTCCCGTTTACTTTAAAAATACAGGAATCAGAGCCAGATATCAAGCAGAACCAGATGTCACGACCCAGAAGAGAGCATACACAGATGGAAGGGGGACATATGGCACATTAGTTCTTTCCCACTGTGAGTGTCCCTGTCCAGACAGCTCTTTAGCTTTTTCCCTGTTTGCTCCTGTAGGCAATATGTGGGGGAGTTAACTGCCAAGTGTTTTTTCTGTTTTAAAGAGACAGATGAATGTTATTTTTTGTAACTCCCAAATACTCTGCTTAGTTGCCATTTCAGAAGAAAAAGAATTTATAAACTCCCTTACCTCTCAGTAGTGTTTTTAAACAGAATCATGGAATATTCAGAGTTGAAAGAGACCCACAAGGATCATCAAGTCCAGCTCTAAAGTGAATGGCCCATATGGGGATAAAACATGCAACCTTGGCTTTATTAGTGCCATGCTCTGACCAACTGAGCTGACCTCAGGGTCCTAAAGATGCATTTGTCCTGCCATTTCTGCTATGCTCCACTTGAAATTATGTAGTTGTTTCACACCTTACCTAGAAAGTACAGATCCAGCTGGTACAGTCTTAGTGTGCTTCCATAGGAGTGAGAGGTTGGATAAGAGTAGATAGCTTGAATTTCTTTCCAAATTCAATGCTTGTCCAAGTCCCCCAATTCCATGGCACAGAAGAAATAGTTATGCTATGCATATTAGGAAAGAAAAAACACCAGAAAACAAACAAACAAACAAACAAACCATGTGGATATTAGAAACAATGTGTTCAAAGAAAGAAAGAAAATGCCTTCTTAAGGACTTGTTCTCTTCACATCTTCCAGGGGACATTAGTTAAACAGAGAAAGAATGTGCAAAAGAGCAAATCTCAAGGCAAGATGAAGCAGCACTGGGGTGTGTTACCATAGGCAATGCAGGAAAAGGAAGCACTCCCCTGATGCATGTAGCCAGTGAGATAAGGGAAAGAAAGAGCATGGATTTTAATAATTGCTAGCAGAATTAAAGCCCATCAGGGAAAGTATTTAATCAAAAAGAAAGAAAAATAATTATGAGACAGTGTTCAAAATTCCCCTCCTACTACAGCCACTGCTGTGCTCCAGGAAAAAAAAAAAAAAAAACAAACAAAAAAAAACAAAAAAAAAACTAGGGCAAGATCAAATGATCTGGCAACAGAAATGAACCAGAAATATTTACACATCTAAGTCACCTGATTTGGAGCAGTAATTCAAAATCAACCTTTTTGGAGAAAAAAAATCACCTTAACGACCTGGTGACCTTTTTATCTTTCTTCAGGGTGAAATAGGAACCTCTGATAAACACTGTCAGGGCCAAGCAGAGCTCTAGCTTCAGCTGTAATGCCACAGGGACCCAGGTGGTCTGTCAGAGGGGCCACATAAGCTGTACATTTTAACTGTGCCCCCTGATGCACAGCGGAAATCAGACTCCTTGTTTTCAATTGATTTCAACATGGGAAGCAATCTCAGAGTGGGCTGAGGAAGCAAATGTTTCTACTACTACTACTTTCTAGCTCACTTTTAAAGACTAATGTTCAGTTTGTCTCAACAAATGCATCAAGCACTGGTTAATATTATCCTAAATTAAAAGAGAATAAACATGCACATCAAGTGGCATGCTTTGCCCTTACTCTTGAGAATAATGACTGTAAAGATGAGAGGAGGAAATGCTATTGCTCCTGTGTTCATGAGTTGTAGCATCTCTGAGTAAACCTGAGACCTGGAAATACCCTGAAGGAAAGCTGCTAGCCACTGTTTTTACTTACATGTATTCTGAAGCTCTACAACATAATACATCCTTGGTACTTCTAGGAAAAAAGGTCTCTCCTTAGCTGAGATGCCATAAATATTAACTGTATGCTGCCTGCTTCAAGCTAACTGCAGCTATGAAAGGAAGTAGAGTCACTGAGCTACCGTAGTGTCTGAACAAGAGGCAGAATGGGCTTACCCCTCAAGCAGAAGTTCAAGCCACCAAGATACAGGGAAAATGTAAAATTGTTCATGCACTGTTCTACTTCCTAAGATGCAATATAGAGATAAAAGAAAAAAACAAAAAAGCAAAGCTAGTCAGGGCTGTCCTCTTTGGGGCTATTGCATCAACTCTACTATGTCCTAACAACTTGTTCTGAGCTCAGAGCACATCTTCCTCCCGATCACATAAACCGCTATCCATTAATTAATACGGTCATAGATGATGTGCATGGGGAGCTGGGAGGAGACACAGCTGGGACAGGTGACCCAAGCCAACCAAAGGGATATTCCAGGTCATATGACATCATGGTCAGTGTATAAAGTGGGGGGGAAGAAGGAAGAAGGGGATGTTTGGAGTGATGGTGTTTGTCTTCCCAAGTAACCACTGCATATGATGGGGCCCTGCTCTCCTGGGAGATGGCTGAACACCTGCCTGCCCATGGGAAACAATTAATTAATTAATTCTTTGTTTTTCTCTGCTTGTGTGTGTGGCTTTTTCTTTACCTATTAAACTGTCTTTATTTCAACCCACAAGTTTTTTAGCTTTTACCCTTCTGATTCTCTCCCCGATCCCACTGGTGGGGGAGTAAGCGTGTGGCTGTGTGGGGCTTGGCTGCTGGCTCGGGTTAAACCACAACAGATGTGTACATTAGAACGTGAAACAGGCCACATCTCAGCACGAGTTACCACAGAGGTAAGAAAGCAGGACATGATCATGAAAAAATCATGACAGAGGAAAAGTATCCCAGAAAGCACCAGCCTCACAGTATGGATGGAAAGATGCAGTGGAATTAGCAAATATGAAACAAGTTAATCACAAGGCAAAGAAAGGACAGTGCAATCTGGAGTACCAAATAAATTGACAGGAGCAAGCCAACAGAATGAATATGTAGTTATGGCTGTAAAACTAAAAACGGTGCAGAGAATGCTTTCAGTGTATCTTATGCCACATACCATTTAGACTTTGCTCTCTGTCGGCATAAACAAACTGAAATATATCTACTACAAAGTGGTGAACAAATACTCTTCCATTGATTACACTGCATTTGCCTTTTCCTTCTGAAGCTGCCAAGTTTTCAGGAGCAAACCTCTAGCCAACTAATCATTTGTGGAGTTGTTGGGATTTATTGGGTTTTTTTTAATAAAGAGCAACCAGCACATCTGTCTATGGGATTTCTTTTATTGTACCACCAAAAAAAAATAGTGTGTTTTCCTATGTGACTTGCAAAAAAAACAGTTTCCAAGGAGAGAAAATAGAGACAAAATTCAGCTTCAAAATTAAGCCCCCTGATAAAAGGATAAGCCATCTCATGTCGTGCTACATTGAAGTAGCTAGCTAACAATCAACCATGATAACCAAAACCTTTCTCTCACACTCACTTTCACACAAGGACTCAAAATGTCTACATAACCATACTAAATGTGGTTGTTTGAAAGAAAGTATCAGGTAAATCAATGGTGACTCACAATCATCTGTCTTCTCTTAAGAGTCTTTAGGAGTCTCATTTAGTGGAGAAATGGGAAAATTCTTATCTTAAATACTGTGGCCAACCTCTGAAAAGAACTATGAAAAAAAGCAGCCAGAAATCATAACAGCACATTCACAGAAAGAAAAAAAGAAAAATACCAGCACAAATTGCAAATCAATTTACTTTTATGTAGTACTGCAAATCCTAGTCATTAGTTTGTTTAGTTTTTTTATTTCAAAGCATATGAAATAAGTAAGCTGAAAAGAACTACCACAGTTTCAACATCTTTTCCTTATTATTTTTCTCCTTCTACCTTGAAAATAAGAGGGTCCTGTTTTTAAACACAAATCTAAAAAAAGAAGGAAACTAATTTTAAATACTTTTTTTGAGCCTGCTAAGTCTAAACACTTGAAAATTATGATTATCTGAATTCTCTAAGTCCCTAAATTTATTTTTAAAAGTTCCAGCCTAAATATTACACATTTCCAAAGAAGACTGATTCAACCCTTACTAGGACAATAGTGTTTCATCTGATGGATCTATCCTGTTCCCAGTTTTCCTGGTGACACCTCAGAACAAGCCTCTAGTCAGTGAAGGCTCTGGAAAACTACACAGTTGTGAACCCCACAGCCAGGAGAATGAGAAGTAAGGAGTATTTACTACCCCTTTACAAAGAAAAAAGTACCATGAAATGCTATTGGAAATCTTTCCCTTTGATTATATATTCCCACTCCTAGATTTTGCTTTCTCTCCCATCAATACAGCCCAATGAAGAATATTCTAGATATACATACCTCTGGGACTCAGCTGAAAGGAATTCAGTGACAGATGCTATCCTGGCAATAAACATGATGTAAGAACCTACTTGACTTCAGAAAACAATTTTTAAAAAGCAAACAAAATTCTTATCTGCATTCAGATAATGTTCTTCAAAGCTGGAGCATGAAAACTCCTGCTGCATCAGACCACCTTGAAAAGGAAGCAGCATGTCATTTTCTCACAGTGATGCACACAGAAAGTAGATTGGGGTCCAGAAATACCAAGATACTCCCAAGCAGTTTGATATAGCCACATGCCTCTAACTTCTTTTTTCACATGTAGACATGATATAATTTCTTGCCATTAGCATCTGGTCATGTTTCAGAACTGGCCACTTTCCACTCTCCAGTATACCCAGCCCAAGCACAGTCCTTTGATAGACTCTCAGTGAGTTTCTGTGCATGCAGTTAGCAAAGTTGAGACACAGCATGAGAACATCTGGTTTCCAGAGTAGCAGCACAGTCTAGAAAGCTTCCCATTCTCAAGAAATCTGAACTATTTTCGTTTCCTAAGCATTACAAGAGACTAAGTTTAAAAAGAAAACATATACCAGATATCACAGAATTGTTCAACAAATGTCTAAAAATCCACGGATTTCATTCCCTTCCATTTGCTGAACACATTTGGTACCAACTGTTCAGCAGAAACACATTCGGTGTTGTGAGTTTTAAATACACCTGCTATGTCATGTATTTTCCCCAACCCCTTCAAGAAGCAAGGGTAAGGTTGGGAGAAAAACTTGCACAGTGCAGATTCTTGCAGCAATAAGGAAGTCAGACAATTATGGAAAGGCAACAAGAAATGGAACAGAATAACTAGGAAAATGCTGATGACAGAAATAGACTTTTAATTTATCAACTGCATTTTTAATTTTTAAAGAAGGGACTTCATAGCTGTTTCTTCATACAACATTTATGTGGACCACAACTAGTTAATAGCCTAAAACATCGCCATGTTTACTTCTAATATCTGATGGAGACTAACACAACAAATTGTGTCACTATCCAAAATCCATAACAGAAATAAAGTTGCACAGATGTTTTTATTAGGGTGTAATTTATGGAAGGGATGAGAAGTTTTTACTCCTCAAAGAAAACATTTACTTTGTAATATAAAGACTGTGAAAGAAACATCCCAATTCAGAACTACTTTCTCATTATTATTTAAATAAGTGCTTCTTAATTTCCTTTTGCTGCAGAACTGTTTGAAGTTAGGGGCAACAAATACACTTCAGAATAAGGTACCTTTTTCCTGGATGGCATTTGATAGCGCACATTTTTCCAGAATCTTGTATTTGCTGAACAAGATTTCTCTGAGAAGTCCCCTTTCCATTGGATAGCTCCATGCTTTTGCTTAATGTATCTGATTGATTCTGGCATGATTGTGTAGTCCTGTATTTCACCCATTTCTATAAGAATCACTTGAATCCCATCACGGATGAGAGCATTATACATAGCTAGTTGTTGCTCAGAGGTGTCTTCTAACAGGCAGCAGCTAGATGTTTCTGATCCCAAAATAATCATCAGTCTTCTGCTTTGCTTAAGGGTTTCATCAGCAACACTGACCACAGCTGTAAGTGATGAAGGAACAATCAAAGTTTGCAAAGAAACTTTACAATTGTGGAAAATAGTTCTTAATTTTAAAATTGCACACGTGAAGCTGTGGCTAGATCAGAGCAGTGGCTGCTTCAAGATCTTCACACTGCCATTCATGATACATGATTCGTGATCGATTACATGACATAAAACTTACTAAAAAATTGGTTCCTCCTGCCCTCAGCAGAAGATATCATTCAAAAAAACTCAACAACATTATTAATGCTATTAAGTCTTCATTCATTCATCACTAAGAAGAAAGCACAGACCATCACAACACCAGAACAGAATTTTCAGTAAGAAAAAAAAAGAAAAAGAAAAAAATTTGCATTGAGTAAATTATCCATTAAAACTAAACAAATACAGCTTTCTTTTCCAAAAATGTGGTTTTAAATTGCATAGATAAACTTATAACCTGAGAACAATGTGTCAAAAGGCAACCTGTTTACTCTGCAAATTAAAGCATACCTTCTCCTGGTAAATCATCCCTTCCTAATATGAAAAGGTTATATCCACACTGTTTTTCTAAAACATCTGGGAGTATTCTACGAACAAAGGTTTCCAGACAACAGACACTTCTGCCTTCGCTGCTTTTTGTGTACAGGACATATGCATCATAGATTTTACCATCTAAAACAAACATAAACATTTCTATTAAAAAACTAAAACTCAGAAAAATGCCTTCATTGCAAAGTTTCATTTTGGACTGTTTAGAAATAGCAATGTGGGATGATTTCACCCATCTGACAGAAAAACTTCACAGAAGTAAAATGCTCTACGAATCAAAATAAAGATGATCAGCCACAGAATCTGACAGAATCTGATGGGAAAGGTCCCATCATGGGGATGGAGGAGTCCCCATGTGAACTGGATGCAGGACCTGGGACCTGCAGGAAGGAGCTCCCAACCCCAGAGGTGCCAGGACATTTAAGAAATACCCTCTTACAGGACTGTCTTCACCAGTTCTCCTGAAAGAAACTCAACAGTAGTTATCTCCACTTCTGACTAACCACAAGAGAAGGTGGAAAAAAGGCAATTCTTTCTCGTAATAGTCCTGTAGGGGCTTTTCTCGGGTGGAGGAAAAGGCCAGAAGGCTTCTGAGGTTTTGAGAGTTAAGGCTGCATAGCAAGCAGGACTGAAAGAACCAAGCCAAAGTCAGATTTAACTCAACAAGTTAAAAACTTTGATTTTTTTTTTTCCTTATAATTAGAACTCTAATACGGTAATATAGTACAACTGAACTTTTGACCAGGAGTTGAAACTACTTTTCCATGAAAACTTTTAGGACAGCCATGAGTAAACATTAACTATCTTAATGTATGTAATCCATTCACTTTCAAGACATGGGGAACTTCAGACAGTCTAGTTCTGAGAACTGGTATGAAATATATCTATGATGTTGCACTTATTTCAAATTTTTCACACCTGCCCAATATATTTGTCTACAGTACATTGAACTACAACACATTAGAAGAATCCCAGAACATGGAATTAGCAGTATATTTTCTCTTTGATATGTCAACATCATAACTGACAGGATTTAGAAGGAAAGTGAAGGTAACAGAGAGAAACTGCAAAATGAAAAAAAACCAACAAAATTAATCTCTGACAAATGAGTCTGATTTTCAAAATAAATACTTAATACACATCTTTAAACATCCAGTTTACAGGATGTAGCTCTGCTGACACCTATTGTTCATCATCAGAGTGACCATAAATCTGCATGTAAAGAAACTACAGAAACGCAAAAAGCAACATGCTCATTTTGGAATAACCTATAGTTGTTTTTCACCTATCTCACTATGATTGTCTTCAATATTACACAGTTTTTATTACCTCAAGCATAATTATCTATTTTACCTATATGACTGAAAAAAAATCCTGCACAAAATTTCTTTGTGCATATCTGAAAATTCCTTATGGAAGTTCCATGTACATTGTACTAAATAATTATTTCTCAGAAGTAATAGCAGGTGAAAAAAATCAATAAGCTAATTACACTTACTTACTTGGTCACACTCACATACCTTCCTTACTTGTAAGGGCACAGACAGAATTACGGTACCAAAGCATCAAATCAATCTTGAACATCTTGTAGATTATTAAAGTAATAAATGTTAAAATTAACAAAGACACAAGCCCTCCAGTCAGCCATCTTTGTATATCGGGAACTGCACAAAAATAGAAGAAATTTTTTTTTTAAATGTTGAATTTGTCCAAATCTGATCTTTCACATAAATTCAATACAAATTTGAATATTACACTTTTCATTCTATTTACCTTTTTTTAAAATAGTGATAAATACAATATTATAGTGATTCCTTCCCTACGCACAGGTACATGCGTACTGCAAATTGTAACACCTCTGTTCTCTTTTAACTTGATACACCACAATTTGGTATCAAAACACCTTCTGGGGAAGTAAAGATAGTCACAGGCCTCAAAAATAACAGTATTTCTTACCTTTGTGTTTTATTATAATATAGGATGCAACTTGCCCAAAGGCATTTGAAGCTTGACAGACAAATGGCTGCTCATAATCTTCACTGCTCACTTCTGAAATTATTAGCTTCACAGAATGCATGGGGCGCCCATCGTAAGAAGTTTCTCCCCTGTCCAAAAGGTGACAAATAAAACCATAAAACCACAGCCCTTTCTGGAATGGCTTCATCTCTGACATCTGCAGCACAACAATGGTTATTTCCTTCTGCAAATGTCAACAGCACTTCACAACAGATGAAAAATTACATAATATGAAAGAAACACAAACAGTCAGACCTCTCCTCGTACTGACATTTAGCATATGCTTTAGAAAGCATCAAGATATCAAGATGTTATCTTATCTGCAGCTGTGTTTCCCCTGTGTTTCTATATTTTGAAGTTCAAAAATATGCCTTACAAACCTAAATAAACTCTTGTTATGGACTTCCCAATCTCTGTGAGAGTAGATGGAAAGAGATACTTCACAACAGAATACAACACTGAAAGAGGCCCTGGACAAGGCATCATCTTGTGTTCAGCAGCTCTGGGACAGGGAGGACATCAAAACTGGTGACATGTGGCAGACAACACCAATTCACAACGTGATTCCAGCCACAGGGAGTGGAGTTTAGAGCGTGCTTCACCCCCATGGGTCAGAACAGACTCATAACAGCTGGTTGTCTCAGGCTGCACCATTAAGAGACACAGATTATCCCCCACGCATTGTTCAAGGATGAAAAAAAGCTCATACAGCACATTCAGTTAGCTGTGTACCATGACATGTGACTAGTGTGAGAACTAAACTTTTTAACCACCAGCAAAATAAGGGACACCATTACCTTGTTAACAGCAGACCTCAAATGCAAAAATAACTAACTAGTCTACTTTGTCAAGCACTATTCTTTCCTGAAAGCATAGTCTAGTTACCACTTAAAACACAAAATAAAAGCTTGAAACATATCACAAAGGGCATACATAGGCCCACATGAATCACTTTCTAAGCAAAGAGTTGCAGTAATTTGAACACTGTAACAGGGAATGAATGAACCAACATCACCAGTGCAAATGACTAATGGTTGCAAAGATGACCCTGTAAGTGCTAGGAAGTACAAAAAGTAACATTGCTTTTACAATATCAATTCAGTGACCATGTATCTCTGCATTACGGCCCAATAGTTTATGGCATTACAATTCTTTATGATGTATAATATAATACTTTCGTATAGTGTTTTCTCTTGGTGAGCACCCAAATAATTCAACATTTTATTTCTCCCTTTTTTTATGATGAAAACTTATTTCTTGCAACTGTATTCTTACTTGGAGGACATTATTCTCTTTCCTTAATTGATTTTTTGGTAACAGATAGTGCTCCAGAATTTACAAAAATTATCACTTTTTTTTATTCACAGCGCCACCATAAGGGCTGGCAATAAAACCTGAAATTTTTAGATCAAAGCCTGTAATGTCTAAGAAAATTTCAGATTCCCTCTTGCTCCAATTTGGGTTTGTTTTTCCAGTCAGGTATAATTTCTCTTCTTCTAATTCCATTTAACCTGCTTTTCACCATGGCCTTGTTTCTCACTTGCCCTTCATATACTTTACTCAGTCCAAGTCCCCCAAAACCCAGCTCGTCACCAGAAATCTGTCTCCCTTTTCTCTTCTGACCCCTAAGCTTCAGTACAAATGCCCTCAATTAAGTCTTCCATTAGCTCTTCAGCTGATCTCAGTTAAATTTCTCTAAATTAATGCTCTTAAACCTAGAAATCTCAATTTTTCCTGTATAGCACAGATTTGTCCTCTTGCAACCTTTCAGAGAGGCGGATGTGGAACACAGAAGAAAGAGACAGTCTGAAGATCATGCACCTGAACACGCCTGATCCGACCAAAAGAGGTCTCTGCCAGGCCAGAGCCTGCTCAAAAGAGACTGTATTACAATTATGGGACTGTAACAAAACACCTTTTCCCAACACTGGAAATTAAGACAGATTTTTTACAATGAGCAAGAAAAGCACAATCCCATGTGAAGCCCATGTGCCTACTATGCTTCAAGTTTCTATTTCAAAGCAGGAAGCAAGTCGGAGAAGGCAATCATTAGGAGTTTTTAAGCAGAATGCTATTTAAATCAAGGGAGGAATGCTGCTAAATGTCTTAATGTCAGAGGGAGGAAGTTCGACTTTGGTTGCCAACACAGTATTTTCTTATCTGAAAATATACTTACTCATAGGGACTTGCAAAAATTCTGCTCATATAAAATACATCAATATACACACCGTTGCCTGTCCAGTACACCTCATACCCATCAGCACCTGTTGTATTGCAATCCACAGTAACCTGTGAGCCTATAAAATTGTGTTACAAAGTAAAGAGTTAATTTCCATAACCTAGTTAAAGTCTATACAGTTCTGTCCACAGATTCACACACACACCAGCTAAGGATGGTACTAAACCCCTTCAGAAAAGTTACTCTAACACAGGGTCTATATTCTCAGTGATCTGCAGCTCCAGAAAGAGAATGGTAGGATGGAAGAAGCTGAATCCAGGAAGAAGATGCTTCCCCTGGGGCATCACTTTGCCTGCAGATTTGAGATGGACCTGTTCTTAGAATCTCTTTCACAGTGATGAAAAGCAACAGATGTGACAAATAATCACTTGGGTTCCCTACAGCTTTCCTTGCATCTGAGAAATTTCTTTAGGCCTTTGTAAGCAACATGCATCATTTCTTTCCCTCTCACCCCTCATTCCTCCTTTGGGAGAACAACATAGGGAAACTGAGCTGGTCACTGAACTAGTTTTTTCTGAAAATAAAGCCAAGAAAGCACAGAATAGGACACTCCTTGAGTATACATTTTCACTAGGATACAAATTCATATTTTCTGACAGATAAAACTACTTACCGAGTTCCACTTCAATGGAGTTGTTTCTTGGGTAAAATATTTCTGGAGGCTTTTTTGGTGGGGTCACTAAACAAAAGAAAGAAAGTGCTTTTCAGAAAACCGGGGGCAGTTAAGTCTGTTCTATGTTCTATAACCCAAGTACAACCTAAAAACACCCCCTTACTAAAGACAAGGTTGTCAGCCATTTTATAACAAAATATCACTCAATACTGAAAGTATCACATCTCAGGTAGTTATTATTTCTGACTTGAAGCTAAACTATCCTTCACTCCATCTCTTCCAAAATGTAATGCCACAAATCTCCACACACTTGTGGTGGTCTGGCTGTTCCATGGCATAAAAACTCTGTAATATTGCATACACAGCTGCTGAGAAGGGTATGAGTATCTAGAGTATTAACTGTCTACAGTCTGGATAGCCTGTCACCAAGCGTCCCACAGATACAAACTGCAGCCAAGTACTTTTAGAGTACAGTTCATCTGTTTTAGACTTCTGCTATTCATAAGGGGAAATTTCATTTCTATACTCTAGTTAAAGTACCTTGAAGTTCTTCCCACAGTGCTATCTATAAGGAACTATAATACCAGTGACTACTTTTAGATGTTTACAATTAAGAGTACATATACGACACCCTCCAAGCAAACATATAAATCATAAAGCATCTCATTTGAGCCCCCTAGCAAAGTATACAGGATTATCCTGAATGTATTCTTCCCTTTTCCTTCTGAAAAATGGGTCCGCATTATTATTTGGACCTTGAATTAGTATAAACTTGTTCAGCTGGAGTCTTCAAAAACCACTGAGCTACCTCCAGTCACTTGCAGCAAAGGAGTGGTATGATTTTGTCTCTACTGAGAGGTAGAAGCTGAAATTTCATTAACAGAGAAGTTCTAGGGACAAATTTTGAGACCAGAATGATCATTTCATTTGATCCAACCTTATGTTCCTCAATTTTGTTTATCCATATCATATACATATGACATTATATATATGAATGATACATGCTCATATATATTCATACACACACACCTATATACATACATATGTATGCATATATATGCACACAGAAAAAACAGGCAAGGCTCTTGCATTAGGAGGATGATGTGAAAGAGAAAATAAAATGGGCAGGATAGAGGGCACAGTAGAAAGTATTGTGCCACCAAGCCTTACAGGGCATCTGTTCAGGGACTTAGGCAACTGGTCTGGATAGCAGATCTTTGACAATACTGCAACTTTGAAAAAGGGAACAGATCTTCAACAACAGACAGAATATAAATACCCTCAGTCAGCATTTATTTCCTTTACATTTAGGTGAAAAACAGTAGCCCTAGGCATTCCAATCCACAGATTAGGTCTTTCCACTTTAGTCTTTAGAAATTAGCGACAAAAGTTTGGAGTTGTTAAGAGCACACAGTGAAATTATTTACTCACCTTCTACAATCAGACTGATGTCTCGTGAAATGTTATATTGTTTCCCATTGTAGGTATATGCTGTTTCACACGTATAGTTTCCTCGATCATGTACAGTCACATTAAAAATTATAAGGTCACGGTTTGAGAGGGCAAACCTTTTTCCTTCCAGCAGCTGGCAGTCCTAAAAGCACGTAGAGAACTATGTTAATTCATATCACTGTATATTTCCATGGTTTTTCTCTCTTTAATACAATCTGAAGTTTCAATGGACCACAGCATAAGGATGGATGGCCTGCAGAGGCTGACGAAGAGTGAGGGCAGTGGAATATAAAGAAATGCACTCTTCACTTCAGCTGAGATTTTAATTTAAAGATATCCAGCTTCATTCCCTTTGGAAAACAACTTTCAATATTAGAGAAAAAAGAAAGTAAAATGTGGGTTGTCAGTATTTGCAAAAGTATTCATCAATGAAGAATCACCCAATAATTAGACTTCATTTTTTAAGGAACCTCAGTACTACTGGTACGATACGGACTGCATGGGCCTGATGCAGGAATTTGGCAGAAGGCACTACATTCTTGTGACAGAAAGAGCCTTTAAGAGAGAGTGAACACTAAACAGAATAATTTAGTAGAACGGTATTGAGCACCTAATAGATGTGCCATAGTAAATCTGTTTCCACACAAGGTAGGTTTTCCCTGGCAGGTAAACAGATGTCACCTGGGAGGTACGTGGTTCATCATCACTCCTACATCTCAGCTGAATTTCTGCCCTGATAATCAAAAAAACCTTTAAAAGAGAGAAAGTCCTAATCCTCTTCTAATTTGTTTTAAAAGCATTTTTCTCCAATTTACAGAAAATCTTTAGTTCTTCTGGTCCACTTCTCAAAGATCAGTGATTTTTATTTTAAATAATGGCCAGCTATAAGACAGTACAAAACACCATGTTCTCACCTTATACCAACGAACAGGCTGAATAATCTTCTCATTCCTGAAATAATCCAAGTGCGGACACACAACCTTTGCAGATGATGATGTGAATATCACCTCCTCTACAGCAAATTTTTCATTTAAGCATAAACCATCAATCCTCTTGAAAACTGTTACTTTTGTACACATTTTCTTGCAGCTTGTCAAATTTCTGCAATTCATAGAACATAATTAAATTAACCTATTTCGCATATTTTGCAGGTCAAAAATGTATGGCATTCTTTTTGGAGAAGAGAAGAAAAAGGGTTTACAGTTTCTTTAACAGATTTACTTTTGCCTACAAGGAAAAAAACCCCAAAACTAGTCTTAATTTCCCCAAACTAAGTTAGTTTTTGTAGATGCACTCCCTCTTCTTCATTAGTATTTCTCTTACCCTCAAAATTTTATTTGCTTTCTAAAAGTTACTCACTTTGCAACTCATTTCTGTAAAAATAATTTTTTTTTTAATTTTCACCTTATGACACATTCATAATCTCCAGAATCTTCTAACATTGCAGGAAGAAACCAAATTAAATTCTTCTCCTGATGAATTCTAGACAGTTTGTCTCTAGGCACAGCTGTCTGGTTTCCAACTTTATACCATGTTAAGTTGTAGTCTCCACTTTTCAAGCTCTTTTCCAGTGAACATTTAATAGCAAGAGGCTGCCCATCAAGCACAAGACTTTGCCTCAACATCACATCATAGGCTTCACATTTCTCTAAAGGAAAGAGATAAACATTAAAGAAAAACTCAAACACCCCACACGAATATACTAAACTCATTTCCTGATTATATTTATAAAATTCATTGGAGTTTTCACCTCCATTCTCAAGTCAGCTACTAAAAATACAATTTTAATCCCTTATCTTTACAGCTGAGAGAGTACTACTCAGTGGCACACAGATATAGTTATGCCACTAAAATGAAATGCTGTTTTTTGAATGCAATCTTTACACTCAGTAGATTGTCTTTGTTTGCAGCAGACTTGTCACTTGCATGTTTTTTTTCAGATGCAAACTACTAAAGTACTTGTGTTTCTGTTTCATGGGCATGTACACAAACACACACATGCACACAAATTTCACATTTAATGTCTTTATTTTTTAACTTCACTTAACTGTGGTCAGAGTAATCCTTTAAGACACACTATGCTTTTGATACCTAAACATCCTAAGAGAACACTGAAGTTAAAGATTGTGTTGTACAAATATTAAGTTTGCTGTGGGAATTTCAACTCACCCTTTATTTTATGAACATTTAGAGAGGAGTCATTACAATCACCAATGAGCTCATTTTCTTTACTCCTGACACAGACTCATGCAGGAAAGAGCAACACCAAGAGTTCCGTTTGGGCTTTTTTTTTTTTTCCCTGTAGTATGACTAAAAAGGCACCAACTCTGGATACCATGGTCACATTCCCAAGTCAGTAATATATTTATCTAAACTTCCTTGCTTTGTTATTATATAAGAACTGCCACAGGCAGTCATGCAAGTGTCTGTTTAGCCCAATATCCTGTCTCTGATAGCAACCAGTGCCAAATGTGCAGAAGAGAGGTCACAACAAATACTATACTACTTTGATTTCGGCCCCTTTCTTTCCTCTTACCTTCTGCATGAAAAAACATTCGCTGGATTTTATAAATTCTCTGAGTATCATGCATTTCTTGTTTTAAGGAATGGTAAAATTCCTCTCATCTGCCTCTTCTGCAGTATTTACATTTTTATAGACTGTCATCCCATCTTGCTTCTGTCTCTAACTCAGAGTCCTCCTTCATTTAGAGACTTCCCATATGGAAGCCATCCTGTATCAGACAACACTGTCACTCCACCTCTTCTGATACCATATTTCTGAGATGGAGACACCAGAACTGCAGAGTTCAACTGGCACATATTCACTATGGGGTTAAAGGGTAGCATAATGAGCCACCAATGCTCCCTCATGGCAAAAAAAGGCTAACAGGGTCCTGGGATGCATTAGGACCTGCCAGATTTGAATTTACTGGAGAGAGTCCAGCACATGGCCACAAAAATGATTAAAGGAGTAAAGCACCTCTCACTTCATTAGAGGATGAAAGAGCAGGAACTGCTCAGCCTAGAAAAGAGAAAGTCTGAGGAGTGTGTGGGTGGATCTTATCAATGTGTGTAAATACCTGATGGGAGGGAACGAAGAACAAATAGACAGACTTTGCCAGCTTTACCCACTGACAGGACAAGAGGCAATGAGCACAAACCAAAGCATAAAACATTCTATCTGAACACAAGAAAAGACTATTTTTTACTGTAAGGACGATCAAACACTGGAACAAGATGCCCAAAGAAGTTGTGCAGTCTCCATCTGCAGAGATATTCAAAAGCCTCACCCTATGAGCTTAGACTAGATAATGCCAAGAGTTCCTTTCCAACCTAAGTGATTCTGTGATACATTAGTACATAAAATACCACGTATTATGTTTTATAAGAGAGGTTCCTGCTCTTGGGACTATGTAAAAAAACTCATTGGCATGCATGTACATTTTACTATTACTGCCATATTCACAGAAAGTTAGTACTACTTGTGTGGAAAAAAAAAACCAGTTCCAGAACAAAATTTTCCATAGCCACCAATAAACTTACTTGCAATAATTAAAGACAGAAATGCTGTTGCAATGTTACATGAAAACAGTGTTTTTGCTGTCGTGTTTCCCTGCAGAAATGGAAAGAGAACTTTCAAATAGTGATTCCCAATATGAATTTCCACAATTTAAAGTAAACATTTGCATTACACAATTAACATATTACACAATTAATACAGGAATTACATAGTTAATAGAGGACCCATGAAATATAGGAATTGCCTTTGACTTGTTTTGAGCCTGTTACCTGCTTGTTTTACCTGACAGCTCCTAATTATTACACCAGAAGAAAAAAAATGAGTGAACATTTCCTACTTCAGCTTGTCAAGCACTTGATTTTTTTACATCTCTAGCACACTCCTTCCTGCCCCTTCCTTTCCCAAGCTACAGTCTTAGATTGTCTAACCCTCCCTTGGATGGAATCTGATTTCATAATTCTGACATTTTTTGCTACCCACTTCTGTACTGCATCCAGTTATGCTACAGCCTGTCTGAGATGGGGAGGACAGGCTGTAGCATACAGTCTTAAAAACATAAGGCACTATGGATTTATAAACTAAGACAGTTACTGGGTTTTTATGGAATTTTCCCCTAGTGATTTCTAACCATATCTTTGTTCTTTGAGTACTACTGAGTATTGACCTGATATTCCCATGAGCCTAGTAAAGTTTCAAGATCTCATCATTGAGTGCCAAGAATGAGGCAAACTCAGTCAGCTGTTGAGCACATGTTGTTAAGATTTTGGCCATATGTTTTCATTTTAAATTTTCTTTACATTTCTCCACAACAATCTTCTTCTGCCATTATTACCCAGTCATTTACTATCATAACATCTTTCTGCCATTCTTTGCAATTTACACCTCCATATTCTAGCCTGAATAGCTTTGTATCATTGGCAAATTCTGCCACTGAAACAGATTCCCTCTGTCTCTATCATCAAAATACACGCTGAGCAGAAGAGTTGTTTGGGACTCTAGCAGTGATGTTTCTTCACCTAAAATCTAGGCATTTATCCTTTACATGCTTACTTATATACTTGAGAATGACTGTCAGGACTCTTTAGTAGTCCTCTGATCCCTAATGTGTTTGGAGAAGGATCTATTAGTGGCATGTCTCGGACAAGTTGATCCTTAATCTGACCTGCCTTACTGGTTTTTCTTTTCTATTCAGCCTACCACAGTGTTTTACAGCACAGTGAGAGGACAAGTGCAACCATTCCAGCTGAAGGATGAGCAGGAGAACTCCCACCCTGTTGTGACATACATTTAGCTGATCACCATTTTCTACTAGAGTCAAAGATGACACTTCCAGCTGTCGTGTCTTGCTCCACCAGACTGACTCAGAAGCGTGCCATGCATTGAGTCATCCACACTGCTTCTTGCACAGCCTGCTTCCCTTCTTCCCTTTCTCTTTCCTCCTTGCAAATTTCTATTTAAATTACCAGGCAGGTATTTTCTTGCCTAGCTCTAAGATGGGATGAGTCCATGAAAGAATCTTGAGCATAGAAATACACAAAACATTAAAATCTCTGGAGGTAGGTTATGCGTGTTTGTACAAAAGCTACAACTTTTTCTGTGGATACAATATTGCTGCTAGCAAGAATTTTCTTGCTTCTTTCTAAGCCCGTGGGATACTTTTCTCTCTCACGAGGAGATTAGCAGAAGTTCTATAAACTATGAACACCTGCGACCTTGTAGAACTATGTTTATGGTACAGTAGAAAAATATTTTGACAATGGATGTTTAGGATTTTTAGCCAATCCACCCAGGGGGTGGCTGATCCTTTGCCCAATTAGACTATGAAGAAAAAAGTCTATAAAAGAGTTTGTAAAATAATTAAATAAATCAATCTTGCTGCACAATTCCTGCCTGTTGGATCTCTCTCCTCCTCCCTACGGCTGTGGGATACAGTAATATTTTTCCGTTAGTTGTGATGCATGGTAAATCCTAAAAATATATAATTTTTAATTTTAAAAACGATGGAAATATTGTAATGGAAATAATTTAAAGATAAAACAGGATTGAATAGACTCCACTTATGAGCAGGTATTTTCTTTATGACTTCTCTGAATCACTGTTTTTTCACATTAAAACACTACCTTGCTCTAGTGTTCTGTCTCACACAAGCTCTCTCAAGAAGTTTTTTGTCCCACCAATAGATTCAGCAGATGCAGAAGTAGTATTTTAACACATCCTAAAAGAAAGTCTTCCAGGATCCTGCTAGAATTTCAATGTTTTTGCTTTCTATTTAAATTTATAATTTGCTCTTTTGTCAACATAGAAGACTTGCAAACATATATACAGCCTTGTGTAAAACCATACACACAGACTACTTTGAGGACACTTCCTCGTCTCTCACTTCTCACAATGAAAAATTTACATTTCTATGGAAGGTAGACACGATAGCAAAATTAGGCTCTTCTCTGTGCATGCATTCACATAAATAATGATTAACATAACATACATATGACTGCAGAATCAATTGCAAATGTTTTTCCTACCACATTCTGCCATGATAAACAGCTAAATTTCTCCCTTTTCCCAGCCATTCTGTCCACATCTTGAGCACTCAATCGACCTGTGGAGCTTTATCATTCAGGACAGACCAGCTCTAGTGATCTTTGCCCAGATTTTCCAGAGGGGAAAAAAAATTCCAGGTATGCGAAGCCATGTCCATAAAGTTTCACCCTGAAAGGAAATATTTTTATCAATTGCAGTTAAAAAAAAATTATTACAAACAACTCCCCTAAAAAAACCCATCAACTGTCTGAAAGAGGTCTTCAATGATACACGCATCTAAATTACAATTACAGCATCCGTGATGGCATGTAGGCATAATTTTCATGAAAATTTCTCATTAAATCGGCATAAACACCTTTTCATCTGCTTTTTAGTCCTTTCAAAGCTGATCTACTCAACAAAAAAAAAAAGCCTCCTCGGCACTTCA
This sequence comes from Corvus cornix cornix, assembly GCF_000738735.6. Lineage (NCBI taxonomy): Eukaryota > Metazoa > Chordata > Aves > Passeriformes > Corvidae > Corvus > Corvus cornix. Next base: position 88,348,714 of record NC_046332.1, on the reverse strand, counting down.
AAGGATCACAGGTTTCACTGATTTTGGCAAACTTGTGGCAGGTTTCTTTGAATCTCTTATTCAAAAGCACAAACTTATTCAAACATGCAACAGTCCTGAGAACTGAGAGAACCAACAGGAAATCAGAGGATCACACTATTTCTGGTACATAAGCCTAGGAACATTTCAAATCATAAAAAATGCATAAATATATACATATATTCATATTCCCATAAATGCTTCTATTAACTGCAAGGTATGCCATGCCTCTTCTAGAGAGATTAATCAAGTGCCTCACTTTTGATCTAGAAAAAAATGATGACAACAAATACATATATTCCTTCGCTGGACATACCTAGTCAGTGTGGAAGAGCCGGGTTAGCCCCGTCGGGTTGTAGTGACAGTACTGCGACTCTCACGATAGCCGTGTTTCTGTGAAACGCTGGCATCCCTCAGCGGGCACGGCAGAAATCATTTTCCAACACTCTTCATTTAAATTGCGACGTATTCCTGGAATGATTCCCTTGGAAGGGGCTGTGGCTCCTGGGCGGTGCAGGGACCGCCGGCCCGGGCAGGGTGACCCGCCAGGCTCAGTGCCGAGGGGCAGCTGCGAAGAACAGGGGCTCGCTGGCTTTCTGTCAGGAACCGAGCCACGGACAGGGCTGACCTTTTATAAGAGGTTTCACTCCTACTCCTTAACTGTCTCCAGGCCCGAGTTTCCCCAGCAGACACTACCTCGGTCCGAGCCACCTCCCAGCCCCAGAAGAGGGGCGTCGGAGCAAGCGCGACCATCGGCGCAGCCCTACGGATCTCCTCCCGGATTGTGCCGCCTGGCTGACGCCGTCCGCCTGTCACCGGGCCCAGGGAGAGCAGCGCTCCGCACCTGCCCGGCCCCCGCCGCCCGTACCCGCTGCCGCCCCGGACACCCCGGCTCTCGGCTGCCCCCGCCGCTGCACGCCGAGTGCCGGGGCCGGGCCAGGGCCCGGGGAATGCCCGGTGCTGCCTACCTGCTCCGCGGGGGCGGGGGAGCCCCGCTGCCGCCTCCCCGACAGCCCCGGCAGCCGCGGGACGGCGGCGCCGCTGCCCCGGCACGGACGGCTCCTCCCAGCGACGCCTCTCCTTCCCTCGCCTGCCGCCTGCAAACCTGGGTGTCCCAGGACGGTGAGGTGGCCCCGGGGCAGGGCAGGGCCATCCCCCGTCCCCGCCCCGCCCCGGCGCAGGTAAGAGGTGCTGATTAAACGCAGGTTCCGAAAAACAAAGCGTTTGAGCAAAAGTCACTGTCGAAAAAAGACTGAGCTCAGCCAGCCATCCCAGCCCCTCGCTGCTGCGGGCTGGGCTCACCCTCCAAGTAAAGACTGCGAGATCGGAGGTGACTGAGGTTTGTTTGTTTGCTTGCTTGCTTGTTTTTAAGTACGAACAGCTGCAAACCACCCTAGTTGAAGAGACTGTGCCACTGGAAGAGAAGGAGCCCTTCAAGACTCTGCGGACGCTGTTGGCAGCACCATCTCGGGGACATCAGCCGATTTATTTGCTTCTTCAGTAGGCTGCTTTGTCTGCTTGGTTTGAGTTAACCAGACTGTCACTGAGATATTTGGAAGCTTGAACGTACAGGTTTAGTCTCATTTAGTCACTAAGCTTTTATCTACAAATCTTGCTAAGCAGTCCTGACATTTTATAGAGATTACTTAATTCGTGGCTGTTCTGGGAACAGTATGTTCTCTAGATTCTAGTGATTCTTAGTTCTCTGCTTCACTCTCACACCACAGCTGGAGCCAGAGTTTCTCAAAGCAGAAGTTCCTCAAACTATTTTGTTAAACACATAATCAAATATGGGCAGTTTTAATGCTGTACTGCCACTTACTTGTTGACTAACTACTAAACTAGATATTAAGGCAGAGGAAAGCTCTAACGTTCCTCACAAAGCAGGTAGCAATCATGCCCTTTAGAACTATCAAGGTAGATGTTCTCATTATGGTTAAAAATACAAATTATAAATATAAAAATATAAAATATGAAATAAAAAATCATAACATTTTCTAAGCAAATTGCAAGTATTCTGCAAAAACTGTGGAGAATAATCCAGGCATGTCCTGTCCCTGTCTGTTTTTTCATTCTGCTTCTGGTACTTCTTTCATTGCATGTTCTGGTACTATTATATTTACCAAATGGAAACACGTTCAAACATGCTGCCCACTGCTTGGTAGCTGCAGATAAGTAAAGATGAAAGATTACGCCCTGCTATGCCTGCATATACTGTCTTCCATCAAAACAAGGTATGTAGTGCTATCTGGAGGCACATTGCAACACTTCCAGGCACAAAACTGTTGGGAGGTACACAGAAAATTAATTCATTCCTGATTTGGCAAACACAGCAGGATTTATGTAGTCAGCTTGTCTCTCTTTGGTCACCACTTATATCCGTATTTAATTTTGGAAATGTTTCTCATTAACTCCTAGTATTAGGTCAAACAATGCAAGATTATGCAAGATTTTACAAGATTTTTAGTTTCTGTATTTTGCATCGCCAAAAAAATCTGTGAGCTGAATCTGATTATCATAAAGGCAAGAGAGGTGTCTACTTCATTGCTCTAGAAGCGCTGATTTTTAAAAAATAAAGATTTTTTAAGAATTCTTTTTGAGTTACACGTGGTAGAGGTTCTGCTGTATGCAGTTGTGATGGGTTTTTTCTCCTATATTTATTGTAATACTACTAATAGGGAAAAAATATCTCTAGTAAAAATGTTTCTGGTATAAAACACTTTGTTAAAATATTATAAAAATAAGCAGATAAAATTAGAGCTATTCAATCATTCAACTATTCATTGAATGTGAACCAGAATTCAGAAAAAAAAAAAGTGTAGTAAAGCTGAAATGAAACGGCTGCATTTCATGAAACAGCAAAAATTCATAGACCATGGAACCCACAAGACAAAAATTGCAGAAGAAAACAAAGAAGTGGGTTGTCTGAGGAAAGTGGACATTAATACTAGTCTGCGAAGTGGGCTGTCTGAGGAAAGTGGACATTAATACTAGTCTGCATGAACATTTGGTATGGTCACCAGAGACAGTTCAAAGCAGACCAAGAATTAGCAAATTCACCGAAGATGATGCTAAGCAAAACATTATCCAAACATCCTCCTTATCAGATCTATGCATCTATGCAGTGAAATTTACTTTTTTTTTAATCTATGAGAACATTCAGCAGTATTTTGCCTCATAAATCTCTAAAACAGAATAAGCAGTCATAATTCATGCAAGGAGAGCTCTAATAAAGTTCATCAGTGCCATCTTTTAAAATTGATTGCAGCAGAGCGATGATCATGGTGTACCTTATCTTTCTGCAGCTGAGGAAAAGTTCAGATAAGGCGATTTCTGTGCAAATTAAGAGACTGGACTTGAGGATAGCATTTGGTGTATAGCATTTCTACAAAGTGTGTATGCTAAATAAGGTATCACTGAGAAGTCCTTTTTCCATCAGGTGGTGGCACCTGCCTTCTTTATTTGATAAACGTTATATAGCCAATGAAGGGAGCACAGTGTCTGCAATAAATAATTCAATCCTTTTGAGTTATGCTTAGAAGAAAATCAGAGAGCCTTCTCTTAGGGAGGGATGGGATGGAAGTTGCCTGGGATGAATTTAGAACATTGTCTTTCATTACCACAAACCTCTTATTTTCCTACATCATCCAGTAGTTTTGAACCAGCTTTCAAGATCACTTGTCTTTCTCGATTTACAGAATTGACAACTTTCCTTTTTCACGTATATCATCTCCTTGGGGCATGTGGCTGCATTAGTTTATTTGTTTGGATCAAGAGAGCACTTGTGTCACAAAATAACCCTGGAGCCCATCAAATGAGTTCCTTTCAGATGAGGCAAAACTTGAACATAAACTCCAGCTAGCTGGGCAACCTATCAGCAGTGACTGACAGCAGTTAGTCTGAAATTATGTCTTTTCAAACTTGCCTTGTGTGGTCACCAGGTCTTCCACACCAACTGACTTGAACTGCAAAAATCAGAACAATACTTGCCCTGATTTTTTTTGGAAAAGTGCCAATGGCAAGCAAACAGAGTTGTTAGGGGTTTTTAAGGCAATTATATAATTCAGTAATCTCATGTTTTACCTGTGCCTGGTAAATCATCCCTTCTCCATGAGAAGAGACTATAGTCATACCACGTCTCTAAGACAGACAGAAGTATATTTAGGGCAAAACTGTGGTTTTTAGCCACAATCATATTTTTTGGGTTTGGCAGCAGTAGGTATTCATCATATAGCTTTCTCATCTGAAACTGAGCAGGGCAAATTAAACAGAGTTTTAAAGCACTTTATGTATGTTTTTATACCATTTCTACTTTAAGTTTCGTTGCACAGGGTAACTTTGATGAAGACATTAAGATTATCATTGTATGTACAAATCTTTTAAAGCTACAAGAATAAAAAATATTAAGAAATGTAATAGCAGGTAATTATTTAAATACAGTTAAAGCCACATAAAACATGTATGTATTACATGATTTGAGAACAGAAGAATCTTCTATTGAGGAAGAAGTATTCAAAAACACTGTAATCAAAAATTTTGATTTAGAAAGGTTAAGGTAGGGGAGGAAAACTGGAAATTGAAAATATGAAAGTAACGTTGCAGTGTTTGGTTGCATCATGTTAGTCTGTTGTTTTGTTTCAATATCCTTACTGCCTTCATTGTGGTAACCAGTTGTCATGGTGAGCAGAGAAAGTTGAGCTACACTGCAAAGCCAGAGCTGCAGGGCTAACTGGGAAGCCATCTAGCAAAAGATGACAGCAGATGCTTGGAAAGGAAGAAGCCAAGGTGTGGCAGTAGTTACTGCCATGGAGAGAACTTGCCAGGGGATTAGCCATGGCCTTCATATTGATGTTTTCATTAGCCCTTGTACAAAAAAAATTGAAGTTTTCCTATGTAATTTACCAATGGCACAATAGTTTGAAATATGTGACCCTGCAGCTTGGCTCATAGTGATTTTTACCCATTTACTTGTCCTGCACTCAGAAATTATACCATTTTATTTTCTTTAATTGTAAACACAAAAATAATTATTTGCCATCCAGAATCACAGACTAAGGAGAATTGTGGGTCAAGATTCCTATGACTCACAAGTATATCTTTTAAATAAAAAAAAAAGGGAAGAGCAAATGCTGCCTTAAATCAGGTGAACTGAGAAGTAACAAAGGCACCTGCAGTGCACTGATGCAAGTCTTCACTATAGATTCCAGTGAGAAAGGTACTCAGACTCCATGGGATATTGATTTAAATCTGGGTTATTTGAGATAACCTGAGAAGGTAAAAGGAGATAGCACAGATAACCTTATGTCTCTTCTGATGCTGGGAACCCAGAGCTGTGCTGTCTCAGACAGACCTCTAATCAGGGCTTGCCACACCATGCAAATCCCATCTGTGGGGACATTTGCCAGCACTGAGGGCTTTAGGGTTTTTACAAGGTGTCCTCAGAAGTAGAAAATTCTGTTCATCATCTTTACTGCCACACAAAAAGATGGTGTATGAAAACAGGCTGTTTCTCTTCGAGTCAAGCTGAGACATGCGGGTGGAACTGTTGCCAGGTGTCAAGTGGGAGCTGCCTAAAGCTTCTCCACACAGGTGAGCTGGCTCCAGCTGTGCCTGCAGCACGTGGTACATCCAGCACAGCTCAGGCCTGCACCCACTTGCATCAGCTCTCCCATGGATCAGTAACTTCTGCATGCCCACACATCTTCTGTTTAGGACCTTGACAACAATCTTCAAGGTACTGGCCCACCTTCAGCTGAAATATTGTGCACTGTCCTGTTAATATATTCACAAATCCCAAGAGACTTCACTGAACTATGGGCATAGTAGGGAAAATGAGATGCTTACATTTCAGGAAAGTTTTAAGTTAATTTGGCTTGTCTAGGTTAAATTGAAGACAGACTACAACTTCTGCCTGTAAACAATACATCCAGTATACACTCCTTTGTTAGGATGAAGCACAGCAACTCACAGAGAGATCAATATAACTGGATACCTGAGATAGGAATGAACTAGCCAAAGGGCAGAGGAAGCCCATTGTTGTCCTGTGTTTTCCAAGCTCGGGCCTTCTAGGTGCTACATATACACATTGCACAGGTATCTACAGCCAAGTTTTGGTCACAGACAAGGAAAAAAAATGCATTCATAATCAAATACATGTGACACTCACTGTCAGAAAATTGTGCCTATCAGGTTTGAGATGAAGTCCTCTAAAAACTGGAAGGCAGTGTGTTGCCTTACAGTTTAGATGGTAAAAAGATTACATGGAAATTACCTAACAAAATCCTCCGTGATGTTGTCTCCTGCAAGTCTTCACAATTACTGTGTTAAAATGTTCTTAGCAGTCCTAGGATTGCATACTGCACTTTATCTGTGCAGTTACACAAGCATAGCCCCTTTCTGCAGGCAGATGATAGGGTCCAATGCCATCTTGCAACAGTTAAAAATGCAAGGAGTCCTACAACCAACTAACCACAGGAACTTTGAGCTAAACGAGAAAAGGAAAAGCAAGACATAGTGAAAGTATTGCACCAATCACTGCAACTTTCAAGCAAATGCAGAATGGAGAAATGTAGGTCTCTAACTTCCTGAAAGGACTTCTTTGGGCAATTCGGAGACAGTCAAATCTCCACTTGTAGTGGGTTTTTTTATTATTTAAAACCAGTCAAGAAATTACTCGACCATCTTCGTAAGGACTTGTAGGTCATTAAAACAAGTTTCTACCAGATGCCAGCATCTACTAAATTTCCTCTAACAGAAATCTTTTTGCATTCTCCCCATCAGACATGTCTCCTCTCTGGCATTTCCCCCTTACGGTCCACTGTAGTTACGAAGTTTAATTTCAATAATATGATTTCTTGGAAAAATAAGATCATTTGCCTCCTGAAGATGCAAATACAAAATGTTATCTGAGAAAAAACCACTAGCCTAAAAATATCTACCAAAATAAGTGGGAGACAGCACTAGGCTAGAAATTTCAGCAGCAGATAATAGAGTGACATTCTGTTTTGCTAATGAACAGAAAAAAAGAAAAAAAGGCAGGTCTGCAGATGATTTGTTGTTATTTGTGCCTGGTATAACTATTTAAAAAATATCATCCTATTTGTTTTGGCTGTTAAGTTTGAATATAGCATTGAACAAAAAAAATCCCTAAGAGATCTAACAAAATTATTATGGACAAGGGCAGAAAAGGAGGAAGCATTGTTGTGACTAGAAACACCTGAACAGTATTATTTGATATTAAGATAAAGTTTTCTTGTGAAATACCTTACCTGTGTAGTAGACGAACGTTCAAATTATTCCATTACTGAAAAAGGTAAAAAAGACAAGTAGCCTTTTGACCGGTTAGTACCTCATCTGCTGATTAGTTTACCATCTCAATCCAGCTACTAACTTTCCATTATTTCCTTTTTAAGCCAGAAACAAGCAAGCACCAATACCATCACCCTTCAATGTTTGAATAATTATCTGTTCTTAGGAGCAACATGGTACTGATACGGCTTCAAGGCTTCTGTAACTCCTGGTGCCTTTTTCAGTTGCATGTAAATAATCCAACTGAAAACATTCCTGTAACATTAAGGAAGACATTTACAAACAGCTGGTTTCTGTTATTAATTGTTCAAAGTTTGTAGTCATAGCAGAGGTTTGTTGGAAAAAATCCATAACACTGAAACTGTAACAATATTTATATTTACACTGGTAATCTAGGCAGAACAGAGATTGCTCAGGGAAGGAACAACATCGAGGGCTCCTGGGTGAATAAAGCAAGAGTTGAAAAGATGGACTGAGAAACGAAGTAGCAGCTTCTGACAGAACAGGTCTTTGTGGAATGGGAAATGAAGGCTGGCAACTTTAACTCAGTGTCAGTCAAGGGTTTGCACTGGATCTTCTCTTAATATTTCACCCTCTCAAAGCACTGACCATTTGCATGCTGGGGCTCTGCTACAGTGCATGCTCATGACCCCCTCCTGGCTGCAGACTGGGTTTTCTTCCATGGAAAGCCAAAGAAGAGGTTTGAATCCACCTGACATCCCAGTGTGGGTCAGGATACAGCTGTGCTGTGCTGCTAGACTCAACTGCACTGAAGAATTCACACATCCTGTAATACTGGAGTCACAAACAGCTCACAGAAGTTTTATTTACACTACTGCTCATCCCCACAAAACTTACCTGCCTGAATTTGCTTTCCTTCCACCCCTGAGGCAACGAAGGTGATGTGCAGTACTAGGAGGGCATCCAAACTGCCCACATTCATAGCCTTATGAACCACCACGTACTGCAACCTGCTTACTACTCACCACGCTTGCCATCCGAGAACTTTTAAATGTTGATATAAGTTCCAGGATAGTGATTTTCACCTCAGATTTTCATTTTCCACTCCTAACCACCATCACTTGACTAGGAAAGAGTAACTGGTGGCAAGAGTACTGTTGGATAATGCAAAGCTCAGTATGTCAGAGGACCCACAGTGTAATCATGGAAACCAGATGGAGATCTTGTGATTTGTGTTGCCATGTCATTGGGGAGGCATGTGGAGTGAGTAGAAGTCACAGGGCCTCATTCTTCTACCTGATACCCAGGGATATTTTGTACAAACCAAGTACACCTCCTGTGGAGAAATATTCTGTACAATGCGACAACAGAGAATGTAAGGTTTGACTGCAGCCCCGCTCACAGCACTTTGAAAAATACTGGTTAATAAGGTATAAAATGTACCCCAATTTCATATCTAAGTGGGGGGATGAGAATTTGACATGAAATTGCAGGGATGGGTTGACAGGTTTGTCCTCCTTGCCCTCCCCAGAAGGGATATCTTTTGGTAAGTCTTGTGTCCTCAGCTATGCTGAGTGTTGACCAGGGACATTAAGCTTGTGATTGCAATCATATTGTTAGTGCTATATACAGCTATTCTGCAGTCAATGCATTTATCACTGGCAATCCAAAAGAACCATAGATGTTGCAGTCAATAAATTGTGTTATTGATGAATCCAGCTGTCTCTTCTGAACGCGACTGGACCGACAGTTCATAGACTATTTGTGAACTCGGGATCGGGCCCATAGTTACATGTTTGCAACAAGCATCAGCTAAAGAGCAGCTGGGTAATATCTGGGTTCCTGGGCTCTGAATTTGAAAGTGAATGTGCTTCTAAACACACAAAACTATTAACAAAGTGTTAGTAATTCTATTAAAACTTGGTATTTTAGAAAGGATTGCTATAATTGAAAAAAACCATTTTCTTGGGTGTTTCAATTCATCTCCTCATGAATACAGAGAATCATCACATCAAACATTTGGATTTAGATAAAGAAATTATAGAAAATCCATGGAATTGTATCACTTTTTTACACAAAGACTGAAGACTGACTAATAACTTTTATGTAATGTTATATCGTTTTCCCAAGCAACTATATGTAATTTTCATTAAGAAATTCCTTCCACTCCATTTTCAGTCATATCAGTGTGAGAAACTGAAAACCTGAAAAAGTTAATGTTTCAAACATTTGGCAGAAGAGAAAAGGAATGTTTCCATGCCAACTAGATCAGGTGCAGTTAAAAAAAGAGGGTCTTGTGGCGGCAGGATAGTGCTTTTCTGGGATCAACTTGCTTATCTTGGGTAACTATTTCTAAAAACAAGTTTGAGACAGCAGTGCTCTTGCATCTGTCAGGGGAGGGGATTTGAAACCATGAGACTCCCCCAAACCTCCTTCTGAAATTTCAAGAATAATAAAATGCACATGGGCAAGGACTGGTTTATAAACAGCAAAACAGAGAGGGGCAGGGTGTACACCCATCATCCCTGCACCCACCACCTGCAGGAACCGGACCAGAGACAGCACTGGAACTCTGGGTGGTGACCCAGATCTTTTTTCTCTATTTCACTATCTTTCCTTCTTCCTTTCTTCCACTTCTTAAAAGTTTAATTCTTTGTTGCCACATGTTGTCCAGAAAAGCTTAATCCACAGGCTGTTCAAAAATTGCTGTTGCCACACGTTGTTCAGAAATGTTGAAGTTGCTGCTACAGACCATCCAGTCTATCATAAAGTTTAAATTGTTGCTGCCTGTACAAAGAAGGCTAACTGATTGCCTTTCTTTCCCCATAATTTAGCCCAAGGGTATCCCAGGCATCAGCTACCTCAGAGTAGGTGGCCCAGGACTGCCCTCTAGGGACCCACAATCAGTCAGAACAAGATCCTCTCTCAATCTAAGAAACCCTTTGTCTTTAGGCAGATTGAATTTCTAAATGCAATAACAATTAATTATTAAAACATAGACAATACAAATAACTTAATTCAAAATCTGTAATATTCCTTCAGGAATACAGAAAATAATTTTGCTGGTAACAATAGCAATCCTTTCCACATTAAAACATGTGGAAAAACCTTTTTTTTTCCTACTTTCCGTATCGTAGCTAACTGCTGGTTTTGCCTACAATGTGCTGAGAAGCCTGCTACAAACCCTGCAGAGCTGTGGCAGTCCATCAAGACAAGGTGTGTGGGAAAGTTCCTGGGGCTCAGTGATGCTCTTCAGATACACTGAGCTACCTTTCCTTCTAGAGCCATTCTAGCCAAGGGAATGATCACTTTATCACCTACATTTGTGTGTTTATATGGCAAAAAAATAAGGTGTCCTTTTTAAATGTAATTCAGAAAGTGAAGAAGGGCAAAGAAGATAACCTAGCATGTGTAAACCACCATGAAGTGCAAAAGCTTGATATAAGAAGTCACTCTTACTTAAGTAAGACCTTTGCTTTTTTTACAGTAGGATGCATTTACAATTTAAGCAGAAGCTGAAAAGAAAATGGATATAGTTTCAATTTAATCACAATGCATTTAAATGATTAAAAATATTTTAGTTACACTACTGTTCATAAAAAAATCATATTACTATTCATTTCTCCTTCTGTCTAAACATTATAAAATAAATCCCATAACTAAAAATTAGGTAGAGGCAGTCAGATTAATGTCTCACACCCTGTATCAGTGAATGGGAAATGCATTCTTTTTCATCTCTGAAACACTACTGGTAAGGACACACAATATTCAGGCTTGTCAGTATTGGTATCACTTGATCATAATAAAAAATATTATGATGACAAAAGCCAGCAGTATTTCTAAGTGCTAAGATATTTAAATATATTTTGTTACAGCTTGTCACATAATGAAAACAAAACCATCAAGTAAGCATTTTGGTGTGTCACATTTTTATTATTTCATCCTTATTTCCTAAATACTGTTTCACCATTAACTTTTAGTGAAATCAGTGCACAAGGTTAGGGAAATAGAATTGCATTTAAAATCAAATTCCCTGCTGTCTGTTGTACTAACACAAAACAAGAAATCTTATAAAAAAGAATAATTACCATTGCCTCCATCCTCCCCTCGCTCTCACATTTTCATTTTTCTGGTTTCACTACATTTTTTTTCTATCATGTCAGAAACTTCAGACAAAAGGGAAAAAAAATCAGGTATAACTTGGGACAAACCACTCTTACCCTCTGAAAACCTGAATCCTGCAGTGAAACCACCCTGCATAAGAGGCAGGTGCAGACAGAGCACAGCACTCCCCTTTGCACTGCTCCATACCTATGCACTGGAGCCACTGTGCAATCAGCACGAGCCTGTCCGAGACTCGAGCTGGTGGGAGGCAAGGACAAGTCAGCCAGGTTACTTAGACTCACAGAATCATAGAAATGGTTTGGATTGGAAGGGGATCTTGAAGATCACCTAGTTCCAAACCCTGTGCCACAGGCACGGATACCTTCAACTACACCAGGTTGCTCAAAGCTCCATCTAATCTGGCCTTGAACAACTCCAGGGATGGAGCACTCACAACTTCGCTGGGAAATCTATTCCAGTGGCTCACTATGGCGTTTAAGTAAAACCTTATAAAATGAAGGCCTTGTTGCCTTTGTAAAATTATGGCTCAGGCCTGGTACTTTGGCTAGAGAAGGACTGTGAGAAAAGTCTGTGAGAAGAAAAACAATTAGTTTTTACCCATGAGAATGTAGTATCAACAGAAGCAAGAAAGTTAAACAGTAGAAGGAGAAAACAGCAACATATCTGCACCTGTTATTTTCCTGAATGCTTGAATGCTTATGCTATAGGTAGCCAATGGTAGTATGCTGTAGTTACTAATAGCCAATGAGTCTATTGTAGTAGTTTAGCAGCCAATGATTCTGTAGCACGAATGATAACATACAAAAGGTGTATGAAAGAGGCTGCTTTGTTTAATAAACAATAAACGGCTTTTTGGCCCTTGAAAGAGGCACTGTACAGACAGTCGTGACCCCCCCAACAGCGACAGCTCATCACCCTCACAGTAAAGAATTTTTTCTAATATCTGATCTAAACCTACACTCTTTCAATTTGAAGCCATTCCCCCTTGTCCTGTCACTACATGCTCTTCTAAAGTCTTGCACCATCTTTTGTATAAGTTCTCTTTCAGGCCCTGGAAGGCCACAATTAGGTCATGCCAAAGTTTTCTCTTTTCCAGGCTGAACAATCCCAACTCTCTCAACCATTCCTTATAGAAGTGCTTCACCTCTGACCAACTTGGTGGCCTCCTCTGGACTCGCTTCAGGTCAGTGTCGGAGACCCCAGAGCTGGATGCAGCACTCCAGGTCAGGTCTCACCAGAGGAGAGGGACAGAATCACCTCTCTCACCCTGCTGGCCACGTTGCTTTTGATGCAGCCCAGGATACAATTGGTTTCTGGGCTACACAACCCCTACAGCACCACTGCCAAGGCTCTGGCTTTCCTTGAGCAGATGAGAGAGCAAGCACTTGCCCCAGGGGCTGGGCAGAGAAGGCTGCCTCTCCACTACTGCTGAGAAGCAATTGACATTTCCCACATTTGAGGTCTCCTGCATTTCCCCAGCTCCTCAGCAGCTGCAGCAGAAGGCTGCTCAGTGGCACTGCTGAGGACCATGCTGGTCCCAGAGAGCAATGCAGCAGCCTTGGGGCTGCTCTAGCTTCACCTTGCTGCAAGGAGAGTACCAGAGAGAGCAGAGCCAAGCTCAGAGCCTCTGTTTGCCCAGGCAGGGTGAGGTGGTTTGTGCTAACGTTGTACCATAGCCAGATTGACAATGGTTCAGCAGCCTGAATGAAGATCTACTATAGCAGTCTTGTTAAGACTCTGAGTCACAACTGCTGCTTGCCATTGTCCATTCTCAGCATGCTTTAGTGGAGAAATGAGGGCAAAAGAAAGAGCAGTACCATATGAAAAAAATATGTAGTGCCTTTATTAAATTTAAAAATGGACTCTTCCTCAAAGTGCCTTTACAAAACACACATGAAAACTTTAGCATCCTTTGTATAAATATACCAAAAGGAACAAATATTTTTTTAAAGAACACTATTTTGGCTCAGAAAATAACTTTCCATTCCTAAAGGTAAGGATAACAAGTAACAGTTTTCCTTTCAATCTATTCCAGTCAGCAGAAGTAATTAGGAGGATTGAGGTCACTGGAACTCTGTTGGCTGGCCTGCATACTGTGAGCTGTCAAGGTGAAAGCACAAAGTCAGTGTTACACCCTAGATCTCAGAGCACAGATAACATAATGCCAGTGTCTGGGCTTCACATTTGATACAGGGATCTTCTTGCAGAAGAGTTTTGTGACCAAACCATACAGCTTCTGTCCTATTTAAATCTTCTGTCGATGGGAACCATAACAATTAGACTCGTTCAGATGGTGTTCAGTAACTTCAGATGGATCTCAAGGCTGTTTTACCCTACTATAGGCTGCCATTGAACACACACCATATTTAAAGGCAGACTGTGTGCAACAGCTAAATAAATGTGGCACTTCATGACTAGGACTGATCCTCCCTTGACACTTCTCTTGTGACTAGAACACAGAATGAGAACAGACTATGAGCATCTGCATAAGCATGTACATAAATGACATTCATCAATAAAACACTTCAGTACCATGAGGGTTTGAATTAGACTGACATTTCAAATGCACTTCTACCCCTTCCTCTCTTGAAACAAAGAGATTCTTATTCCATTCTGGCCAAACATACACACAACTCACAAAGCTCAGAAGGCACTGTCTCTCAAAAGCACCATTTCAAGTTTCCAGCACACACTGAGGAAACCAAAGCAATTTAGGTGGGAGAAGAACCTATTTCCACTGGTTTTGTCACTTATCAGCCAGAACACTTTTTTTTAGCTGAGGATGGAGGCATAAGAAAATTGCTTGAGCCACGAAAGAAGCCAACACTGTAGTGTGTAAATTAATAGATGAATTCCGAAGGTTGCAGAACATTATTTTTTTCAGACAAACAAGTGGAGATACCAGAGGGAAAATTTCTGCCTAATACTGTATCAGCAACAGCCTTCAAGCAGAGCTTGGAAATTGATGGAGTTTGACACAAAAGCAAGTTGCTTGTTTCAAAGGAGCTGCAAGAGAAAACATAGATTGGAGTTTGAATGGGGGGAGAGAAAAAGGTGCTGCAAGAAAGAAGCTGATAGACACACAGAAATTCAGAGTTGCAAGCAGCAGCTAAAGGCAGGAACAGTCAATTCCTGAGGCTTCCCTATCCAACAAGATCTCACAATCTAAAAGCATAACTTTCAAGGACAGACTGAAATTACATGGGCAATTTGGCTCTCATCTCCTGTTTCTCTAAAATTAATAGCTATAAATATAGCATTAAAGAGGCCTGATTAATTTTTTAAATAAATCAAATCAATTCCCTGCCCCAAAAAAAGAATTGATCATGGCAAACTACTTCACTGCCTACACACAAGTCAAACGTAACTCTAGAGTTAACAGCTGGGGCATACATACTATTAAAATATTTCAAAATGAGAGAGAAAGGGTTCAACATACACACTAAGTTTTAACAACTTAGTTTTACACAACTTCCTTTCCCTTTTGTTTGGAAAGCCTTGACTGCAGCCTCCAGCACACAGTCATCTCAGATTCCTTACATATCAGAGCAGAGGGAAAGGAGAAAAGCAAGCAGCTGCAGGGGGTAACACAGGGCATCTCTCTCTCTCTCCCTCTCTCTCTCTACCCCTTGACATGGTCCTTAAGGTAAGGTAGATGAAGTCAATCATCCTGTACCCCCTATGACAAACTCTGTGTCATTAGCCAATTGTTCCACTTGGGTAAATAAATATATTAAGCCATTTAACTGGAAAGAAAAAGTTCTCTGGAGATTAATTTTTTGACTCCATACAGATTACAAAGGTATTTTTACAATGTCTGCATGTGACAAGTGACTAAAAATGGCATTGTTCTTTCAAATGTAAAAAAGATCAGGGAAGAGTATTTAAGCTTTGTCAACAGCAGGTTGACAGCACTTCAGGAGGGCTGGGATTGTCTCTTACCTTTTCTCCTGGACGATAACACACTGATGCAGTAACACGGGGATTTATCTTTCCACAAACTGAACAAGGCAAATAAAACTTGTAACAAAGAAAAGGTTTGTGTCATTTCATTAAAAAAAAAAAAAAAAAGAAACAAACATTTACTGGCACCAACCATGTGCATCATGTAATATCACAATTATAATTAGTATAATTTCCTTCATATTAAAACTTTAATTGCAGGGGGAAAAAAATCAAATTTTCTTCATTGATTTGGATTTTTTGACAGTTTTTTGCTCTTCCTTTTTTAATACAAGAGAATTTCACAGAATCATTCTTGGGAAAGTACTTGTGTACTTCCTACATGTGCTACTGATGGTATTTCAAGGTGTTCTGTTGATCCAGCCAGAAGTAAAAAACATTCACATCTGTAGATGAAGCTGTAGTACCTTCACTCCAGTAAATTTGGATGAGATTGCACAAAACAGATACATGCAACCTTCAGTCAATCCATCACCAGCTCTGTGAACTGAATCAGTCATTAAGTGTCATTTCTCTTTTGTTATTTAAGGCAAATTCAAGTCTTTTGGTAACAAATGCAATCCTGATAAAGAGCCACTTTTTCTGGATGGCATCTGGTAACGCACTTTCTTCCAGAATCTGGTACCTGCTGAGTGGGACCTTTCTGAGAAGTCCCCTTTCCATCGGATAACCCCGTGCTTTTGCTTAATATATCTGATGGATTCTGGCATGGTTGCATAATCTTGTATTTTTTCAAGTTCAATGAGAATTACTTTAATGCCATCTTGGATAAGAGCACTATGCATGGCTAGCTGCTTTTCAGACACATCTTCCAGAATGCTGTAACAGGAGGACTCTGGTACTAAAACAATTATCACTCTCCTACTTTGACGGATTTTTTCATCAGCAACGCTGATCACAGCTGTAGAGAAAAAGGTTGTGCAAAATTAAGGTTATACATTTTTATTTTCTGTTACCAATATTCTGCAGCTGGTTCATTCACTGTTTGATATTTAAGCCAACACACTTTACATCAAAAATAGGGACGGGATATGAGCATGCAAGCAGTTACCTTGGGTTAGCCAACCACAGAGATCTGCCCAATGCACCACAATCTGACCCCATCAGGTTCTATGTCTATATCCTTGTTTTGCATAAACAGAGAAGAGCTACCAACTTTCTACTACTTACCTTGCTAATGCTGTTTTATTACCATCATAGGTACATATGCAAAAAACACAAGTTCCAGAACCACAGGACCTTTTAGCTTAAACAGTCTTCTGATATGCTCAACTGGTTTTGTTACATGTAAGTGGAAGAAATGATTCCCCCCAACAATGGCATTCCAGTCAATTACGTCTCAAACAGTGAAATATGGTAAATACAAAAAATGTATGGTAAATACACAAAAACCCTACGGCTAAACCCTGAGAACAGACTATTGCATTTTTTTCAAGCTGCAAGCAGCAGCTAAAG
The DNA here is from genome assembly GCF_000738735.6 of Corvus cornix cornix. Classification (NCBI taxonomy): domain Eukaryota; kingdom Metazoa; phylum Chordata; class Aves; order Passeriformes; family Corvidae; genus Corvus; species Corvus cornix. Next base: position 88,331,884 of record NC_046332.1, on the reverse strand, counting down.
CACTTTAGATTCTACTTCCCGGGGAATCCTTCCTTCTCAAACCACTACCAAAATCCTTCAAATGTTAAAACAAAAAAAAAAGTGAGCCATGACTACCTCATGTAAGTTTATTTATTTATGAATTGTTTTTTAAATACAAAATTTTATTTCAGGCTAGTCTGAAAATTTATTCAGTCTCAGTATTATCTTTTTCAGGTCATAAGACCGGAAGAATTCAAAAGCCATTCATCATCATTTCACCTCACATAAGCAGCTGGTGGGATAGACTTTCTAATTTTCAGTGTCAGATACTACAATTTAAATTTGATGTACATATGTACACAGAGGAAACCTCCACAAGGACTTTACAGCCTTCCAAGAAAGGCAAGGCTTTCTAAGAACTTCTATTAGGGACAAGTAGCCTTTGATACAGCTGATCATTCCTGATAACTTGGTGTTACTTTGTATTTTTTTTTTTTCCACCTGCACTATCTAAACATTCATTAAACCCTGTATTGCATCCTGCCAGTTTTACAGAGATTCTCAGAGAAAATAAAAATGAATTAGTAGAGATGTCATCCTGTTGAATGGCCCCTTAAAGCAGCAGGTTTTTTTTATACCACTCATGAGACCTACTTTTCTGTATTTCCTGCCATTAGTCATCATTCACAACCACCATTTCGACTCCTCTTCCCCCCAGCATCGTTCCATGCCCAGATGTCTAGGCTAGCCAGACACTGAAAAAAACCTAAAAGTGCTAACTAATGACAAGGCAAAGGCTGAGATAAGCAGACTTCACGGGAACATCCAGTGCTTTATTTCTCATTCTTCATCAAAGGGATTAAGAGAATCATAGTTCATTTGACGGTGAGAGATATTTAGAATCCCATCTGACTGACTGCTTGTTTCTCAGTTGCATTTGCAGGTCAACGAGAAAACTCAAGTCAAATTTGTCTTCAGCTAACTTACCTTCTCCTGGTAAATCATCTCTCCCAAGTATGAAGAGGTTATATCCACACTGTCTTTCTAAGACCTCTGGCAGTATCTTCAGAGCAAAAATATCTGATGAATACAAGCAGCTTTCTCTGTTCTTTGGATACAGAACATAAGCATCATAGATCTTCTCATCTGAAACTACAGAGTGAGCAATAGAACTTCCATAAAAATGAATTCCAAAGACACAAGAGCAAGAAAGCAAACAAACAAAATCTCTAAACTCTGGGGGGTCTTCCCTTACCTGAGCCATTGTTTTAGGTCCTAATCCTGCTATATCAGCTAAGCATGTATAATTATACCAAGCCTGAAATACTTGTAGGACGAAGCCTTCTAGAATTCAGGATGCTGAATCCAAATAAGCAAAAGAGACCCGCAAAATTAAGTTGTAACATTCTTTTTTGAACGCTAAATAAAAAATGTTATTGCTGAATTATTTGCAAAACAGTGGACCCCGTGGTAGAACTGATACTTTAAATTCCAGCTGCCATATAACTCATAGGTGGTGTTGCAACCTGGAGTTTCAAACCACAGCAACCACTTAGGACATGACAACAAAAACAACCAAAGTATTAAACTTCAAGGTCCAAATTGTATTAGATATTTTGGATCAAACTTTTCAGAAAGACCAAATTTAAAAGACTTCCAAGAAATCTAAGATAATTTCAATACCTCTAGAAGATACTTTCTGTTTCTTTCACCATGTATCTCCTCTCAAATGTTTGGAAATTACCCACACTTCAGCATACTCTCATAGACAACACCCCATTTTTTTGAGTGCCAGGAAAGCAAAATTTCCAGAAAGTAAAATAATCAGAAGTGCTTTTAAATAGGAAACAAAATAAAGTTGTATTTTCCTGTTTCATCTATGGAAAATAAAAAACACTTAACAATTCTAATGTATTACTGCTTCCTGTAAGAATAGTAATGAAAAGTCACCTGAAAAACTGCTGTCAGAACAGTATTCAAACCACTGGAGTGGGTCTTAAGGAAAAGCTATGATAGTTCTGCGTTCCAGGAAAGTTGCTGATTTTTCCCCTGTAGATTCTTTTGTCATCTGAACTAATTCTAAACATCCTAAAAACATTACCCTTCCAAAAATCCCGAGGAAGACCAATCATGCTCCATGAGAGTAACTCACTGTTTTGCAAGTGAAGGTGGAAGCTCAAAACAATGCTCAGCACTGTTACACAAGCATACCTTTTTTACCCAGGAAAGGATGGCAGGAGTCCCGATACCAAAGCACAATATCGATTTTGAAGATCTTGTAGATAAAGAGAGTAAAAAATACTAAAAATACCAAGGAAACTCCTCCTCCAATTAAGTATCCCTGAATGTTTCGAGCTGCAGCAGCATAGAGTAAGAAAGAAAACAAATAAACAAAGTATAATTATAAACTAGAACCAGGGAAAGACAAGAATTGTTCAAAATCATTTAATCATTAAAATATTTTTTTATAAAGGAGTGAAAGATCAGGACAAACTGTTTATTGTATGTTTTCTGCCATTACTGTTATCTGACAAGCCTACTTATATCTTTCAAAGAAAAAATACCTCAACAGTCTGTTAAATGAGGCTACTCTTCAGCTGAAACACCAAAATAAAATATTGATATATAACCCAGCACAGCAGTAGAGTGAGAATTCTTGTACAAAATTCCATCAGTGAGAAAGGAAGGAAGCCAAAGGTGGGGAGGTGATCTCCTGACCTGCTGTTTTCCTCAGATCAACTAACTTTCCACGGTCTCCGCCCCTTCAATGATACTCATTTAGTGTCCTTTAGAACAAACATCCTCCACAAACTTCATTTTTTAGTCAATGCATATTAAAGAATTTCTGAGGTTAAATCTGACCCTGATAATCTTTACAGAGAAATTATAGTCATGTAAGAAGTTAGAGCTCAGATCCACTTTCACTCCTAAAATACTGAATGAGAGAAGACAAAGCAAATAAAAAGCACTATTTTCTTTCATTTTGCTAAGAATGTGACAAAAAATTCACGATAAAGGTACTGAGGTGCATTGTCTATTTTGCATAAAAGTACACCACCCAGCTTTAACTCTAAGTAAGGCATTGTCAAACTAACTGAGAGTTAAGTCAATGATCACCATTTTATCAAGAAGAGATCTCTTACCTGGGTATTCCAATTTGATGTAGGCTGTAAATTGTTGAGAACCATATATGAAGTGACAGAAAAATTTGTGAGCATAGTCCTTTACTTTCACTTTTGAAATGTTAAATTTTGTTCCAGATACAGCAAGTCCATGAGGCAACCCCTCTCTGTCATTAAAAAAAGGTAAAAGGGAAACATCTGTACGTATCTGAATATCTATGCTTAATATGAGACAGATTCATCTATCCACAAATACAGAAACATTTATTTTTTTACCTCTATAAACCAAGGAAGCTAGTGAAGCACAGTAAATATACCCCTGTAACTAATAATTTCATGAACTAAAAACATACTGGGCTTAGTTGTTTTAGGTTTTTCTAGGGTTGGGTTTGTTGTTTTTTTTCCCTGAGCTGGACAGAGGGTACCATTAGCAGTTTTGCAGGTGACTTAAAAAGGGATGTCTGATACAACAGCTACCATCCAGAGGAACCTTGATAGGATGGACAAATAAAAAAACATCTCAAGAAGTACAACGCAAAATGCAAATCCTGCATATGAGGAGGAATAACCAGATCCCAGGCACCCTGGACTGCATTAGGAAATACATTGCCAGCAGGTTAAGGGAAATGATCCTTCACCTCTGTTCAGCACTGGTGAGGTCACACCTGGAGTAATGGGGCCAGTTTTGGGCTCCCTAGTACAAGAGATGGATTGATTTGCTGGAGCAAGTCGTGTAGAGTGATGTGACAATGATAAGGAATTGAAGTATCTGTCATACAAGACAGCAGGAACTGCTCAGCCTGGAGGAGGCTCAGGGGCAGGGGATGGATCTCATCAATGTTTGTAAATACCTGATGGGAGGAAGGAGTGGAGAAGAGGGACCCAGGCTCCTTTCAGTAGTGCCCACTGACTGGACAAGAGGCTATGAGAACAAATTGAATGACTTTCCCATCAGAAATTCCACCTGAACAGTTTTTTACTTCAGGGTCGTCAAACACTGGAACCTAAATGTCCTGCAACAAGAGCTTCTGCCTTGTGTTCTTGAGGACTAGCAGCTGTGTCTGTATTTAAAAAAGGACCACCATCACAAATAAAAAAAGTTGGGCGATTTTTTATTTTGGAACACTCTATCCTTCCCATATTAATGATAGAGGGCACACCTTGATGTATTAGTAAAAAAAAAAAAAACCCATACAAGAACAAATGCATAAGCAAGTATTACAACATCATATTTCACAACAGCATTATAAAAGTCTCTATGACTGCTTCATTTCATTTGTATCAGACACATTATTTACAATAAAATGTTGTTCTTTTAAAACCAAGCAGTAAGAATACACTGTTTGATACAGATTTCTAATTAGCCTTTCAATGACTACTGGCATTTGACTAGGAGTCTACTTTATAATGAATTCACTGTAAATTACTTCACCTACAAATGCACTACAAATTCAGTGTAAAGGATACTTACTCATAAAACTGTTCCCTGTAGGTTTTATCAAAGATATCAACATCCTCATCATTAACTTGCCAGAATGGAATCAAGCCATTTATGCCACTTGATATGTTACATTCCATGACTACGTGAGAGCCTACAAAGAAACATGTAAACACAACAACTGAAGGTCTTGTAAGACAAGCAGAATCAAGTGATGAGGGAACAGCTGGGAAACATAGGGATATAAAAGAAACCTACTTACCTTACAAAAAGCAAAGTCCTTAAAACTCATCCATTTGTAATCCAAATTTGGGTGTCTATGATCTGGATATAAACTCCACCCTAAATGTAGGTGTCTAAATGTTCACATCTATGTGTAAGCTACATGTCTAAGATAGCAACAGAGTTCATCTCTGCTGAAGTCCATACACATTAAAGCAGATACCTTAACTGAATGGCTCTCCAGACTCCACTGAAAGATCTCCAGGGCTCAAATCAGTTGCATGTACACCTGTGGTGACATTAGAGATGCTCTCCAGCATCCAAGGTATCCATATGGAGTTGTCAGACAGTACTCCAGGTCTTCAAAAAATCTGCACTGCTAGAGTATCCAGACCACCCAAAACTGCACTCTATGTGTAGGCAGCTGAATTGAGCCCCTGTTGATCATGGCCTGAGTTAAGGACCCCAGATCATATGCACATTCCTGTGTGCAGACAACTACATCTGGGAGCTGAATCCCATTCTTAGTGACCATACATCTTTACTTCAAATCAGTCTTTTGGCCAACACCATCCACTGGGATGGTTTTTGAATATTGTCACACTCTACTTCCCGAGCAAGCTCACCTGCCACTCAGCTCCTTTGCCACCAATAGTCCAGATCTTACAGAATACCTCAGTATTAAGCAAGCCAATTTGCAAAGTATATTTATTGCCAATGTACCTCAGAGAGCTCCATGTACAGGAAGGTAAGCAGCTTTCTTGGATTCCTTTCCTTCTGTATTTTACCCATGGAAGTTATGATTTGATAGAAGGCGGGCTCTCTCAGCTGGCCTATGTAAAGATCTCAGTGTTTCATTTCCTAGAACCACATCACATCTAGATGCTTCCACCAAGAGATGGTCTCTAACAAAAGTATGGAATAAACTCTTAGCTCACATGCAAAGCAGTTACTTGAACAAGAGTTCACACAGAAATCAGAGATGCTTCCCGATCTCTTCCCTCACATCCTTCCACCACAACAATTAATTTTTTTAAAGATGTGGTTTAGTGCATTGCACAATTATTAAAAAAAAAAAAAAACCAAAACCCCTCAAGTGTTCCATGCTCTCCATGTCCACACATTCATGAATGTACTGTTAAGTTTCTACACCAACTTCTCCTGTCATTTCTCATTCAAAAATCGTACAGGTGTTTCCACACAAGCATTCATGCAGCTGCTTAGAGATTCTGCCCTACAGCCAGAGGGGGATTTTTTTTTTTTACCCCAATGAAGGTACTGGACAGAGAATATTGAATGTTTGAATGGCAATGCCAATTTAAAATAAACAAAAACAAATCTCACCAAATTCCTTTAAAAAGTGTCCCCCCACGTAATACGGAATAATTTGTAGATCTCAGCAGTCACAATAAACCCACTTTGTGGCTGGAGTCTCCTTTTAGTTTCACCTGTGGCTATTACCCTAATGTCTGTAAGGTAATCAAGGTTTGCTCATCCTAGGTGGTCCAAGGCATCCAACAATACAACTTTTAATTAATGCTGTGTCCAAGCCTTACAAATATGGACTAAATTCTACAATAAGGAGACTAAACAAGTTGTCCCATAACACATCCTAATCTTAATGATTTAGGCTGAGAGCCACAGGCAGCCCCTGGACTAATAAATTGCTCAGCAAATACTATCAAGGATTTAAAAAAACCCTAAACACTGCCTTCAGTAAATTTAAGAGCCTGCAGATCAGATTCCATCTGAGTAGAGGCTGCATCAGTAAGAACTCTTCTGAATTGAATGGGAAGTCACAACTAACAACCAGTCAAAACTGGGGATCAGACTTACATGATACTTTAATGGGAGGGAGATACACTACAGGGAAGCCCAAATGTAACACTGCTTCATTTCTTCCACAGTTACAATTACAAAGAAAAAGGGAAGTTTTCACACAAAGATTAGGGTTATATGGGGTAAAACATTATTATGGAAAGTCTCCCTATTTTAATCCAAGACCTGGTGAAAAAATTTCCTTAATAGTGAAAGAACTGAAAGTTTTTCAGGCATGTATTGTTTGTAATGAAGACAGAGAAGATGTAATTACCAGAAAAGAAGGGGCTGCTGAGCCATACTAGACTATTTCAACAGAATTAAATAACCATCTGAAGACCACAGGACTGCAAGCCTTTAAAATAATACTGTTTGTATCAGATCCTGAATATTCTCCCTGTTCAAAACAAAGCCTTCTGGACTTTGGAAGAACATAATTTCTATTAAAGCTCATTCACAATTCTGGTCAAAATCTACTGATCCTCACCAGAACCTCCCAACTTCAGAGTAAGCTACCTTTCATAAGCTGTTGAGGCCAAAAAGAAAAGAACAAAACAAAACACCCACTAAAACCCCAAAACACTCCCAAACACACATACACACAAAACCCACCAGTGTTTCGGTGCTGTCCAGTTTAATACCATATATTCAAAGTTAGAATTTGGGACAGACAAAAATGTTTCACATGATATGAAAAGAAACATGAAGCTTTAACATGAGAAAACAACACCTGTTATATACAGTATTTACAAGCTCGATGTCAGAAAAATTAGCAGCAGAAGTAGCTGTATTATGTGAGATTCCATCACTGTGATGCACATAAGAATAATCCACAATGCTCTGGCCTGACCTCCCATGTCATGTCAGAGTCCAAATGCAACCTTTCCTCAGAGATTCTCTAATGATCTAATTCCTCAAAAGATTACAAAACAGTTTCCTGTACTAGGAAATTCTAGTAAATAGCCAATCACACTTCCCCAAAATCAGTCAATGCTCTTTTAAATCAAATATTTTGTTTGCAACTGCTCCCTTTGGTAAAAAATGATTAAAAAATACAGTTCAAACAGCTCCAATCTCATTCTTCTGGACTTTGTCAGTAGAACACAACTCTGTCTGACATGTGGTGCACTTTAAACACACATAACTTTGCTTAGGAAAAGACTACAATACCATATACTTGGCTCAGAGAATTACAGAATAATTGAGGTTGAAAGAAAGGGTCTGTAATTCAATTTCCCCCTCAAAGCAGGGTCTGATTCTGAGGTCAGACCAGGCTGCTCAGAGATTTATTCAGTCAGATTCTAAAACCTCTAAAGACGGACAGCACAACTTTTCTGGGCAGCCTGCTGCACTGCCCAGCTATCCTCCCTGTGAAGAACTTATTCTTTATACCCAGAATCTCTTATTTAAGAAATTTCCAAGATAAACAGTACCTGGTGATTCCATGATGATTTTTTGCCTTTTCTTTTACACCCCTTTTATACTTTTTTACAACTTCTGTATTCTTAGTGCTTTTTGCCTACATTCTTGGACTTACTTGTCAAGCTAGGAGACTAAACATTTTAGAAGCTTCGTAGTTAGGGATCAGTGTGCCCCAGACCCCAAGGTCCTCTCCAGAACACATTCTGTAAACCAAGATAGAACCATCCAGGGGAATGTTCCTTGGAGAGGGGGGCTCACTCGAGCCTCTCATTGGGGAATCTTTGATCGATATGCTGATTAATAAGACCTATAATATTGTAGCAGATCTGTTGTGGGTGTGGGCATTGCAGTGTGCATTGGGGTGCATTCGACCTGGACATAGTGCACCTAAGGGTCCTAAAATAAATACCAAGGTAAAATCCCTTTTCCCCTTCTAAACGTGTTTAATTCTTGATTTTAAGACCAGGAAAAGGCATCACTGGGATATGCATAAACTAGCAGCTCACTGTTTCACAAAAGATCAGTATCCAAAATCTGTATTACCCTAAAACAAGGAATAAAATCCAGGTTGTTGAGAGGGAAGGGAGACCCGAAACATACAGGAAGAGAAAGAGCTACTGGACTGGTCAACTGCAAACTATCCTAACATGCTACATGTACACAAACCATATTTCCACAGATACTGAGGATACGTCAAGACACAAACACTGAGAAGCAGTAAAAAGGACAGATGGCAATAACAGAAAATAAATCAATAAAAGAAATGTATCCCGCACAACACTGCTGGTCAAAAGACTCCAATCTTAGGCACAGTTACTTCCCCCTGCAAATCACCTGTGGGAATCATGTTCTAATATCTACCCTCTGTCTTCCAGATATCCTCAATCCACATGTTTATCTCCCAGACTTGCTGAAGTCCGTGGAAATGTTCACATATTATTTCACAAAGATCAGGAGCTTATTTGTTTCAGTTAATGATCTCTTAAATAGTCACTACTTACCAAGTTCTACTTCAATTGTATTGTTCCTTGGATAAATAAACTCTGGTTGTATCTGCAGTGGTTTTTCTAACCAAAACAAAGAGAAAAATAAAACCTTCAGGCAGGAAAAGATCCACAACTTAGTTCAACTGACAATAGTTTTGGTTTTACAATGGGTTTGTTTTATGGCTTGGTATTATTGTAGTGCCATACTTACTGCTAGTTTCAAATTTACAACAGAAATATCTCATAAGATATATGCTCTACTCTCTCCGAGCTATTCTATTTTAGCTCCCAAGTTAACAAAAAAAATACCTTAAAAATGCTTTAAAAAAAAATCTCAAGTCTATTGGCAGTAGATATAAAAGTAACACCAAACCAGAAAACAAAGACAAAACCAAAAAATGCAGTTAACTTTTTCAGAGATAAATAAGGTAAAGAAAAAGGGTTGTATCAATAACCTCCTAGATAAGGTGAATATTTTTTTAAGTAAAATTTTAAACAAACCCATACTTAAACTGGGCTGGAATTTTATCATTCTGCATGATGTACAGATGGGCTGCCAACAACCCACTGTTCTTGTATCACCTATATAAAGTCAGAATTTTGGTTTAACCTAAAAAGATGGACCTGCTGTCTCCAGACAACTATTCTGATAGGACTATTATCATGTTACTAGTCAGGTCACCAGCAACATTGCCCACAAAGACATAATCACAATGGTGACTGCAATAAATGACACTACTGGCAGAGTGAGACAGCAGAAAAGCACAAACAAGTGCCAACAGTAAGCCAATCCTTTCAAGAGGAACATTTATTCACTTTATACTACTTATACAGCTTGTCACATCTCCTTTCCCATCAACAGAGGAGCAAGTTCACCAACAGGGCTTCAAGCAGGTAGTTTGCTGTGATAGTCTCAGAAAAAAAAGCTTCTATGTTTAAGCTTATTTACTTTTATGGTGCACTATTTGTTTTGGCAAAAACAATTCCTCCGCCCCAGTAACCACTGCTTTCTTCTAATTCTGATTACTAACCCTGAATTACTCATTTCCCCGTGACAATCCATCCTCAAAAGCAATGCTCAAGGGTAGCAACATGACTCATTGCCTTTCAATTTTATGTTCAGGAATAAATTAAAGAAGATTTACAACTCTAATTTCACAGAGCTGAAAAGTAACATGCCAAGTATCTTATGTCTGCATACAAATATTTACAGCAGAGCCAAACACAGAATAACATCATGCACTCACCTTTAACCTCTAGACTTATGGTTCTTGAAACATTATATTGTTTTCCCATATATGTGTATAACATATGGCATGTGTAGTTTCCTCTATCTTGCACAGTTACATTACGAATCAAGACAGCATTTTCACCCTCTGCCAAAAGAAGTCGCTTGTCTTCAAGAAATCCAGGTTTACACTCCTAAACACACCAAAAGTACCTTTGACTTAAGGGAACTAAAAACGTGACAAATAAATCAGTTACTGAACTCTACTGATGGTTAAAATACTTCGCAAATACTGACTTTTTGAAAGTCATGGTGTGGATTCTTTTCCAAGCATCACTACAGTCTAACAAAGTCTGGTGACATCTTGGTCCACTTGCACTTTTTAAAAAAATCACTGCAGCCAATCCTTTAAGTTTTCAAATGCTGTGCTTTAGTTCACTGCCTTCATGAATAGCTTGACAGTTTTCTCTCAGGCTGTCAGGTGTAGTAGAAGTTATTACACATGTAGCAGAGTTTATGGGAATACATGCCTGCACCCCTACTTCTTTGTGATGAAAGAGCTGCTGTAGCAGTGCCTCGTGCTGTTTGGGTGTTTCACCATTTCTGTGGCAATGCAAATTCAGGGAAAAAAGCTTCCTTTTCTTCCTTGACCTACAAACAGTGGAGAATCTCTTCACCTCAGAAGATGTATAGGTGCAGCACCAAGGTTATTTCACATGTATAGGCCCATGTAGCTCTTTTAATACCAGCATCAGAATTAGGAGTTCCAGAATTTTAGCTTAACACAGACAAAATACATGTTTCCAAGCTTGCACAGAGTATTTTCGTAGAACCAAAGCAAGCAGCATAGGAATACCACAGCATGGTCAACAGATAGGACATGCCTAACATTCTGAGAAACTGAAATAATTATGCAAAGCCTTCTATTTAGAGAAACATACAAGTTTTAAAACTTATTATCTACATAATAAGTAGATAATCAAAGGATAAACCAGAATTTCACAAATCTTACTCACACTCATGCCTTACTCAAACTGCAGAGAAAATATACCTTCATTTCCAAAAGCTGCTTTTCACAGTTACTTAGTAAGACATTTTAAATAACACATTTTGTATCTTGTATATATGAAATACAGATGTTCAGTACCTTATACCAATGTACTTCAGGCTGATTATTGTCTCCATCTTTAAATTGTTCTAGATCAGGACATATAATCTTCCCAGTATTCGTGCTTGTCACTTTTTGTTCAAACTTCATTTTTCCATTAAAACACAAACCATTATCGTTCTTAAAAACTGTTAAATTTATGGTTCTTTTGTTAGAGTGGTTAAGGCTCCTGTAATTAGAACAGCAGACAAGTCAGGTCATTAGTAGTAAGGTTCCTTATTTCCAGCAAGTCAGGGAGAGGTATTTCAGCATCTCCACCAGCCTTGCCTCTATAACACCCCAGCTATACTCCCTTAGCTTGTAAACACCATCTTCAGCCTCTCAGCCCCTGTTCCAGATGAAGAGATGGGAATAAGCTCTGAGTTTGTGTTGTGAGCAGAAATGGAGTTTTCTCTGGACACACCAGACTGTCAGGACTTCTCAGAGCTGCAGTTAAGGCTTAAGTGACTGATGTTAAATGACTGAACCCTAGCAAGTTTTTTGTTCTGCTGATATTATGTAAGCCAGGGATGTGAGGTGCCCACAGGAACACATCTCATAGCTCAAGTAACTAGAACCACAGCAGGAATCACTAAATTAAAATTATGCAGCTGGGTAGCTTTGAAAGGATGTCTTCTGACTCCAATTTTGGTTTCGTGGTAAACTCCAGTGAAGGAGTGTGCAGGTGACATTGGAAGTTTTTGATGATCATTGTTACTACATTCACAACCCAAACCCCTCCAGCATAACTGGTGCACTCTATGCACACCAGTATACATAACTACACACTACTAAAACAAATTTAGGGCCACCTGAAAAGCCTGGATTGGCTGTTCTCAGTGTGTTGTGGCAACACCAGGAGGAAAGGAACATCTTGTGTACATCTTCCCAAAATTAATTTCCTGTTCAGCGCACAGTGAATTTCAACCATTGTAAAAAAAGATTTGATGACCTAAGTATTGAAGTTCAGTGCACTAATCTTAGCTATTGATCTAGCAAGAGCCTTAAAGTACTAAAAAAGCTAGATATAGATTCTTTTCAAATCATCTATTCCTTTTTAGTTCTCTGTGCACTCAGATCATTTGAGTAGTACTAGAGACATTATTTTCACTGTCTCTAAAGCTGTCTAGCACACTGCTTTGCTCTTTAAATGCATTCTCATTTTTGACCAGTAACATTTGGTAATATTTTAAAATAAAATATAAAAAATGTTTTCTGCCTTTTAACTTGTGATTTCTAGTAAGATTTCCAAAAAGTGGCTAAGCTCTCCAGAAAGTCTGTGTGTGGTGATAAAATGCAGAGTTTGCTCCTCTTAGAACTTTCTTGCATTTAGCCTCGTCCTACAAAGAAACCAAAGTGCTCTTCTGATCTGTCAGTATTAAACAGCAACTTGAACACAGGAAAAGCCAAAGAAGTTAAGACATTTTCCTGTGACCTTACACTTCATCCCAAACAAACATAGCAAACAACCACCCCCACAGACCATTTTTAGTATCATCATGCTTTAAGATAGTCTTCTGTATGAACCACTTTTGCAGTGCTAAATGTGTGGAATAGAAGAGAAACACAGGCATCATGCAGAAACAAAAAGCATGGTCAAAACAGTGCTTTTAACTAATCTAAGCATTCTACCTAAAACAAGAAGTTTTGTGCACTCCAGTCCCACAAATTAATTATCACACTTGCAATCCAGTTGTTTCCTTCCTTACCTTATATTGCATTCATAAAGCCCAGAATCTTCCAGCATTGCAGGAATAAACCAAAGCAAGCCCTCTCGCTGGTGGATCCTGGCATCTCTCTCTGTGGTCACTGGTGTAGCACTACCATTTTTATACCATGTCAGATTGTAATCAGAGTGAAGCACTGGCAATGTAATTATTGGGCAAGTAATAGCTGTGGGCTCTCCAACAAGCACAAAGTAATCACAAATAACACACCCTTTTGCTAAAAAAAAAAACAAAAAAAGAAAAAATTTTTAAATGATAAGTGCTTTTAATTTGTACGCTTTTCTGAAGTATTAATACCCATTCCAAGTTACACAGAATTAGAAAAACTTTCTGTAAAAATTTATCATTTAAAACATCACAAGGCTATTATTTTTTAGTTGTTACCATCTTCTGGTTGAGAACATAAAAACGTATTTTACAAGCTTAAGCCACAACTTTCTGTTAAGGTATCCAGCAACAAGCACATGCAAGTCAAACAGCCTCACTGCAAAGCAGAGTGTAAGAAGATCCATGGGATTCATCAGGCAACTCCAAGCTTCCCAACCTACTTGTCATGTCCTTGTTACTTAACCATGCTAGTACTTTCACAGAATTGCCAGATTCTTAAAGTAAATACTATCTATGTAAAGCACAGTGCAAACAGTAGCAGTGCAGAGCTCCTGCCACTATGACTGTGGGGCCAAAAACAGAAGCACAAGACAGCATGGACAGTATGGAATGAGATCAAGACCTTAATACATCAATGGGTCTGTAAACCAATATGTCACAATACAAAAAAAAATTCATAGAGAAATAGGATTCAGATTAACAAGACTATAATGTATTATTTCCTCCCTACATCTGCATCTTTAACCAGAAGGCCCATTATTAGGAGCATCACAAAAAAGGCCGATATAAACACAGCTTTTGTAATTTTGCCTGTGTAACAAGCTGACAAGACATAATCATGCAGCCTAGCTAGCACTTCTTTCAACATCAGCCAAAAAAAGTCAGAGAAAAAAGGAGAGATACTGCAAAAAGTCATCAAGAGCCCAAACTGTAAACAAAAACTTATTGGAGAATACCACTTTAGCACAGAGCTGGCCATTCGGCTATAAAGCAGATTATAAAACTTTCAATCTTTTGCATACATTTGCCCAGAGAAGGTGAGGATGCCCCATTCCTGGAAGTGTTCAAGGCCGGGTTGAATGGGACTTTGAGCAACCTGGTCTAGTGAAAGGTGTCCCTGCTTATGGCAGGGGGGGTGGATTGACTGATCTTTAAGGACCCTTCCAATCCAAACTATTCTGTGATTTTATGTGCAACACTGAATTTTTATGAAACTGCAAAACATCTGGTTGAACTGATTTTACAAATCTTGCCGAATGACTGTACAAATACATAGTTAACATATTCAATTTCAAAATAAATAAAGTCTTCACTAACCTTTCTAATATCACTACCTTCCCATTTAAAGACTTCAAGTAGGTCTCCATATAGCTCAATCTAATCCAGAGACATTAATATTAGACTGCTTATGCCAAGAGTAGCAAGACAAGCATCATTAATTTACGTAGTTCTAAACTTTACTGAAATACTAGACCTATCATTAAAAATATTACTAATTTAACTGTAAAGGAAACTCAGTCCTATTGCTTTCAGGACCAGACATACAGAATGTCTCATAAAGAAGGCACTCTATAGCTAACCTTATGTCGAGGAAGCAAATCACTTTGGGCTTTCTTCATAAGAAACAGGGAGAGGCTAATCAAAGTCTCAGTGCCCTAAATTTATGTGCCTAGATTTTAAAAAACTTATCTCCATTTGTCCATGACATTCCTAGTGCCATTTGAATCCCAGCAGAGGCATTCAGCTATCATCAATATGCTAAAGCAAAAGCAAATCCCAAACCCACTACTTATTCTCAGTAACTCTTTCCTATTAAATACACACAACTCATCTCTTGCAGATTTTCTTTTTTAAAATGGCAATTTCAACAAAGTATTTAACCTACCAGCACTGAAGAGAGGTATCAGTACAATGAGATGACCAATGAGCAAAAATACAGATGTCATATTTTGCTGCAAACCAGAAGTTTTTTCCATTGGTGTGGTAAGATTGTTCAAGCTGCACTGCCCTCTGCACCCTGCATTACTCCTTAAAAAAAAAAAAAAAAATCAGAAGCAGCATTAGTCATCGTGGGGAGGGGAAAACAGATTTGGTAATTTCAACTTTGGTAGATTTCAGCTACAGACTCTTGGCCTTCACAAACAGCTGCTCAGTTTTCAGCTTTCTACTAGAACTTTTCCTGGAACTAGAACTATTCCAATGGAATAACTCTTGCATAAGTGTAATATTCTTTTACCAGCATAGTTAAACGAAAAAAAAACCCCACAACCCTCAAGCACAGACAAATTAGGCTAGCATAGTGATTTAAGCTATACTGCATAATTTAAAAATCAAGCTTAAGACACTCTTCTTTCCAAATACAAGAGACACAATCACAGAGAAGTATAAAGTTTCCTTCTTTGAACTGTTCTTATACAGCTGAGGCAGCACTGCTTGTAAGAGCAATAACTTGGAAGTTCTTTGCAGAAGGACAAGCATACTGTAACTCCAGTGTCATCTGCCACTTAAAATTGGCATCTAAAGTTGAATGTCTGTGGAAATCACAGCTAATATGAACTGCTGTGGTCAGACACAAAGAAAGTGTCCAAGAATTGTAGTTTCAATTCACACCTCAGGTCTTATTTTTAGTTTTCTCCAACAAAGACATGACTGAACACACACCCACTGCCCTCATGGCCCAAAAGTGGCTTCTATGAAACTCTAAACTTTAACCAAGTCCTGCTCCCCTCTCAGATGCACCAGCTTTCTTGGTAAGGTGTCATCAGAGATCTCCCCAAGCCTTCTACTGTCAACCAGCTGGCCAACAATTAAATCCTTCCCCCTCTGACAGCTCATTGTAGGCTAAGATCTGCATTTAGTGGCCTTACCTTTCCTCAGCTTTTGATTATTTTGCATGCTGCTGCCTCTCACTCTAAAGCAAGCTGGTTTCACATGTAGCAGTCCATTGCAAAACATTTATTGCACAGGTCCTAGTTAATATTTGCATTCCACCCAGCTACAAATGGCAGGAAGAAGATGAAGTATCCCCTGAAAAAGTAAGCTGTGACTTACTTTTATGTCCAATGTAATTCGCTTCAGTCACAAATAAGCCACACCAGTTCCTTCTTTTGAAGCATTTCATATGCAGAAGTGCTGCATTAGGGAGGGTTACATAGTGCAATAATTTAATATAACAGCCTCCAAGATAGTTCTTTTGGACAGTTTATCTGAGGAAACCCTCACACCACAGTCCTTATTTAGTTGCCTTGTGTGTGCTTTTACTGTAACTTGCCAATGAGCAGGTCACCAGTTCTGAAGTTTCAGTTTACCTGTAAAAAGCAGAGAACAGGAAAACAAGATTTTACAAAACACATCATTTGGACAGCAGCATACACATACAAACCTAAATTTTCTACAGACATCCTAAATGTAAAAGCAAGAGCATCCCCCTGCCTACATTAGAGAGATGACTTAAAAGAGCAACAAAACTTGCAGTAGAGACTGATCAAGAATTCTAGCAAATATCTTTGGGAAAAAAAGTTTGTCAAAAATGACATAATGTTACACATGTGTCAAGCAACTTTGTAAGACAGGTTCAATGACTAAAAGGAAACAAAGAATACTTAAATTTAGGGAAAGATAATAATAAGCATTATAATAAGGGTATTCTGACACTGACATGATGACCACAAACTTTAGCCCTTATGTCTCCTTTCCAGACAATCTTGCAAGCTGCAGAACTACAGAAAAGTTGTATCTTGAAGAAAAGCCCATTATCCAGGACATTCTGATGAAGCTACATCAAAATGCAGTCAAAAAGTATTAACAAAGAAGCCTGCAACAGTTAGGTCTTTGCAAGCTAAATTCCAGTTCAACTTTGAGACAGTATTAACCATTCTAAATCTGAATTTGAAGAAAGTGTACTTTCTTCAAGTTCAGGTAACTGCCCCCACTTTCACCAAAGAACAGGAGGAAGGAAACAAAAACAGTATCTGTAGCAGTACATAATCAGCCACCAGTGGTTCACTCTACAAGAGTGAAGTGCAACCTGTTCATTCTCTTCCACATCAAACTGGAGATGAGTGTATCCAAACCACAGTGAAAAGAGCAGATCTTATCACTATTCAAATAAATTGAAAACAGTACCTTCTTTCAGTATCAAGTAGGAGTTCATTTCACAGTCCATGCTTTGAATACTTTTCTATGTCATTTCAACTCCTGATACCTGTCAATATGAAGTAATAAGAATTTTAATGTGGCACATTTTTTATTTAAATCCAAATTATTTATTAAGTTTCCAGTATCATTTTCAACATACCGTTAAGATGCATTTAAGAGAACCTGAATGGCTCATGCAGACAAAATTGTACTTATCAAAAATAGTGATGTAAAGCATTAAAAAAATTATGTCTTAATCTCAGGAGGAGAGAGGAAATCAGTAATGTTGTCTACCAAAAAGAAGTAGTAGGTGTTTCTCATTTAAGGATTAATTTAAAATATGTGAATTAAAATATCTGAATTAAGGATTCTGCATTCTAAAATAACTTCTCTGCAAGACTTTTCAGCCTGTCTTTTGAGGAGCTAAGCACATACAAATGGTCCAAGTCAAATAAGTGCTCGGTGCTGAATTTCTGAAGAAGAGAAACAAAACACATCCAGCAGCTTGCTCGAGTCCTTGAAGAAAACTCCACAAACCTAAGAGCTACTGCTGGAAGCAAACCAGAGCCTTGATTCAGCTCGGTAGCTTTTAGCAGATAGCTCACTCCTACCAAGCTGTGGCTCCCCAGGCTGCTGCCAAGCACCACCAAGGCTGTGACCAGCACAGGTCTGGGACTGTCAGAGCAGCAGCTCCTTCCCTGGGTTTGATACAGGCATCTCTTTCACGCAAAACTTGCTCTTCTCATACAAACAGTTAAAAAAGAGCCCTTGTCTGATCATCGTTATGCAATAAATAAATACAGAAATAGCTTTTGTAGTGTTTTACCATGTCAAGAAGATTTACGCCAAGCCTTATCCCGCTTCCTGTTACAAGCACTTTAAAAAATGTGGCAGCGTTAGCACTCCTACAACTTTCATTTGTACATCGTACTTCTTACCTGGGCTCGTACAATCCGATACACAACAGGAAGCAGACACAAACGCAAAATAAAAAATTACTTCCAAGGAAGCTATCTGGGACCACAAAAGCTGAGAAACCAACAGCCACAGAGATAGGGAGACTGTGCCAACATACCCCGCAGAAACACACACGGCCGCAAAACACGGCTGAAAGTAACAACCCCAGGGGTTCGGTGCTGGTTTTGGGGAAGCTGTCAGCACTGCAGCCTTACCTGGCCAGGGCACCCCGACCGGCGCCGTCCCAGGGGACCCCGCCAGCCCCGCTTCCCAAGGAACCAAGGAAGGCGAACAGCGCGACAGGAGACACGTGGGGAAGGAAAAGCGCAGCTGCCCCCACACCTGTCCGCCTCAGCCCAACCCCCCTCCCCTCTCCTTCCCGTCACGCAGGCGGCACTGGAAGCCAATCCAAGCCAAGCCAAGCGGCGCCGAGCCGAGGCCAGGCCAGCCCAGCCCAGCTCCGGGACAGAAGGAGGCACTGTCCCCACAACATCCACCACCCTTCCTCACCTCCATCCGCTCCCCGCCAGCCGACCCTGCCCGCTCCACATAGCCGGGCGGGCGGGCGGGCAGCGCGCTCCGCCTCGCCCGGGAGTCGCGGCCACCGCCCCGGACCGCCCCCGGACCGCCCCCGGACCCCCCCGGACCGCCCCGGACCCTCCCCGGACCGCCCCCGGACCGCCCCCGGACCGGGCCGGACCCCCCCGGGCCGCCCCCGGACCGCCCCGGACCGCCCCCCGGACCGCCCCCGGACCGGGCCGGCTTGCGGGAAGGGTCGGGGCGGTGAATGGCAGCTGGGAGCCGGCGGGCCGGGCGGCCCCGCGGAGCCCCGGAGACGTGCAGCACCTGGCACAGGGTGGCCTCTTGTATGACCTCCTTCGAGGCATCTCCCCGCAGCTTTGGCTAAGCCCGTTTTCTCGGGCATCAGTCCTTTGGCCGTCACGCCTGGGTTTAGTTCCCCTTCAGGCTCTGATCCCCTGGGCGGGCGAGTTGACTTCAGCGCAGTTTTCCCTCGGGCTGCCCTCGGGGCTCATGGCAAGCCTTGGCTGGGCTGACCTTGGAAAGAAGGCGTGAGAGCCCTGTGGTCAGCTCAGCGCCCGGCTTTGCTGCAGAGCAGAACTGATCCCATTTGGTAGCCTGGTGGGAGCGGAGACATTTAATGTCTTCAAAGAAACAGATTGTACCCGTGCACTGCAGTGCATCCAGGGCATGCCAGACTTAGCCATGCCTGCTCTGGGACACTGTCGCACAAGAGAAACCACTCCCTGGAAAATCCATCACCCCACTCATGAAGTGAGTGCAGGGATTCTCCCTTCTGTCTGGTATCTACCAGAACAGGCAGTGTGAGTGCCTGCTGCCACCATTCCTGTGTTCCACCACCTAAAGTTGTTCACCCTCTCTTTTTAGAGCAGAGCTCTATTTGCTCTCCACCATGTAAATGGGACTTGGAAGTAGATGATCTTTAAGATCCCTTCCAAGCCAAACCATTCTTTGATTCTATAATTCTAAGCGTTTACTTTTTCTGGTTTGATCAACTATCCCTTTCACTGTGCCAGGATATCACTTTTTTTGTTCAAACAATAGTTTCTTCCTTCAGGTTTGTGTAGAAACTCTATACAGTTCTCTCTGTTTAGTCTGATAAACTAAATTTGTTCAAACAGAAGTTGAATTTTCTGGGGCAAAGTCTCCCCGGAATTGTTTCCTTGTCTATAGTTTTCAGAACCTTTTTCCCCTGTGCTTGCCTTCACCTCCTTCATTTTGGTTCCCATAGGGTTACTTTTATTCTTCAAAGACATGACTGTAGGGTATTCAGCGATTGCTTATGCCCATATCTGCTTTTGTTCAAGATCCCCATTCATTAATTTTATTTACATTCCGGTTGAAGTAAACATACATTTTAATATGAATAATAAAAAAGTAATGCAAGAAGAAGCTTCAACTTGAGGCTTGAACAATTTCCAAATGAGTGTCAACTTGGTTCAGGGTTTGAAAAAATGTGGGAAGGCATGTTTTAATTTCTTAAATGGTAGATGACAGCTCTGATTGAGACTCACAGAACCATTACTCTTTTCCAAGTGGGAAGCTTGGACTTTTTTCGTAGAAGGGTTAGGTTTCTTCCCACTTGGTTTCAACACTAATTAGAGGAAAGAAGGGATTCTCATACTGGCTTCTTCCATGCTTCCACTTTTACAGTATCAGGATGAAGAGGTGGCTTGAGCCATGGACCTCTCAGGGAGGAAAGCTGTGAAATGTTTACCAGCTTATCTGATAATGTAAATGGGGAGAAAACCCCTTATGAGCTAAATGAGTAAACTTCTATTCCTGTTGCTGTGTGTGTTTATATGCCTTTGCAAACTCTCTATTTCAGCTGCACAAAATACTTTTTATCTACTTTTGCCTTCACTGGTTTTGAGTCAAGTTTGATGTTAAGGTGACTGGCTATATTGGAGAAACTTCATAGGCCATAGCAATCTTAAGAACAAAGATTTTTCGAAGTGTTTTTCTGCCCAATATTTTTCTCCACAATATCTAACTAAAAGATAACAGCAATGCTTCAAATTGAAGCTGCACAAAGTTTGAAATTTGGTGACCTGGAGGAGTCAGAGAAAGAAGTGTCTCCCAGTAGCCATCAATGATCAGGAAAGCTCTCCACCATGTAGCAAGAGAATAGGGAACATGTCAGAAACCAACCAGTCTCAAGGAAGTATAACAACTTACACAGTGGATGTATAGAATATTTGATAAATACTAGGTTAAATGGTCGTTTGTAGAATGTGGCACACATCACTATATCCGTATTCTGATATGTGTCATGACCATACTTTTAAAGTAACCCCCCAAAGTACTCTCTGGCACTCATTTTAGAGAAACTAATCACTATGAACTGAAAGTACACTTCAGAAAGAACACACGCAGCAGTCAGCACTGCCAAGTTGTGATTCAGGAGCAAAGTATGCATTTTTCGCAGAGCAGAGGATCTTTCCTACTCTTTTTTAAGAACAATTTGAATGAATCGATCATGAAACATTAGTAAGATTCCGGTCAGAAAGCAGTAGTTTTGCAAATTTCTGCTCTTCTTCCACTGCAGAGCAGTTTTCCCAAGTGGTTTTACAACCCAACCTGTTACCTCAATTACTATGTCAGCTCTCTGAGTGTACCTAAGCACTACATTCACGCATGATTGGGAAAAACCTGTCATTGCATCCAACTGCAGGCCTCTGAGGTCTCAAACCTCTGGACCAATGCCTGTGCTTCTATCATTAATGAGAAATCAGTTAGCACCAAGAAGCCAGACAGAGGTTTGTGTCCTTCAGTATTAGTGAGTAACTGACCAGGGTGAACTTCAGAACAACACAGTAAGATGTTCCAGTTGGCCCTGAAAGGTGAAATTCCCAACATATCAGTCACTGATGACGTAAGCAGTGACTGTATCACAGGAGTTAATTCAAAGACTGTTTGGTAATTCCACCAAAGTTCTCCATGGGACTCTTTTGACTTGTAGCTTAGTATAGGTTAATGTGGAAGGCGAGCAAGAAACACAAATTCATGTCAGAAAGACTATTTATACTTAGTTAAATCTTGCTACAGCTTGCTGCGTCACCAAAAGCTACAAATCATTGAAAACACAAGCCAGTTCTGAGTCTCCTACAGTCTGAACATGCCTACTTTAGCACAACAGCAGAGGTCGTGGCCACCAAGATCCTCATTCCAGAAAGTCTTAAATCTGGTGGTGGTTGATTTTCTTGTCATCCAAGTTCAAAGTCCAAATCAAAACTGGCTACATATCCTACTAGATCGATCATTAATGCCTTCTTGCACAAAGCTCTCTCTTCTTAGAGAGGACAAGGTAGCAACAGAAGCATAAAGACAGACACATCACACTGCGCTCATAACAGTGCTTTTAGTATTACTCCTGCAAAGGCATGTCAGTACATGCCTGTATTTTGTACACATGGCAGTAACCTAAAACAGATTCTCATGTATTGAGGTTCGTTCAATCACACTGTTTGGCATTTCCACACAAAAGAGAGAGAGAGCTCATATTTGATCAGGTGTATCCATCTGCTCTTAGAGCAAATTTATACTGGATAGAGCAACAGATCTCAAATTGACATTTGAAGTAAGTGAATAGCATGAACATACCAGTTGTCTCAAGAGACAGCTTTTGAAATTAGAATCTGGTTAAAAATAAAATGTTTAGTTTTTCTTTTTTAAAAAAGCTAGAAAATCTTCCATCAGTTCTACATCAAAATCACTTCTTCACGTTTCCAAGTGCAACTGCTGCTTAAGCAGAGGAGGTCTTGGCAGTTATGTGACTGTCACTGCAACACTTAACCAGGAATGCATACTAGGAGCACCTTTCTCCTCCTGTGCCACCCAAGCTCACTGTGGATTTCTTTGCAGATTGCTTCTCTTCTGTGACTCTTTTCCATGCCTCCTGAGAACAGTTGTTGGGAACTTTTCCTTTTTGCCTTCAGCACACAAAAGCTCTATAGCTTTGTTCATTTCCACTGTGACTAAGCAGGCCCAAAGCTTTACGACATTACTGCTTCAGTAAATCAGCCATCCTAATATTACTGACATTACCTGAATAGTTCTGATTTGAACCAAAGCAGTTCTCAAGGCAGATCCTGGAATGGCTTCAAGATTCTCCTTACAACTTCCTTGAGGTGGGGACAGTATGTTGGCACTAACAAAACGCATCAGAGCGAAAGCAAGTAATGTCTTCACTAGCCAGTAGTTGAGTCATTGAAATGAAAATCAAGTTTCACAACTTCGTATCTCTGCCCAACACACATCCACCTCAAGATCTTATCCTGTTTTGTGGGTTAGAGCTCTTGGAGTCAGCAGAAGTGCAACTAAAAAGGCTGTAATTAATTTGCAGTGAGGTCTGTAAGATGGATGCAGTGGTTTATCCCTCATACGTAAGCATATACACACACACACACACACACACACACACATAGTGAGTTTAAAATGTCCTCATCTGTTACAACCAAATCTGTCTGCTGTTACCATGGAGCAGCTTTCTAACTTCTGCTTTTGCGATTTGCTCATTAGTTTGTACAATGTGTGCTCAGAAATTATTCTTAAATATTGTATGGTAAGGACCAACATGCAGAAAAGAAACCTGGAACTGTGAGCAAAGGACTTCTTGATTTATCCTTCTCACCCAGACAGAAAAGTACAGCACACAATGAACTCTGGACAAACTGTACAATGGCTGCATATCTCTCATCACATTACCCAGTGTCTTGCTAGAATACCACTAAAATTCATAGAATCATAGAATCATTTGGCTGGGAAGGGACCTTAAAGATCATCTAGTTCCAACATCAGTGGCGTGGGCAGGGATACTTTCCATTAGACCAGGTTCCCCATAGCTCTATCCAGCCTGGCCTTGAACACTTCAAGGCATGGGACATCCTCAGCTTCCCTGGGCAACAGTAAAGAATTTTTCCTAATATCTAATCTAAACCTACTTTCTTTCAGTTTGAATGCATTCCCCCTTGTCCTGTCATTATGTGAACAAAAGCAACAAGTAAACTGGAATAATAAAACAGGCCAAGGAAAGCCATACAAGACTATTCATCTTTAAATTGCACAAAAAGGACATCCACAATTACAGCAGACCCTGAAATATGGTAGCCGAAACAGAAAGAATCTTTAAAAGCAGTAACTTGCGGTGGATTGAGCTTTGAAAAATAAAACTCTTATCTCAGCAGACACTAGGGTGTGTTGGTGATTTCACTCTAAATTAGAAGGAAGGATTAGTTGCCATAGAAGCATGTAGAAATTACTGTACTGCTGCTTTCTTCTACCACTGGAAAAACTCAGAACTCTATGAGACCAAAGGAGACAAAACTCAGAGCTACTTTTGCCTGAGCTTTAACATTCCTTTCAGCTAAAAGGCAAAAAAATTGAAGTACCAGTTGTTTGGAAGATAATGCTTGTGATAAAATAATTAATTATCTATAGCAATTGATTTCCCATGACTGGAGCATGAACCCTTTGCCTCTAGAGAGTAATGTGCTGCCTTTCTAAGGCTGAACATGGATCACTGCGCTAAGTGCTGCCTCAAATGTTTCCAGAGACTTGGCATAATATTTTGATTAATATTTTGCTGAGAAGTCAAGTTTTTTATCTGCTGGATACATGTTTTGGGGTCTTGTGCTGGCATTGCCACTGTGCTCTTGCAGAAGCCTTCTTTTTGCTGAAGTGTTGTAACATAAACAGCATGGCCATTGTTAGTCATTTTTAATGATTAGTCATCAGAAGCTTTGTGCACAAGCTAAATAGGGATCCGATGCTAAACTAATTGCAACGAATTCTTTGGAAAAGCCCTAGTAATTTGGAGTGGTGGACACAGCTGGAGCTACAACATGCTTCTTAGTTTTTTATTTCTCTATTAATAATACCTATCCACTGTTCTTTAGTAGAAGATCTTTAAGGTCCCTTCCAACTCAAACCATTCTATGATTCTGTGATTCTCTGACTATATGTTTTAAAGTCTAAAATACATTTCTTGGCACAATGATTTGTCTTTGCAACCACTGTGTACCAAACCTACCATAAACCGAGGCTGCAAAAATAGGAGCCACAGGAAGGACAATAGAAAGAGTCTGATCAGAAATAAGAAGTAGAAACTGGTTTTCATTCATGTAATTAGCAGTACATGTGGAAGAAGGTGAGCAAAATCAAATCACTTTAAACAGAAAACTGCTGTGGCTGTGTCATGACATAGCTTTTTCTCAGTGTCCAGTATATTAGGTCTAATTAAGATTGATCAACCTTAAAATGGAAATATTTAAAGCCTATGACACAGATTTTCATTGCCATTCCTGCATATAAATCAAAACACCTTACCTGTGACAAACACTCCCTGTGGCATCCCTGTAATTCACTGTAGCACACTGATCAGGAACAGCTGTTTTCTCACCAGGCTTTTAGTAATCAGCAGCATTCACAACACATAACACTACCCAGATGGTTTTGTGTCTTTCCTTTTTCTTACGTGTCCTTCAAACACAAACATTACTTCAAACTTCATAAGAGTTACTTGCAATTCTCTCATCTTACCCAAAGGAGACCAACTCCTTTCAGCACCTTTTATGATAATTCGTTTTATTGGGTCATGTTACAGAAGAGAAGGAAAACAATTTCCCTTGTGTGTTGCATTATGTTTTGAGATAGTAATTTCTTGTTGCTTCCAGAAGAATTTGTGAGAGCTTTTTTTGTTCTCCTGTGAAACTTTCCAAATCCTATTCTTGTTCTACAGCCCTCAGCAGAAACTAAAAGTCTCCAGCTTTCCTTCTGTCAAGAGCGTCGTCACCCTGCCACACTCCTCACCTTAGATCTTCCTTCTTCCAATTCCCCAGCTGCACATGTCACATTCCTCTTTATAATCTTCCTTTCAGGACAAGCTCTTCAGACCTTTTAGCTCCCAGGCCTCTCAAACTTTCACAAAGCCTGACTTAAGCATTTAAGACAGAGTTCATCTCATCAGACATTCCATCTGTGGCCAGCAAGAATTGTGGGGAGCAGTTCTGTGACCTGCTCTTCTCTGTCTGCTTCAAAACTATCTCAGCCATAGAAATGTATCTGTACTCTGGATCGGTATGCTGGGGAGGATGAACCCAGTCCTCAGACCTTCCTGAACAGCCTACAGCATCTCTACTAAATTCTATGGATTTTAATTAATCATTTGTTTTATGATAATTCCTTTTATTGTGTCACATTACAGAAGAGAAGGAAAACAATTTGCCTTGTGTGTTACATTATGTTTTGAGATAGTAATTTCTTGTTGCTTCCAGAAAAACTTGTGAGAGCTTTTTTTGTTCTCCTATGAAACTTTCCATTGTCTGAAGAGCTGGCATTCTCCTCTGCCCAAGGAAAGCAAAAAGTAATGTGGAATACAGAAGCAGTCCATGATCTGGTTTTCTGTGAGTGCAACCTTTAAAAATGAGTTGGTGAATGCTGACAGTGGTGTTAAGCAATCCCAGCCCCCACTAACATTATGTTTTCTCCCTCAGAGACATTGATTATGTGTGTTTTTATTGCTATAAAACACAACTGGACCACAGCTATAAATTGGCTTTTGAAGATAAGGGAGGGAGGGTCAAGAAAAAGAAAAAATTAAAGAACAGGCAAAGACACTCCAATACTGTTATTTTCAAGAGCCACAGGAGCTTTTCTGCTGAATTTCATTAAAATTTCTTATTTTTTCCTGTTGGCAGTCACTCAAGGACTATCTTGCTATGGGAGTAGAGGAAAGAACCTTGTGTGTATGCTTTTGTCCAGCTAGTCGCCTTTTTCCCATGATCCTTGCTTAATTGTGCTAGCAACTGACTTGTGATATGAAAGGTACAGTAAAATACTGGTGCTCTGTTTGTTATTTGGCATGGATAATACTTTGCCTGGATTTTGGTAATCAAAGCTAGGTCTCCACCCACAGTAAATACAGCTGCAGATGGCAGAGTAAGCTGCTACATCCCAAAATAAATGAAGTTCATTTTGAGATCCTTTGAATTCAAATGCTTTCCTTTTCTGGATTTCCATGTACTCTTTTTGTCCTCTGTCTTTTCTCTAGATTCCATGTGAGTACCTGCAGAGATGGACACTGCAGCAGTTCCTGGTCACAACCAGTGGGGCTTACCTGACTCATGGGTGGGTGAAGATGGTGACCGTGGTGTTCTCAGGATTTGGCAGCACACAAGGACACAGAGGTCAGGGGTTCTGTGAAT
This sequence comes from Corvus cornix cornix, assembly GCF_000738735.6. NCBI lineage: Eukaryota > Metazoa > Chordata > Aves > Passeriformes > Corvidae > Corvus > Corvus cornix. The sequence goes on along the minus strand of NC_046332.1, from coordinate 88,304,867 downwards.
TTCTTTGTTACAAATTACGACAAAACTACCATTAGTAAAAAAAAAATATAAATATATGCTAGAACTCACTACAAAACTACTACTATGAAAACAAGTATTTATATTACAAGAGTAAAGCAAATACAGATATATTAGAAGCTATTGCAGAATTCCAATGAGTGAAACATACTCACAAACTTTTACCTGTGTGCATACCTATACCAAACCACTCCCAAGAGTGGTTCTAATTGACAATGGAGAAGAAGTTTTACTTCAAAGATGATCCATGTGCATCCCCAGGAAGGGACTTGTCTCTCTGGGAAATCACTTGCAGAATAAGTATTGCAGAGAAGTTCATTTTGGCTAGGCAGCAAGTTACTTTTTATACCTTTATGGTATAAGTATCTTTGTGTAGGACATCAGTTCCTAGAACAGTTGTTACTGACTCCTGTTTTCATGGAAGGTCAGTTTCTTTGTCCTGCACCCATCAGGGATTCTTTGTTCTGCTGACTGCTTCCCATCAAGGAAGTTTGGACTGATTCGTCAGGGTCTGAGTTTATCAGGGATGACTTGGAGCTCTCATTACAGAGATACCTTTCTTTGTTGGTATGTTTGCTGGATTGTCTTTGTGGGGGCTGCAGTCAGGTGCCTCAATGGTCAGAACTTCCATTCTGCTCTGCGGTGAAGTGGGGGAGAGAGAGGGGAGCACACAAAAGCAAAAGGTCCCCCACTCTGACTGGGCAAAGAGTACTTTGGTTCAGGCATCACCAACAAGTGGGCCTGGCTGAAACCAGCCTTGTTCTGCAAGCCGGAAGAATTGTGCAAGACTATGTCTTCTCAAAAACTAAGGAGCCTAGGCCATGTCTTAGCAGACCAGCCTGATCTGGGACTAGACAAAACTAAAACAATTAACCAGTAATGTTTAATGCTGGTGAACTTCGAGGGTTAAGATTAAACTTAAGAACATACTTTATGTTCAAATATTTTCTTCATCTCCTTATGATATATCAAATTACTTCATGCCCCAAGTAAAGAACCAGGTTTCAGTATTGTATAATTTTTAGAAACAAAAGTGAACATACCTCCCATATGCATCCTGCATTCAAATATTTCATAGTGACAACAGGTGAAAATCGTTAAAATAATTTGACTTGTCTCCACTGCAGCTGAAGCCATTTTTTCTTGAGATGACAAGGCAAGATAGAGGGTGATAGTATTAGGAAGGTCGAAGTGTTCCTGCCTCCCAGCATCCTACCAAAGAAAGAGCTTCCTGTGAAGTACCCAGGCCTTTCTGCTGCAAAAGGTAGAGCTTAAATTAATACTGTAGAAAGTAACAGAGGTTCAATGCTGGAGTCCCTTAATTATACACCTTTCTGATTCTAATATCTCTTGCCTTTTTAACTGAGCTTAACCATTACATGTGTTACTTATAATCATCCTTTTTATAATATTGCATCCATTATGTCTTGTTCTCTTATGCAAAGAAGGGCACAAACAGCTGTGATGTACATTTTTGCCCTAAAGAGCATGGAATACATGTAAAATTAAAGGAAATTACCAAGAAATTTATATGGGAGGACAATGTTGGTAATAACAATAAATGAGGACTCTTGCTGTGGTCTCCCAAGGGAAACAATGTAGTGTGTTCCAAACCCCCTGTTCTGAGATAAATCTTACGTTTTGATAATTTTAATTTTATAGGAATTATTACTGTCTCAACCTTTGTTTTAGACCTTCAAAGCCTATCAGATCAGCCAGACTTACATAAAGAAGAGGAAAAGTTGAGCAGGACCTACACGGACAGTCAGAGACAACCTTCTCAAAAATTTGGTATTATCATGCTGAGTGAATGCAAGAAGAGAGTTTGTATTAGTAGGAAGAAAGGAGGGTGGGTCAGATTTCTGAGGCCACATCTAAAAGCAAGATTAAGAAAAGTGAAGTGAAATATTATTACAAAGTGTGGTAAGGCTTGCTTGCAAGTAGCAAAAGGTTTCTTCATGATTTACTGCAAAAGAGCAATCAAGAGTTTTAAGAACATATTTGTGACAAACATTTGAACTGGGGTCCTTATTCAAATCCGTCATTCAGCTGTCATCATGCTGCTGTGGTGGGTGGGTGGAGCAGCATGAACAGCAGCCACAGCTTTGACTCAGAAGTTAACCACTGTTGTGTGAGTGTAGCTGGAGGGAGAGAAACGTGTCACTCTTTCCATGTTTGTTCATTTCAACAGAACTCTCTGGATTTGGAGGCCAGGGTGTTATTATTTGTCTACATGAAGTATCAAAAAATTGGTAAATAATCCGGAGGACCAAGTGGGAGCAAATATTGTTTGAGGAGTCCTGACCTTATTTACAGGATTCAAAGCAATCAAAAGGAGATCGTCATTGATGTGGATTTGTTTGGAGGCTTCTTGTCCATCCTTTTGCAAAGAAAGCTTGTGACAGTAGGCTCATAACCCCCAGTCAATTAGCTGCTTTCTTTCATGCCACAATATTTTTTTTTTTTTACGGTTTTTATGAAATCCACTTTTGCTGATTTTATTAAATCAACTTTTGCTGATTTTGCTTTTTGCAATACTCTGTAATGAATTCAGAGCCACCTCATTCACCCCTGCAGCCTTGACGTTTCTCCCACTCAAGGTAAGCACACTGAGATGACAAAGGTCGATGCCTGTGAGATTGAGCAATATAATCAGTTTAAGAGAACATGCTGGTCACGTCAAAGCTTTCTCTGGGGCATTCCCTAAAACTGGTACTCAATCACTGTCTTGACCAGAGTATCTGGTGTAAGAGGAGGCAAAAACGTGGACCACAGTCTAGCATTTAACTGGAGTCACACTTGTAGTTTGAGCTGATGGTAGTGTAAGCTATTAAACTGGTAATATAAGCCTCTCATGAGTGCTAAGCATGGAGTTTGAAAGTGAATTAAAATGGACAAAGCAGCTGTGCTTTTTCAATTAAAAAGTTCAACTTACTGTAATGACCAGTTCCCCCCACACATCCAGAGTGGCCTCTCCAGGTCAGAGTGGCCACTCTTTTCAGAACCGGGAAGGTGATACCCTGTAAGGAAGCATCTGTTCCATCCCTGGAGCAAATGGGAGCAACAGTTCTGAGCTCTGAATGCTCCCAGCTCCCCTTATGTCCTCCCTTATGCCACCAGGTGATGAGTGAATTTCACATCCTCCTGATTTCAGTTTCTTGAGCTTCACCCTGAAGGGGGGAAAAGGAGTTAGACCACAGCATATTTTTGGGATTTCTTTCTTAAACAAGGACACACTGAGGGTGGAATTTCACCTTAGATTCAGGCAAACTGGAAACAGTAATTTTTGTTCACATGATTCAATTGTAAGTGCTCTCTTTATTTCCCCACCCTTCATCAGTGTGTGTTGTTGCTGTGTTGCTCAGAAGCATTGCAGGGAACAGTTGCAAGATGATGGAATACTTGGGTGGAGGAGCAAACAAGGCGAAGGATAGAAAGGACTGCAAGGGAAAGAACAGAGCTAAAGGAAAAAAAGCCAAATCTTTACTTTAGATAAGCTGTCTCCAATATGGCTCTTATTGTAGAACAGACTTTAGCTCCATTTTTAGAAAGTTTAAGTGCACAGATTCAACAAGTTGCAAAACTTGTGTTTTCCCTTGTTCTTTTACTTAGCAGAAGCTTCTCAAATTTTGTTTGCTCTTTTTAAGAGGTTTCAAGGACATGTTTCAGTTTGCTGAAAACATTACAAATCTGACATACTTTTGTGCCAACCAGGTGAGGTTGTTTATCGATGCTCAAATGCAACCGGTGGGGAGGGGAAGGAGCATAGTTAGCAGTCTGTGAGCCAGTCAGGGGAGATCTCCTGCCTTTCTGGGAGACTCTGTGCCTAGCAGGTTCCTCCCTGGACCTCCCCATGACCTTTGCTATCCACCCCAGCTGTTAACCTCAGAGATCCAATCATGAGGAAAGCCAGAGTAGAGAAGGGAAAAGAGAGAGTGTAAGCAAGGCAGAGCTGTACGGTGGCATTGATAGACTGCTGTGAAGGAGCTGCTGTTTAGGGAAGCTTTCAGAGGTGCCCTAACACGAGGGAGAAATTAGCCAGAGGCCCCAGCTGGCCTTGGGCAGAGCAGTCTCAGGCTGTCTTCTCACCTTCCTTGCGCTGGCAGCTACAGCAATTAGAACCCAGAATTTTCTAGGTTTTTTGGAAAGGGATGGCATCAATGACTTGTGGAGAGGATGTTGCAATAGCATTGTCTCTTCTGTCATGGCACAGAAAGGAAGCTCCCTAAGCATAGACAGAAATCAGATAAAACATCCTAAAAGAAAAATACTGAAAGGGCTTAGCTGGTAAATCTCGGCAAATATGAGCATGTGTGAGATGAAATATGCAATGACTTACAAGTTGGCCAAACCCATGCAGCACTTCAGATTAATGCAAGGTACGCATTCCTGACTGTTCCTGTTCCTGGCTTTAAAGCATGTAGACACAGTGTTTTTCATTTTTAACATTGTTTTAGAAATTTCTGAAGGGATCTGGGCAATTCTCCTTTTTTAAAAATAAATTTAGATGATTATGGAGCATATAAACTTTCTGTCCAAAGGGATAAATTTAACAATATTAAAAATAGGTGGCTCAGAGACTTGCAGAGTTTCTATCAACCCCATTCATGCTACTATGTATTCATTATTATTGATATAATAACTTCCCTTCTGAAGTCTAATGCTAGCCAGTTATAACATATTGAAAAAAACTGGCCAAAATACACTGTTTACAAATCTGTGACATGTGAAAGATTGATGGACTTTTGAAAAACATTGTTAGGAAAGCTAGACTAAACCTGCCATTTTATAGGTTATAAATACTTTCTTGAAACCTAGAAAAAAGCAGACTAGAGGGAAAACAGCTCATCACTATAAGTGTAAGAGTAATTTTGCATGGAGGTCACTAGAACACTCTCTGTTTCTTATTCAAAAGGTTTTCATCCACAAGTGGAGTTACACAATCATGTTGTTACATCAAATATAGGGCACAGTAGCAGTCAGTGCAGCACTAAGGCAGTTTAGACTTCAACTGGGACATTACTCAAAAGGTGCCAGCACACTGTGCTTAGTCCTCTGTGGTTTGCCAGGCTTCCTGCCTCTCCTTGTAATATTCAATAAAGGAAGAACTGTCATGGTCATAAGCAATATAAGTATCATCAGCACTTGCAGGTGTTGCAAATTTGATTTTTGTTAAAGAGGTGCTTTAATTTTATTCATGTTTTTCAGTCCAGCATTATCAGATATTTGATAGTATTTGTCAGTCTGGGTCAAACAGGATGCTAATTTCCTGGTTGTCTACAATAGATACAAGTTACTTCACGGCTATGTTCAAGTCTGGGTCCTCATATGCAATATGAATGTGACCCATGTGAGGACTAGCAGCTGGTGCCCATGGGCAGATGCTGCTTTTCATTCCTAAAGTCATATTTCTTGAGCATGCCCCATTTTGAAGAGATTGGAGCCCCTTGTAGTCCGTGAATTTCATGTATCTCATTTTTGCTTGGTTGTTCGTAATTGTTATTGTTAACTTGATGGTAAGTTTCTTGATGCTAAGATACATGAAATAGGTAATTTTTACTGGGAGGTTTATGGTCTGCCCTTTTTTTTTTTTGTCAGTGTTGGCAGCAGCTATAAAGAGCAAAAGATACATTCAGCACATTAGTCCACAATTTCTTTAATGAATTGTGCCAGTTCTACGTTCAGAATTGTGTAGACACGGGCTAGATTATTTTTATCTATATGCATTGTGTTACACCTATCTACATGACATTTATCTGACCCTTTTTTGCCTACTTTCTCAGTCTTGTGAGATGGAGTTTCTTATCATAGTCTCTGTTTTCTTTGACTTCTAACCGCAATCATAGCCTTCTTTAATGTGCAGTCTCATTCCCCCGTGCTCCAAAGCAGGTGTCTCCAGTCTCCCTGTTTCTGGAGGCTCCCACAGTACAACTGTCCATGAGCCCCTCCTCAGTGGCTGTCATTCCCAATCTATTCACTCACCTCCTCCTTCAAACAATACATTCATCACACCCTCCCTGTATTCTCACCAGTTCGGTTTCCTCTTCTCTAGTTCCTAAGCACATTTATTTGTCTCCCAATCCCAGTATACCCATCTCCTGTCAAATTCTCTGCATGTTGTTTATTTCTTCCTACGAATTTGGCTAATAGTGTCCCTGGCTAGACAATCTTCACCTCTTTCAAAAAATTCTTCTCTTTATCAATTTCTCTTTCCTACCCACATTTGGGGGGGGGGAGGGTGGTTTGTGTTATTCCTTCAAACTGCTCATCAGAATATGAACCACTTGTTCCTAATCCAACTTTAATGGAGTTAGTTCTCTTCCCAGCCTTAGCCTGCATGCTCAGTCTGCCCCAGCTCTCCTACTCCACAGCCACACCCCTCAACCCCTTCTCTGAGTTTCACCATGTACTTCTTTCTTCCACTCCTATTTTTCTGGCCCAGGTGTAGGCCCCTGTGCACTCAGGGAGATTAATTCCTGCTGCCCACTTTCCAGCTGTGAAATTAGCACAGGCAGCTGAGGAGACACCATGTTTTCTTCTCTTTGTAGTAGTAGCCTGATCATCATGTAGTAAAGACAGGAGATGTCCACTTTTCTTCCTAGAGTGGAGAATCCTATTGCTCTGCAGATTTGTTCTGTCTCTCAGAACTAAGAGTCACAAAGCAATGGAGCATGTTCGGTACGGCCGAAATCTTCAGAACTGTAGGTTGCTAAACCTCAAAAGACTGTCTTGAACACCGTATTGGGCAATTTTCCATTTTCTATAAAAGCAGCAATTTGACATTTAACATCTGACATCATCTCACTGTATTTCTCAAATATGTTTCATAATTGAGTGAACAACACTGAATATTTTATGGTATTTTAGTTTCAAAGTTTCTAATTTCTCATCATGACGAAATCAAGTGGAGTTGGATTAAACAAATCAGAGAAGAGGAATGGGAAGGCAAACCTGAGGTAAAAAAGAAGAGGGGAAAAGGAAGTATTTTGAACTTGTAAATAGTTGAGGATATGAGTGGAGAAATTGCCATGTATGCATAGCTTTATCATAGAAGCAATAGAAAAGATAGAAGAGAAATAAGAAAGAATTGACAGAAACAAAAAATTGTTTAAGGAAGTTACAGAAAAACGTATCATTATAAGAAAAAAAAGCCAAAACATTTAAAATTTCATTTAAAATAGCTGAACATATGAAAGATGAAAAAATTTAATTTTATTTTACGATTATAAAAATAAAAGGTGGGATAAAGTGGAAAAAAACAGAAGAGACGGAAAGTGATAACTGCAAAAGAAACATTGATGATGTTTCTGAAGTGTTTCAAAGTCTTGCCATAAAGCTGCAACTTTCTGAGAAGACACCAAAGGACATGCTTGAAGAGGAAGTGAGGCATGTGCCTTTGTGGTTAGCCGACCCAATTAGTGATGGAAATTGTCCTGATTTAGTAAGCAGGAGATATGCCTTTACAAATCACTGTCTTAGATATAATCAGTAGTTTACCCATTTTACCAACATAGCTGTGATTCTTTGGTGCTTGGCTGTCTTTTCTATTGAAGACAACTTGTTGGGGCATTTTTCGCATACATATTTCTCATACATATAGTATTTTTGTGTAAGTGCTCACTTCACAACGTCTAAAGAAAAATAATAGTGTTCACTAGGTGAAATGCTTTGTGAAGTCTTACAGATCAGAGTCATTGTTCATTTTGAGTAGGTCAGTACTGAATAAACAGCTGAGCCATCTTCAAATACAAATGGTTTCTTACCTTAATTTTACAAGAAAATGCTGTGAATTATGGCTTTGTTTAGTCTGAACTCAGGAGGACAGCAAAGGTCTGCTCAAAAGGATTCAAAAGTTCTTCCTTTGTAGACTAGTGAGCATAAGGTCAAAGTTCCATAATTAAAACATAAGCTAGCAGTCATTTTAATCTAGAATTTCTTTCCAGAATTACATAAAATCACATTAGACAATAGTTTTTGGCAATGAAATGAGATAATTTTTGTATAATATAAAATGCAGCTGTTCAGCAGGGAGGGATTTTCTCCAGGCCACAATAGGCACTACTTAAATAATGCAGTGATACTGCCAGTATTCAATTAGTTTTGGCTAAACCTTGAAAATTGTGCCTGAAATTATTGTCATCATCCCAGCCCTTATACATCCTTTTCCTTCCCCACCTAATCCTTTTCCTCTCTCCTTCATGCCTTACAGTTTATAAACCCATGCATAACGTAGAAATACTTATAAATCCATTAGAAATTGGAAACTGTAATTTCCACTGTATGAGTGTATAAAATTATTAGCAGCTAGGGTTGTTTTGACGTTTCTGGAGATAGGGTTGGCTGTACCTCTTCACATTTCTCTCCCTCATTTCCAGGCAATTGGAAAAATAAATAACAATGAAGGGATGTACTGAAGGTTCCTGTTTTATCTTCTTCTTCCATGTATGGCAGGGAAGAGGAGAAGATGCTGCCAAACCATCTTCCTCTGTTGTCAAGTTCTGCATATTTTTAGATTAGAACAATAGCATTCAACTTGAGAGCAATTCCCTAGCTGCCTAACAAGTTGCCAACATGCCTAAATATTTCCCTAATTCTCACAATATTTGCATTCTTTACAGGTAACTTTTTAGTTTTCTTACAGCTTCAGAATTTGGAAAGTGGTTCATGCTCCTTGTCTTCTCATGCTGTGCCTCCCTGCCCTAATGCAGGGCCCTGGAGGTGTCCCCAAATTGCGAACTGAGCAGCACTCCCAGGCTGATGCTTCTCCGCAGTGTGCATCAGCTCACTCTTCCATATAACCTCCTTCAGCCCTGGGAGGGAAACAGGGGCTTCCTGAGAAATTCCACATCTAACTGGGGGGAATACTTGTACCTCCTAGCAGCTATATGTATACACACCTTACAAAGCTGAGCAAAAATCTCTGCTGTGCCATGATAGCCCAATCCTGACAGAACTGACCACACCTAGAATGGCGAGGGGTGGAATGTATCAGGCTTGCATGGCCTGGTTTTTGGTAACAGGGGGGCCACAGAGGCAGCTTTCTGTGAGAAGCTGCTAGAAGTTTCCATCATGTCCAGCAGAGCTAGTCCCTGGCAAAGATGGACATGCTGCTGGCCAAGGCTGGGCCAATTAGAAATGGTGGTAATGCCTCTGGGATAACATATTTAAGAAGAAATCAAAACAAACATTGTGGTGCAGTTTTAATTGGGACTAGAGAATGTGAGAACAACCCTGCAGACATCAAGGTCAGTGAAGAAGGGGGAAGAGATGCTCCAGGCGCCAGAGCCAAGATTCCTCTGCAGGCCATGGTGCCGACCACGATGAAGCAGCTGTGCTCGTGCAGCCCATGGAGGGCCACGGAGAATGCAGAGATCCACCCGCTGCCTGTGGTGGTGCCCACACTGGAGCAGGTGGATGCCCGAAGGAGGCTGTGAACCTGTGGAACACCCATGGAGAGAGGGGCCCTGCTCCCAGGCTGGAGCAACCTGTCCTTGGAGGACTGCACCCTGTGGAAGAGTGACCCACGCTGCAGCAGTTTTGGGAGGACTGTTGCCCATGGGATGGACTCACATTGCAGTAGTTTGCAGGGAGCTGTTGCTCGTGAGATGGAGCCACATCCAAGAAGTTTATGGAGAATTGTCTCCCGTGGGAGGAACCCCACAGTGCAGGAGGGGAAGGACTCCTCTCCCTGAGCAGCAGGAAAAGCCTTGTGTGATGAACTGACCATAACCCCCATTCCCTGTCTCCTCTTGCTGATGGGGTAGGAGGTAGAGCTGAAAGAAGGGAGGGGTGGGAGGAAGGTGGTTTTAAGGGCTTATTCATCTCCTCATTTTCCTGCTCTGATTTTGTTAGTAATAAATTCACTTCATATTTCTAAGTTGAGCCTGTTTTGCCCTTGATGGTATTTGATAAGCCATCTCTCCCAGTCCTTATGTCAACCCATGAAATCTTTGTTAAATTTTCTCTCCTCTGTTCAGCTGCAGAGGGGATTGAGTCAGTGGCTTTGGTGGGTGTCTTGCACCTGGCCTGGGACAACCCACAACACAAGGTCATCATACCCTTTTTAGGAAGTCAGGATGAGCTTACTGTACATGAGAGAATCACATTGCATTTCATGTTTATCCACGTGGGTGCTAGTGTAAGCAATGGTGTAGAGATTGAAGGTGGGTCTACATTAGCAGTGTGGCACAAAGCACAAATCATTTTTAGATGAAAAAATTTTCTGCATCCATACTTGGGAGCTACAGTTCTTTTCCAGCAGAAGGAGCATTGTGTTGCAGGCTTCAAAGCTGCATTTCTTATCTTTTGCCGTGTTCTGCCTGTTCACCCTTTCTCTTTCTGCCATAAAAAAATTCACAAAAAGAACTGAGAACTATTCCATATACCTTAATCCCTGTGATGTTCACTCAACTTCTGCTCAGACTTTGGCTAATACACACTAATGCTAAGGCCTGATGTGTGCTGGGAACAGTGCCATTAGGTCAAAGCAAGGGCAACACACAGGCAGGACACAGTAGCCAGTAAGGGTTAAAGGCCATTATGCAGCCACAGTCCTGCAGCTTACTGTGTCCAGCAGCCATCATCCTTGCATATAACTTTTTTTAGCAGTTTCTTCAGAATAAAATAATTCACAGAAACTGTATAGACCAAACTTCTAAGCTGGAAGGTATAAATACATCAACTTACCCCAAAAAAAGCTTTTGAAATAGGTAAAACAGTACCTGGACTGCTGAAGCTTTAATGTTCCCCAGTGTGAACAGGGAATCATGAAAAACAGGGGGTTTCCACACCATCGAGGAGGAGGAAGGGTAAGCACTGTCACTACCTAGGTATCAGCTAGGTAAATGAGTTAAGAGTTGTGAGTTATGAATTAGAGAACTTGTGAGTTAGAAACATCATGAATTAAGTGACGAATCAGTAAATTCACATGGTTGATTAGTCTGCACAAAGAGGAATGAAGTTTGTTTGTTGGGTTTGTTTCTTTTCCTTCCTTTCCTAATGCTCATAAAATAAAGTTTAATTTATAGACTGTGTTGTGCTGTAAATTTTAGCAATCCAGATGGACCATGACAATCCACAATTATCTTAGCACCAATATATAAATGGGGCAGAAAATAAGTTGTCTGAGGTTTCACATTGGCTAAACTAAATTCCAAAGGGTGGCCTCAAAATGGTTTCCTCCAATTCACTTCTGACTGGGAAAAGCCTCCAGCCTGGGCTAGTCCCTGTACCCCAGCAGGTATTTCCTAGCGGAGTGCTGGCTGACACAAGCCAAAAGTGTGCCAGGGAGCATGCAGTTAGAAGAGATGGTCGTGGGACAGAGCTTGTGCCTCTGCCATGAACCCCTCTCATTCATGACCCTGTATGTAGGCTGCCTATCTCCAAAGGGATTTCTGAACACTGCTGGATAACCTTCCAAACAAAGATACAAAATTTCTCCATTTATAACAAAATGGGAGGGAGGAAAAAAAAGAGCAATAGGCATGTACTGAATTTATAAGGTGTTTCTGCTTTTCTTTTTGAAATCTGTTGATGCTTGTCAAAAGGATTTCTAGAGGCTGATAAGCCATAGCAGCCAAGCCCTTATTTCTGTGAGCAGCAATTACACTCTGTTGCACCAGTAGAGAACAAAACAAACAGAAAATTTCAGTAAGAAATACAAATCAAAATAATAACACCCATGTGTTTTTTGTAGGCTCATAATGAAACAGGAGTCAGGTCATGCTGCAGTCTGTTTAAAAATGGAGTAGGAAGGGATTAATTTTTTTAATATGAAAAATGTCAGTAAGTGATAAAACTCTTGATGTCCTCCTCATTGCCTGCCAAAAGCATAATAGATGTTAAGCAAGCACACACAAAGCATGAAGAAGAGTTACTTGTTAGCACTCATTCAATAGGAGGAATAAAAATAAATCATTATCAATTCAGTTCTGAGCAATACATGAGATACTTTGCTCTGTACATGATATAACCCAATTGCCACATAAGATGATTTCTTCCTTTTTTGTGGTAAAAGATGCAACCAAACAAAACCAAAGCAAGACAAACAAAATCCTTTCTCAAAAGGATGGAAGAAATCTTACCATCTCTGGTCTCTTTCTGCAGCCAAAGAGTGCACTACCTTGATATTTAAATGGACTTGAATGAGATCCCATGTATAAAACTACTGCTGCAATATCAAAACTTCAATTTGTCCTGCACACACAGTGGAAATAAAAAATCCAAATCTGTGGGAGGGTCTCAAGATATCGTATCTTGACTGACCTGGATTTATCCAGTTAGATGCTGAAACAGCTATCTGAAATGAGTCACTGAACTGACTCGAGTTATTGCTCGAGATCAGCAAGATAAATGGAAGTTGGGGAACTTTGAATCATCTTAATGGAGGAATAGTCTGGAAACAAAAGTCAGAAATAATAAAAAGTTCATGGACATCTCTTTGCAGCTCACTGGTTAAACAGTTACAGGGTTAATCACAAAAACCTGTACATTAACCACATGAGCCATTGGATTACGTTGTGTAAGTGATAACATCATCTCATCTGAAGTAACATCTGCTTTCAATTAAAAGCAGTTGTATCTGTACATAACTATGAATTTCAAGCTTTAAAAAATTTCTATTAAAATAAAAATAATAAAAATTACAATATAAATGAACAAATTATAATATGAATTTTTGCTTGTACAGGACAAGTTCATGAACCATTCATTTGCTATTTTACTAGTTGAGTCTAGCAATTTGAAGACATTCATCACAATAAGATCTTTTTTTTTTCCAACTTGAGCAACCAGTATCCTGCTGGTCAGAATTAGAGACTAATCATTGTAAACTTCATCATTTTTTCTACATTTTATATTGTTTTCACTTCTCACGCTTTTAATTGGGATTAATGTTATACACCATACTTGGAATTTTTCTCCATTTCCAGTTCATTGCCTGCAGTGTATCACCATAAAGGTTTGTTGAGTATTCATCTAAAAACATCTTAATCTTAGAAAGGAAGATAACATGAGTGTTAGCCAAGAATGTTTGAAGTTAAATTGCTAGTATTCCCAAGAGGAAATGTCAGGTGTGATCAGTGCCCAAGCCTCCTAGAATGCAGAGTATATGGTTTCTACCTGCCTTTGTTTTAAAATCAGACAGAAGGATGGCTTGAGATCTTTCTTGGCTAGAAAAGTCCTTTTGGGAAGTGTTCAGGCATCTTCAGGTACTCTCCATAAAAATGTGCTATACTTCTAGACAGTCTGAGCTCAGGCTGACTTCAAAGGGCTTATAAATGCAAGAATGGGGTTGGCATCTCCTCTGAGTCTGGTGCATTCCCAACACCCAGCAGCCAGGCACAGAGCAAACCCAATTAACTTCTACCACAGCCAAACTCCCCTGCATTTGGCATGGTAGTTCTCTGTAAGCCTTTACAGGCTGAGCCACAAAAGTAATTTTTTCCAAGAACAAAACTACTTCAACATCTTTCAAGGACTCTGAGTTTCAGTCCGTCAGTTGATTTGAGCATTGCAAAGTAAACTATTTCTCTATAACCAGATATATTTTTTAACAAAACATTATGATGCATAAACAGAAACTATAGTGATAATACAGGTTTTAAAATATAATCTACATATTGAACTCTTTATTTAAATACAGCCTAAGACAGATTTACAGGAAAAAACTCTATCAGATCTTTTTAAGCATTTAAAAAAAAAAAAATCTGCTCCCTTGTCCTGATTTTGGCTGGGATGGAGTTAATTTTCTTCCTAGTAGCTGGTACAGTGCTGTGGTTTGGTTCAGTGTGAGAACAGCATTGATAACTCCCTGATGTCTCTGTTGCTGCTGAGTTTACCCTGAGTCAAGGACTTTTCAGTGTCTCCTGCTCTGCCAGTGAGCAGGTGCACCAAAAGCTGTGGGGGCCCATGGCCAGGACAGCTGCCCCAAACTGGTCAAAGGGATTCCCTTCCACAGAACATCATGCCCAGTACATAAACCAGGGGGAGTTGGCTGGGGGGGGGGCTGATGGCTGCTCAGGGGTGGGCTGGACATTGGTCAGCAAGTGATGAGCAGTTGTATTGTACATCATTTGTGCATCTTGGGGTTTATCCCTCTCTCCTTTTCAGTACTATTATTTTTATCATCATCATTAAAAGTATTAGTATTATATTAGTGTTATTACAGTACTAGTAGTAGTAGTAGTAGTAGTAGTAGTAGTAGTATACCTCTCCTTAGCAGTACTACTGTCATCATCATCATTATTATTATTTGTTTTAAGTATTAAACTGTTGTTATCTCAACCCACAAGCTTTTCTTCTTTCCGATTCTCCTCCACATCCCACTGGGGGTGGAATGGAGGAGCGAGCGATTGGCTGTGTGGCATCCAGTTGCTGACTGGGGTTAAACCACAGCACCCATTTATTCCATTTCCTGTGACACCATGTTTCAACTTATTTAGGGGTTTTCTTGCTAAATGTTAAAAATAGCTCAAAGTGATGACTCGATTCCCTTTGATTACACAAGGGAGAGAGGGAGAGAGCACAGGCAGGCAGGCAGCATTCTGACACTCAATTATCTCAAAGAGTAATCTCAAGAAGTGGAAGTACAGAGCATGCAGTCACTTCAGGATTTGCAGGGCTTGCTTCACCCCCACTCCCCTGAATCCACGTGAACTGAAGGTCTCACAAAACTCTGTTGAAACCCCATTGAAAATTAGCAGAGAATTCCATGGGGCACTTCACTCCATTTTGCAACACTCCATATAATTTATTTTCTGTCTTATCTTAAGTGCATTTAGTGCTTCATCTGATCTCTTCTGATTTCATCCACACATTCAGGGTTTTCCTTCTGAAAACATCATTCAGCAAAAAGAAGCCCTTGCTGCTCTGGCTTGCCATGGATTCCCTAGAACCTGTACATGTGGGTTTTGCTCACAGAAGCCCCCACTGAAGAAGACGGTGAAGGACAATTGCTTAAATGCTATATCCAGCTTTTTTCCCTTTTCTGTATTTGACCTTTGAAAACATCTTTCTATCCTTCTAGCTAAAAACTCATGATTTAATCTCTCTCGTCCAGACTTTGCGCAGGATGCAGATGGGATATTTCCTGTTGGACAGCATGTGCTTGAAGTTCTCTGATTATTCATCCTTGGAGCTCTTCCATCCTCTTTCATAATCCTGGTTCTGCAGTATATGAACCACAGAGGAAAATACATTGCCAGTCCATACGGTGAGGAGCGCTTGGTGCTTAGGAGTCCATAAGAGCTCTCCTCCTTTCTGCCTCCAGTTCCATCAGGATACACTTGTAACATCATCCCAGGTTTTGTCAACACCTCATGCTCTCAAATCCATGCCTGCTGAATGTTCCTGAGGTCAGAATGTCTCTGATCCCTGCCAGCTGTCCACCTGGAAGCCCTACTGAAAAGAGAACTCTGGAACTCAACCTCGTACCTTTTTGTAGCTGTTGTATTTTACTCATGTACAGGAAGAATACTTTATGCTGTCCTGCAGTTCTGTGTTCTTCATCAGAAGAGAGAGTTGGAGCAGAGATCTGGGACTCTTAGCAGAGCTTTGCAGGACAATGATGACTTTCAATTCTATGGTCATGTGCTTCACACTATGTAAAAACTGTCACACAAGCAACGAGACATAGAATAAGTGGAGCTCAAGTTATCCAGAAGGAATCACAAAAGCTCTGCAGGTAACAAGGGAGAGACAAGGCTTGTGTGGAAAGGTCAGTCATCAGCCCTAGGAGGGGGTTATGTCTACAGGACACGGTACAGATTTACTTAGACAATCAGATACAGTAAGTATCCCTTCTCTATCTCCCTGCCAGTGTCAGATCTATAAAAACAGAAAATAGTAAGTCAGGTCAACACTGCTGCCTGAAGCCATCAGTTCCTGCAATCCATACCCTCTCCATAACTTGCAGGAAACATCTCTAGCTCTTGAGATGCCACATCCTACTGGGTAAAGCAAGAGTGTTTGTTCTGCCTTTTCTTTGTTTTGCAGACAATTCCTGATGACTCTGGCAACAGTTTCAGTGCTGCAGGCATTCTACTTTTCTGCTTTTTGCTAAACAAAATACTGCTAGATGAACACTTATGCTTTTGTTCCTGTTGTTCCCCAGCACAGCATTGTATAGCAGTCTCACTCCACAGCTTTGCAAAAGATGCTTTCCTGTTTTGATGCAATTTTCTGTGAGCCAGCTGGGTCAAAATAGTGACCAGTAGTGACCAGTCTATAGCTCTGCTTTTCTGCAAACTGTTCAAACACAATAACCATCAAACTGAAGCTTGTTAAGAAGTTATATGGCAGATATGCAGCATATAATTAAACTAAAACTGGAATGCACAGACATAATCTATAGTTCAAGAATGAATCTCATAAACTATCAAATAAAACTCACGTAAAGATTTGGAGCTGTGAATAAAAACATTTTCCAACGCAAAGTGCTCTGTGGTAAGGAAAAAATACTTTATTTGCAAAACAAGAAGCACATCAAAGATATCTGAGTCCCTCATCAACCTCTCCTCCAGAGACAACCCACAGGATGCTGAATTTTGGTTAACCAAGTAGGTCAAAAAAGCAACGTAAGTGTGAGATTGTACAGAACATTTCTTGAGTTTCAAACTGAAGAGGGAAATGGTAACCCCATGAGGTGGCTCAGACACTACCATCATTCTGTGCTGCGTATTCTCAAGGGGATGGGATGCTTTTCTTCCTGCAAATAGCTTTTGTAATGCATAATTCTATAAGGTAATCATATTACAGCAATGAGACCACATGAGCCACAGGAAAAGAAAAGTTTTGTTGAAACAGAAATTGTTTAGTGTAACATGGAAACTGAGAGCACATTATAGCCCTAAGCATTTGAAGTTTTCTGTGCAATGTGGGCTGTCTCTTTGGGGCAAAACCACAATTTCTGAAAATTATTTTAATCCTACCTTCCAACCATGTCTTTCCCCTGCCTCCCATTATCATTTTGCATTGGTTTTATGAAGACACCCATAGTTTAACTTGCCTCTAGTGCTGAGGTCTCACTACTCTAGAACTAGCTCCAGCTACAGGCCTCAGCCGTGCTAACAACCCTCTTTGGGGAGGCACCTCAGCACATGGTAAGGACCCTTCATGCCTTGTTTTCTATGCAAAATAAACCTCACTTCGAGGGCTAAAGTGATACTCTTCCTTTATTCAGATTCACAGTATAAATACGTAGAAATTGAGAACTAAAGGGGTTGACACAGCACATGCCTCTTTTGAGTCTAGAGGCTGAAAATGTTAGTTAATTAAGAGTTCAAGTAGTTGGCCAAAGTGCGATTATTATACTGTATGAAGTAGTTCACACTTTCACCCTTAGACTGAATAACTTGATGGAGACTGAGCACCAGGATAAAAAGTTTTAATTGCTTGCGAGATTGAACTGCTTGTGAGATTGAACTCATATTGGCAATATCATGGGATTTTTCTGTGCATTTTAATAACACAGCTTCAAGGTTATTGACAATTTAAACATAGTAAGGAGTTTATAATAAAAGGAAAACAGAGAGTAAATCTCAGCAAACAGGAGGTAACCTATGTGTGAGCTATGCAGATCTGCAGGTCTGGACTCTCTGGTGCACAACTAGGGATTTAAAGTGGTGCAATTAATGTTAGATTTTTCCAATTACATGGTTTGTGTAACACCCATGGGTCAGCCTGTCCAACATGTCTGAAAGACCATAGGTCTCCTGCATCGATTACTCACTAGGGTGCTGCCTTTAATTTTAGAAAGATGAGTTGTATCATGGCATTAGGTTTTCACCAGATGGATATACAAAAACCCCATTAACAGCTTCCATGTGTTTAGAGCAGTGATCGTAGCAAAGGTCCTGGTCAGCAGCTGTCCTTACTTAGAGGTGACAGTTTTACTCCAGAAGACATCATGGGTGTATCTGGTATAATTCTCACTGTTCTTGTATTTATCAGTTGTTCATACCTCAGTACAGTGAATTATCTTTAATCTGCCTTTCCCCATTCGCAGGTAACAAAATTCATTTAATCCAATTAGTTATAATGTCTTCAGTGATGTTATAATGTCTTCAGTGATGCGAAATCACTGGAGAATGTAAATACAACTGTATGTCTATATTTACACCTTGCAGATCTCATCCTAAATTTGTGATGTGGAAGAGAACTCTATTGTCTTCTACCAGCTCTGGTTTAGCTCCTAGCCAAGACCCAGAGGACATCCTGTCAGCTTAAAGACACCCACAAGAATGTCAAATGTCTAACTAACATTACTTAATCCAAAGATTGATTAAGACCAGGATCTACATCTTTGCTTCATTGTTTCTTTCTTTCATGATAGGCGTAACTTCTAGCAAATAATACTGATCTGTGGCAGGTCCTTTAAAATAAACAAATGATCAAATTCATGACAAAAGTCCTTTCATTAAAACATCCTGTCCACAAACTTGTGCAATACAGATATTGAAGCACATAGGCAGAATGATGTCCCACTTTTGTGGCTCCTAAAAATTGTTGCTGTGTTTGGGGAGGAGCCAAAACAGAAGAGAAAGCACTGTCTGGATTATAACCCCTTCATTATGCTTCATTGTCTACTGCTTGTATCCTTAGGAATTCCAAACAGGAAACTAAATAAGTAGTGTCCCTAAGGAGCCCCAGAAGATGTCAGATCATAAGAATTTTTTATGTTTTGATGACCAGAGAGCAACACATTTTGTTGCCTTAACCCCATTCTCTTACATTTCCACTAAATAACTGAGTTAGAGCCTGGTTTAGGCACAGACTTATGGCATTAATAATTAATGTCCATTTGAAACCTTTTCATATCGACCTCCACTGCGCTGCCTTCCCACTTTTCTTTGTGTATATGTACAAATTGGGCATTATCTGATCTCATCCTGATTCTGTATCTGTTTCTATTAAAAACTAGTTCTTATTTTTTTCCAGAAGCCAGTGATTAAAGTGAAATCATTTGCTCTGCATATTAACTTATGGGTTCATAAAATAAAAGCATTTAAAATTTGCCACTTGTTAGAGACAAGACATGCAAGGCCAAATTTAAAGGCCATACAGCCCTTGAGAAAATTTCTTGTCTCACACTATGGCCAGCTGCAGGTACTTGTAAAAACAGCAGTTGAACAAGGCTAATGAGGGTTTTGTCTGTGTTTGTTATACTCTCCTATTTTCCAGTAATAATATTTCAGGCATCCCGTCAGCAAAAGGTCATGCCCATATCCAGTAGTTACTCATTAACTCATTAACTTTCCCTTCATAGCTCTCTCTAGTCTGTATTTAAACTTCTTATCTTTCTTGCCTTCACGTCCCATGGAAATGACTTGCACATTAATCACTCTACACTAGACACACACTATGATTAAAAAGGAACACTGCTGCTTTTTCTTAATCTGCCACTCAGTAATAGCTGGGCACCCTTCACTCTGATTATGTGAGAAAGCACCTCTTTTCTCGCTCACTTTCTCCATCACTGTTCATGACTCAGAGGATACTCTGCATTTCCAAGCTGAAGAACCTTCTGGCAAAGCCACCCCACACACCAATCATCTGTGACACCCTCCTCTGTGCTGTATTTTGTTAGTGTTGGAGAACTAGGACTGTTTGCTCTTTCCAAGGCACTGTGTGCTTGCTTTGATGCAGCCACTTATTCTATGTACCTAAACCTACACTGAATCTGGATCCTTTTAGTGCCATTCCTTTCCTAAAAACACCAGAAAGCCCACCTGACAGACTGCTGCTTATCACTGAGCTGTTGCTTTCAGAGAACTAGTCACAGTGATATCCATGTGCCTTTCCTAAACATAGACAGCTAATGAAGAGCCAGCTGTTGGTACAGTGATTACTGTCTTTCCAGGTACAGCTAATACTGGTTTTCCACGGGATTTCTATTTTTCTACACTAAATTTAAATCTCTCATTTTATCAGGCAGTTCTGTGAAAAGACTTAATAAGACCCTTTTGCAGCCCTTACAGTATGTTTTAATGTATTTGAGCAGCCTAAGTAATTCTGAAGCACATGCAAAGTCTGTTACCTCGCCTTTTTGAGAAAAACAAACCTGAAGTCCCAGACCAGAGGTCAGTAGGGTCCCTCTGAGATCTCTCCTGGTAGATCAGCAGCATCAGTGACCTGAATCTGCATAAGCCAGGCAGTTTGAAATACCATCATGTTTTACTTAACACTCAAATAAAATGGCAGACTAAAGTATCCCTATCAACAGTGAGTGGGAAAGCAGATACTGCTCTCTTCTCTCCCTCATAGATTGGGAAGAAGAAGGAGAAGGAGGAGGAGGAAGAGGAGGAGGAGGAGGAGGAGGAGGAGGAGGATCAATGCATTCTCATGTGAATTGCATTCATCCTGCAGCTGATTCATATAAATGAGCCAGGTTTGATGTTGCAAAAAACTGCAGTTTCTCACACTGTGCCACTCTGAAGCTGTTCCGGGTCTGTGCCAGTGATGATCAAGATATTGCAATCTATGAATGAAGAGGCCAAGTGACTTGTGAAAATTTTGTTCTTTCTTCTTGTCTTATCAGTACAGACTGAGAGGAAATCCCAAAAGATCTGTGGTAAGTCACACATTCTAATAATATCTTGAACCTGGATATATGAATGAGAAGTGCAACTACCATAGTGTTATCTGAATTAGTTCAAAAAGCCTGTGGAATCTCACTCCAAAATCTAAAGGATTTATGAGGAAACAAAAAAATCCTTTTGGTGACGAGATCAAAGCAATGGATATTTCTTTTTTTAGCACACTGGTTTGAAGAACAAATCTTCCCGAGTTTTTCACCAGGAACCTAAATAACATCCTAGTTCCTGAAGAAAAGCCAAAAGTGCAGGGATGAGAAAGATTCAGTCTCATGCTTCACTTCCTTTGTGACAAAGAATTCAGCCTGACTCTGTCATGTCCCAGAAAAAAAGATTCTTCATGGAAATTAATTTGGCCAAAATTAATTAATTTTAAAAATTAGTTTAGTTTAATAAATCAGTATGTTCCAGTGACTAAAGTCTTAATCAAGAAAACTCTCTGTCCTCAATGAAGGAAAACTTTCTATCTTGTTTTATGAGATTGTCTAATTAAGTGAGTTCCTGTTTCTCTTTTATTTTTAAAGCACTTGCAGTCAGAACAACTTTAATTTGAGCCCAAATACACCAACTTACTCATTGCACCATACACATAGCCAGAAGTTATTCTGACAGCTTAAGCACTGAGACCAGCTTCTTCTGTCTTTTGCAGAGCATGTTAAAACCAAAAAGCCCTCTCTGTGTTTTTATAATTTATTTCATTTGACAGTGACATACCAAACAGGAAAAAAAAATGTGTGGGGGCTGATCCACTTCTTCCAATATGCATTGCTGGGACCTTAAGTGAGCCACAACAAAACCAAAGCTCTGGCTGGCAGTTCATAAGCCCATGTTATGGCAAGTAAAGCCTACCTGGAGCGGCAATCACCTGTTCTTAAGGAAGAAAGCTTTTATTCTCTTACTTAGCTTTAGTCTTCACATAGTAGGAACTTAACTGTTAAATATTTCAAGGGTTGATAAGGAAAAGTGGGAATCTGCCAAGCCCACATTTATAGGAGCACAAGTCAAGTGAAGTCTTGCTTATCTGCAGTCGTATTGTCACGTATCTCTCTCATACTCAGAATGTGGCAGCAGGGCAATTCTCACTGTGCATGCAGGATAGGAGCTTTGACAGTAGTGGAAGCACTGCCCTTAATCTGAGTGAGGAGAGGATTGTACCTCACTGTATGCCTCAAATATCACTCATTCCTGGAAATCATATGCTCCATTCAGGTTCATTGCAGCATCTACTCCGGTGTCACGCCAGTGACTGGTAGCAAGCTGTGCGCTCTGGTAGCCAACTGTGTGTGCTAATTATTGAAACAAACCTTTAAACCCCTGCTATGCAAGAACTGCATCAGCACACTGTTTCCAGCATGAGTCCTATTTGTTCTGAGCCCTTTGTGCAAGAGTTTCAGGCAAATGGATTTACTGGAAAAGTCACCTGCAAGGCTCCATTATCATTGTCAGAAACAGTCATTTAAAGGAAGAGCTGTCACATGTCACAACCAAGTGCTCTTAAGGAAACTCTCCCACCCTGCCCCCCAAGTGTTATTTGCTTTTTTACTTCAGTTTTGAAAACTAGTCTCATTGTACAGCTTCTCTTTGCACGTGAAAGCGCTACATATCCCAGTGAAGCATGCATGTCTTTCATGCAGATTCTTCTGCTTACAGACCTGATCTGCTTCTGACTAAAGTTATTGGAAAGGATTGATTACTTATAGGGCGATGTTGATGAAAAACTGGAAAAAAACTGGAGTTTTAAATAAGTTTGAAGAGACACAGATATGTGCATATCTGCATAAAGGCAAATCAGTTTCTCTTTTCCTTCATATTCTGTGAAGTACAGAAGACAGCCCTGATCCTGCTTGTGTGGGAACCCAGAATGCAGAGAATATTTCTCTGCCTGTTTTGAAGGGTTCTACCCTCCTGGACAATGCTGTTTTTGACCTTCGTCCATGGAGAAAACTGCCTACCCTCTGGGAAGAATTAGAATCTACACTGGTATGAACTAGGTGATAGAACATTATGTAAGATTGTCACAGGGTGAAAAATTTAGAGTTTTTTGGTTTAATAATATAGATAATATAGATAGGTAAAAGCAAAAAACTTCAAAATGGAGGATTGTTGTTGCTCTCCAGACCTTCTTCTTCTTCTACTACTACTCCATATTCTGCAGTAGAAGTAGTTTGGGATGACTGGATAAAGAGTTCCTGTCTACATGACCAGACAATTTACTAGACATTGGAAGAAAAGTAAAAATAATGTACGCTTTTAGTGACCATTGGTTAATTTACCTTTTTAAAGGCTGTGTAATCTTGATAATTTGGCATTCTCCTGCATTCTCTGCTTTGTGCTATGTTTGGGTCACCTTAGTGGCTCTATTCCTCCGATAAGACTTAATAAACAGCTCTCTGAAAGCAGAGAAGGCTGAAGGTTCATCTCTCGGACTCCTGGCAAAGACTCTAAAAGTCTCCCCCATCAGGGGAGGCACAATTAAGGCACAGACAGTGTCATGCTTGGGATACTCATATAGCAGAAATAATGAGTAACTGACAGACTAGACTGCTTGACTGCAATTACTAATGTATTATATTTTGTGCAAACTGCAGCCTACAATAACAACCCACAATTGCCTTTGGGAATCTCAGTCTCAGCTGGAAACATGTACACAATTTCTGCTGAAAATGTTTCCACTGGTTTTCAGGAAGCTACAGCTCCCAGTCCTTACACTGGATATTTTTCCTGACCTAACTCTTGTAAGGCCCTTTCACTTCTGGGTTCAAGTTATCAGCTGAGCTCATACCCACCAAGTCCTTAATCTGAAGAGGAGTGGCGTTGAAGCTAGGACAGTACTAAGAAAAAAAATGCTAAGGGCTTATCAAATAAATATAGGTATCCATACTCTGATCATGCTGCTCCCAACCTGTCTGCCTTTCCTCCAGGCATTGCTCCTTTCCAGAATCACAGCTTTGGGCATAAGTTTCTAAACTTTCAGAATCACAGACTGTCTCAAGTCGTCAGGGAACCATAAAGATCACCGAGTACAACTCCTTGCTCCTTCCAGGACTACCTAAACCTAAATCATACAACTAAGCATACGGACACTAAATTCTGTTTTGCTTTTGGTCAGGGCTGGTTTTGTTCTGCCTGCCTGACCACATCTAGCACAGTTTGTCCTCACAGGTACTTAATTAGGTACTACTACCAAAGATGTCAGGGTGGTATGTCCCTGTCTCAGCACCTTCAAAAATCGCACAGCTTCTGCAAGGCAACATCCCGAGAGCCTTCTGAGCTGTGCTGGGAAGGGATATGTGCTTGAATGATAGGCACATTTTGGTCAGCAGCAACCAGCTGACTGGGTATGAACTGAAAGGAAAGGACAGCTGTGTGTAATTAGGAATACAGGCAAGCTGTACAAAATGAAGAAAGAGCCAATTAATGTCAGGCCTGAACACTTAGTTTTCAGCCAAATTATTACTGAACAATCTCTCTGAGTGATATCTTATGTCACAGTTCTATTTTTTGAGGAGAAAACTTGATGAAAACTCTGGGATCTTCCCCAGAACACTCCACTGCCATCTGAATTGCTGAATTTAAAGCTGCTCTGTGCTCTCAGACCTTGTTTTTTCCATGGCTGCTGGTGAGGAGAGCATCACAACACACTCAGTTGCCAATAACTGCAAATTTCACCCAGCCTTCGACTAATCCTTACAGGAATTTCAGCCCAATGTGACCTAACCTGGGTGTTTGCCAACCTCAGCTGGGTGCCAAGGCACGTACTCTCAGCTGGCACATTTGTGCTATGTTCAGAAAGGCTGTACAGGTAAAATGTGGGTGGACAGGAGGGGATTTTGCTCTTCCTGGAAGGTCCATCTGCTGTGTGCCTTGCAGAGGCTTTCTGCAGCCTCTCAGTCCAGTGGGCTAGTTGCCACATGCAGGGAGGAGCTCATGGTTTGTACCACCCACAGCTTTAAAACCACAGGCCAACCTCTATCTCTTGACCCTCTTGGAAGGGTGGAGACAAGGCAAGGAAAAGATCTTCTTCCTTATCATATTATAATTGTTTTTATCCCTAGAATATAACTTGAGTTGCTTCCAGATGATCTTCAACTTTGGCTTGTAAAAATCCCATAAAACAACCCAATGTGGAAAAACAAAATGTAAGAGGGGTAATTTTGTTAAAGGAATTTGCTTTACAATCAACTTTATTAAGTAACAATCTGACTAGCAATGATATTTTTTATGGTGAGTAACCATTAGAAAGCTGCACTTGGCTATAACCTTGTACTTCTGAACTATAAATTTCAGATCAACTTTTTGGAAGCCATTTTTATTTCCTTTTTCATTTCTTCCAAGGTGTATCAGTGTTTTATGGTACCTGCTACTGAAAATGCAAATGTGCTTATTTGAGACTGGTTACAAAATTGCCAGAGGACAATCAGAACCCTAATTCAATAGAAAAGCCTTGAGCAACTTCCACAGGCTGCATGATCAATACGAGTGTCCATGCGAATAACCCAACCCGTTTGTTAACTAGCTGCTGACGTCCAGATTCCTGCAGCCAAAACAGCCATTGTGCAAATCACTCAGAAATCAAACAGTGAAGTAAAGAAAACACAGTGTTCCCCAGTTAAAACAAATAACATAGGATAGAAGCTCAGAAAGAAAGAAAATGTTAAATAAAGGTCCTTAGGTTCTTTTGGAAATGCAAAATCACAGAGTTAATTATAGAGCTATATTGTTATTTGATCTGTGAACCTGAACAAAAATTGGACTGTACGTTTATGCAAAATGTGTATTTGTGTCCAGAGACTTAGAAAGGCAGCATGAGGAAGAGGTGTTAAGGTGAATTTTGCATCCTGCTGTGAAAAACGAGGTTCACTCTCCTATGAGAATTTAAAAAGTTTAATATAAAGACAATAAGAGGCACATAAAATAAAGCAAAGAGGTAATGGCCAGGTGCCTTGGCACTCTGCCAAAAGCACACCTGATGCTCGGGGATAGTCCTTTTTTATACCATTTTTACTGTCTGTTCTTTATGCATATTCCAACTTTTCCTAGAGCTGTTCTG
Source organism: Corvus cornix cornix (assembly GCF_000738735.6). NCBI lineage: Eukaryota > Metazoa > Chordata > Aves > Passeriformes > Corvidae > Corvus > Corvus cornix. The sequence goes on along the minus strand of NC_046332.1, from coordinate 88,279,208 downwards.
CATGGCCACTCCTTGGTTCCTTTTTAGAGCATGCGTATTCTTCTGCCTTGCGGTTTTATTTCTTTTGATTCTTGGCCTTGGCTTCACCAGGTGGGAGTTGATAGCAGTGTGGGCCTCTTAATTCCCCTGACAGTCAGGGTCGATTGCAGCTTTGGGCCTCTTTGCCCCCCTGGGCAGAGCAGTGATAGCGGCTCTGGGCCTCCCTGGGCCCCCGTTCTCCGGGCGGAGTAGCCTTTGGGCCCCTTTGTTCTCTGGACAAAGTGTTGATTAGCAGCTCCTTGGGCCTCATCCTCTGTTCACTTGGAGGTTATCTCACTTGCTCACACTTGCTAATATTCTTGCTAAAAAGAAAGAAAACTACATCCACACAGCAAAAGCATTTCTAACATTATATAATCTCTACCTTATTACTTGCGAGAAGCCAATATTACGATATATGTTTATAACACTGCTATTTGTAAATGTTACTGAAGGCTTCTAGAGAAAACCTCACGGATATTATGGTATACTGAGTTCAAACATTCAGCAATGAAGCTCAGCCTCAGAGAACCTAAAGCAGATGTGGTGTTTCTATCAAGAGGTTAAACCATGTCTCTCCCTAGACAGAAGCAAAGGGAAAATTTGGACTGCTGGAAGGGACTCGACTCTTGCTTGAAGGTTGAGCCTGGGTCTTGTTCACTTAAATTTTTCTTATAAAGGAATGTTTACAGCCTGCTCCAGGAAAAGGTCTAATGGATTATTGGGGGGGAAAACAAACAAAATTTCCTCTACTTCAGTGCAAAGAAAAGGTTGAATCTGAAGTAGTCCATAAAACTCTGATAAAGCTGTTTGAGCTACAGACAGAAGCATGACCTGACACATTAAACTGATGCTGCACGTGTACATTTCTGCTTGCAGGAAGAGGGAGTAATTCCATGAACACTTGCACAGGACCATGAAAGTAAAAGCTGGGAAGTAGCTTGAAAGGATATCACAAGGGCATGTAATCTGTGCTTTTGTCATGAAGTATGGCTGGTAGATCTGTAATAATCAGATGGCTATTTAACATACTCATAGAGATCTCTTAGTCCCCTTGTCAGGGTTTAAACATCACCTGGTAACTCAGCCCCACATAGCCACTCATGTACTTCCCCAGCCCCATTGGGATGGGGAAAATTGGAAGAGTCAAAGTGAGAAAACTTGTGGGCTGAGATAAAGACAGTGAAACAGGTATAGCATGTGTAGTGGTTTGGTTCAAAATATCCCTTACTTATTTTCCTTCTGTGAGATATGAATTAGGAGAAAGCAAAGCAGACACAAAACTTAAAAGAATATAAAGAAGTTTAGTAACAGACCTAAAGGAAAGAAAAAAGTCTGACTAAACCTTCAGAACATTTCTCTTCCCCCCACCTTTGTCCCTTCTCCCACTGACAACGTAAAAAGACAACCCTTGAGATTTTTTTCAGTCAGTCTACCATCTCTATAATAATCTCTTTCTTAGTTCACTTAGGGAGAGGAGTCTCTCTTGTTCATGCTATGGAGACATCTCCACAAGAAACAGTTCTCTCATGGCTTCAATGTCACAGCATGACAGCTGCCCGGGTTGGTTCTCTGCTCGCATGTGAGAGTCCCTTCCCTTGTCTTACAGCTTTCCCCACAACTGCTTTCAAGGGTCCAATCTTGAGCTACTGGGGTACCATTTTAAGGATGAGCTGCTCAGAAGCAAAGGTTCTCTTCATCTATCTCTGGGAGCATCTTCATCTCTAGGAACAGAGGTCTTCTTCCCTGGGAGCAAGGGTCTTCATCACTTCCATCTCTCTCTGTTCAAACTTCTCATCAAATCACAGCTACTTCATCATTTGCTTATTTCAGCACAGGTACTTTTGCTCACATTTGCAGTTTGAATGCTCCACCCCCCCATGCTTCCATGAAATTACAGCAGGTACTCTGATGTATCATAGTCCATCACCACCATAGCTTTACAACAGAATTTCAGCTTCTAAGCTTGAAGCATCTCCTCTTTCTCCTCCCTCAGGGTTTCAACTCTTCCTTCTTCACTGATTTTGGTGTCTTTATGGTGTTTTCTTCACATGCCCTCCCCCTTCCTTTTCTTTTGACTTGCGAGAAGATTGATGTCTGCAGGCTTCATCTGTTCTGGAGGAAACTTACAGCACTAAAAAAGGGTGAAGAGCCGTGCCGTAGGGCTGCCTGCACGGAGCAGGGCTGTGGGGCCGGCCCGCATGGAGCAGAGCCGCAGATGGAACAGGGCTGCGGGGCTCCGGGTGGCTGTCTCCTGCCCGGCCCAGGCCGCACTGAGGGGGCTGCACCACGTCCTGCTACCTGTCCAAAAGCCAGAAGCCAGAGAGGTTTCCTGGGGTTTGTTCATTCTTAAATGTGGATCACAGAGTCGTGTCAAGCTTCTTAAGTGGCTTTAAAAAGTTGCCAATTTTCAAACTAGCCAGTTGATTGGTTCTATTGAGTCTAGAGGAAGCTGTAAGGACCTCTTTGCAAAGAATCACTTCGGTGGCTGATGGAGCCTTCTTTAACTAAAAACCCAAACTGTGCTAAACCATGACAACATGCTAGCAAAGCAGAACAAGAAATTCATTCCCCACTTCCCACCAGCAGAGAGGTGTCCAGCAATCCCCAGGAAAACCGGGCTACTTCACAGGTGATGGTGACTTGGGAAGACAAATGCCATCACTCCACATGTCCACCACTTCCTTCTTCTTTTCCCAGTTTTCATATGTTGAGTATGACATCATATGTTATGGGACATCTCTCTGGTCAGCATGGATCAGCTGTCCTGGTTGTGTCCCCTCCCAGCTCCTTGTGTATCTCCAGTCTCCCCACTCTCAGTGTGTAATGAGGGGCAGAAAAGGCCTTGATGCTGTGTAAGCAATAGCTAAAATATCCCTGTATTCACAGCACTGTTGTGCTCACAAACCCGAAGCACAGCCCCCTCCCTACTAGCTACTATGAAGAAAATTAACTCCATCCCAGTCAGAACACTGTACAATATCATAGTCTACTTCTGTCCTTAAACTAGAAAAACTTGCTGTAGTTTTCCTAACAGAACTGGGTTTCCCTAATACAGTACATAAATATTTATTTTCCCATGCAAAACTGAAGAGATCATTCCTTGTTTTAATTCAGTCAACATGGAAAATGACTGTTTGTTATCTTCCTGCCATTTTGGAAGTCTGCTATCATTTAACCAATATCCCCTTAGTCTTTTCTTATATAAACAAACTCAGTGGTCTAAATTTGTTCCAAATAAATCATGTTTTCCAAAAATCTTCCTGGATCTCTATTCTGGATCACCACCAATTTATGTGCATCTTTCTCAAAATGTGATTTTGAAACTCAATGAAATTTGAATGCCAGATAAGGTCTTCCCAATAAGGATGCAGTAGAGTAAGTACCTCTCATGCTATATGAACAAGAACCCTGTTACGACATGCAATATAAATTGTCTTTGTTGCAACTGCTTTGCATTATTTACCAACTCAATTTCTGGCTGATTTTGTTTTCCATGTGCCTGGCAGAGCTGCTATTGCCTAATTAGCTCCTTAAAAGCCACTAATTCTTTTTCCTAGTATTTTCTTTCTTGGATTTATCATCACATACCATGATCCCAACATACCAAACCCACTTTGACCTTTGTGGTTTGTCTACAGTACTTGCACCGTTTCCTACTACAATTTGAAGTATAAATTCATTAATCTATTCCTTAGTCCATCAAGTACATTGTTAACCTAAATTACTGGATTTGGTAAAGTCAAACTGTTTCTAGGAATTAAATTTGCAACATTGCCTTGAAATATCCCTCATTTCACAGAAATCCATTGTTGACTCCTCCATGAGTAGAATTTACTAGCTGAGCATCAACCTTTACATTCCCATCTTCTCCATCACGTTTTCCAAGCTTATTTACAGCATTCCTCAAAACCCTTACTAAATCTGAGATAATAAACTACTGCCCCCTCTTTAAGCTGTTATCCTGCAAAAGAGGAAACAAAATTGAAAAGGCATGTTTTGTTCTTGGCAAATGCCCCTTTTTAATCAGCTTTTTGTCTCCTATTTGTGTTCTTGTTCCTTAGATACTCTTTGGAATGCCTTCCAAAGATATCCTCCTACCTCTCTGCCTTAATTCAATTCAGAGTTTCCTTCCTTTATTCGGAACACTATTGTTTTGTAGTCTCCTGTAACTCGCATTACCATGTGACCTCTGTCTGAATTTAATTTCAAAGAGAGATAATTACTGTCACTTATCTATTAACTTCCTCTGCCTCTGCAATAAAAAGTTGCCACTAACACATTCCCAGAACTTGCTGAATCACCTGTGTCCGCCTGTTTCTTTCCCAACAGATATTTGAATAGTTCAGGTCTCCAGTACTGGCAAATCCTTAGCTCTGTCTTGACTGCAAGACTGATTATATGCCATTTTTTATTTTTACCTAAAAGCATCAAAGTAGTCTGTTCTCCATCTTTCTCTGGACTTCAGAAGAATCATATACAATCAAACTGTGCAGCCAAAAACCTCTCATGTGCCTTTTTTTATCCTCTCCCATACCTTTATAAATCAGCATGCTAATATAATCTAGCTATGATATTAACTGGCCAGATTGCAATAAAATATCTCACACCATATTGTGAAAAATAATAACAAAAAGGATTATAAGAAACTTCAGAATATTTGTTGTGAGTTTATAGCATGCATATATATATATATAATATCATAAATTCAGAGGAAATATATTTTATCTGAAGTAATGGAATGTCAAATCTTTGTTTTAAAGGGGATATTAGCTACTACAGACTTTTTAAGTGTTTATCTTGAAAGACTTTTCTCGTGTGGAACATATTTATCTCTCTGACACAACCCGTGAGCAGGAAATTAGCTAATACTAAGTATATATATTCTCACATTTCTTCCATTTTCTCTAATGGTGTTATTACGTATCAGAAATAATGTAAGTAAATCAGTACCACAAGTTGCATGAGACTGGAAAGATCTTTGATCCAAAAGAGTGCAATTCGTCTACTAGCCATTTGGAAGGAAATCTGAGGTTTTGCTGTGGAATAAAAAGGAGTATGGAAGAGCTGGCAGCTGCTGTCAGAACTGTCAAAACCATCAGTCTCAGTGCAAAGGAAATTCTTAACGTAAGCGAGGACCAACCAATTTGCATAAGGTGCTCTCTAAAGAGTTTCAAATACAAAAGGAATTGTACAAGTGGACTAACAGCCATGGCTGTAAATAAATAGGTCTCTGAATTCATAAAACACTAGCAGACAGAACTAGGCAAAATTAGTTTACTCCTTCATGTGAAGGACTGCAGAAGGAGACTAAGAAGGGCTCGCCCTTCTTCATCCTTCCCAAAATACTCCCATTTCCAGGGAGGCAGAGCCACAATGCACTCCAGGAAACAGACAAAAACAGGCATGAGGAAATGGAGACAGGCGAGGCTGGGGAGCTCCACTCCCTGCTCGCTGGGATGAACCTGTCTCCCTGGACAGCCACTCATCAGAAGCAGCAAACCGTGCCAATCACTGGAGCAGACACTGACACCCTGTTCTTTCCCCTGGCTGTTTCAGGCAGGAGCAGCCTGGCACACTGCATTACTTTTCTGGGATGGAACTTCAGCTTTCTCACCCTAACATAACAGCTTAGATCTGGTCTTTCCCTTTCCCAGGGGATGTTTGGCTGTGTCAAAGCTCGGCTTTTCAGGCTGCCCTTGGTGCCAGATGTGTCCCTGCAGAAGTCAGCAGACCTGGCACATCTCTAACAGAAGATCATTCTGTGACAGGTGCTTCTGTGCACGTATCAGCATCCAGCTCTACATACTTAGGAAATTTTCAGGCCGTATTGAATTAGACCTGGAGGGTTAGAAAAGGCTAGAGTTTAGGAGGTGGAGTTATTTTTGTTGTCTTGGATCTATAGACCAAAGTGCAGGATGTGCAGAACTTGGACACACTGCAAGATCAGGGAGACAATGTTTAAAGCAAAATGAAGTGTTTCAGTCCACAGGTCTGGTTGGCCTAGTGCGAGTCAGAATGGAGCAAGGCAGATGATCTCTGTCTTGAGAGGTGCATGAGAAAATATATTTCAAAGCCAAACACAACCTCTCCATTTTGTACACGCAGAGACATGCTGTATACAGTGGGTGGAAGGACGCAAATTATGATGCAAAGTGCTTAATATTTTCTGAGGAAAAACACCTCAAGAACCCAATGTCCTTCAGCATTAACTTATGCCTTTCCAGGAAAAGTATAGATTTGTTCCCAGACATGGATGGAAAAGTACCGCTCTATGGAAACCAAGGAGCTAATTCCCAGTTTAAGCAGTCATCAGCTGGCAGAAGTTTGTGGAAAAGCTTTCCTTCACAACTGAAGCCAGGAAAGAAGTTCAGAGATACTGAGTAAGAACATATGACACAATTTCATATTTTATCTTCTCATGGCCAAATTGCAAAAGACAGTGTACCCAGAAACAGGGAGAGATGCAAAAAATGTCAGGGTGGAGACTGAGACTGGATGGAATCAGAAGTGGACCAAGGCAAGTGGTCAAAGAGCCAGGATTGGTGGAAGAAGTAGTCACTCAAGAGGCAAACAGTAGAAATAACATCATAATCCCTAGTTTTGAATGGAAGTATTTTTCTGTGTCCACTCACAACAAACATGTCATACACTACAGTACTATTTCTCTAACTGACATCCTCCATCCCTTTGACTTTAAATACAAGATGCTCTATGTTTTTTTCCACCTTGGAGAGCACAGGATGCCCCAAACCATGGAAAATAATCTGACCTGCACCATACAGGAGGCTGTTCATTGGAAGATTCCTTTCTTATTCACTGTAAAAGCTGGAAGCTAGTAATGGATGAAGCAGGGTTTGGAGTAAAAGAGAAGGCTATTTTTTAAAGGATGTGAATGTTTCCTTTGAGAATAGGATTTCATCCTTAGCTCTGCCACAAAGCTTCTGTGGAATGATAAGAAGTCACTTAAACCACACATGGGTGATTAGTAATGCTGTGTCCATCCTTTGATAACCAGCTGGATCAGTAAATTATTTATTACAAATGTTGCAGCAAAGAGTCTTCAAATTTATTGGTCAAACAAGATTAGCTGCATGTATTACTGAGTTATTAATGGTTGTTAATATCCCTGATAAACTCAAAGACATTGAAGATAAGCAATAGTTTTGAATACCTTAAGAAAGCTTTCTTAATGGGTTTTTCATTCTTCTTCTGTGGTAGTATTAATCAGAGTCGTCCTGATGACAAGAAAAACTCAAAACACACGAAAAATTTTCATAAATTTCATCTAGGTTTCATCAAAATTAGAAGGACTGCTGTACACCTTATTTCTTTCCTTCCATCCTGCACTTGTGTGTATTCATTATGAGGTATAGGAGCACAGAGCCCACAGAGGAAACGTAGCTTTGAAAAACAGCATTTGAGACTCTGCCTTTAAACTATGGAGAGACACAAGTTCCACGCAGTGGGTACAGGAGACCTGAGCTTTTGTGGTGTTCTGAAATGCTCTCTGGGGCCTGTGGGAGAGCAACAAATAGCTCAAGTTCATTGTAATTTTATTGTAAAGAATGTATTAAGCTATTTAATAGTAAGTTGCAAAAGTCTCTAATACTTCAGACTGACACATATGTCCCTCAGGTTTATGGCATGCCACACGAAATTATCCAAGGTCTTCTGTTGGATTTAGTCTAATTCTGCTATGTCCATGAACAAAAATGTAGGCAAAGTCAATGACTTTTGAATGCAAGAGGTCAACAGGTGATCAAACAAATCACATGCAGCAAAAATGAATTGCGCTAACTTTACTGATGCCATGAAGATTTTTGCCTTTTCTTTTTTACCCCTGTTATACCCCTGTTATACCTCTTTACAGCTTCTGTATTCCTAGTGCTTTTTGCCTACATTCTTGGACTTGTTAAGCTAAGAGACTAAACATTTTAGAAGCTTCGTAGCTAGGGATCAGTGTGCCCCAGACCCCAAGGTCCTCTCCAGAACACATTCTGTAAACCAAGATAGAACCATCCAGGGGAAGGTTCCTTGGGGAGGGGGGCTCGCTTGAGCCTGTCATTGGGGAATCTTTGATAGATATGCTAATTAGTAAAGCCTATAATGTTATACTCAATGTTGGGGGGACACGGGAAGAGGAGAGACACAGAGACACAGGGAAAGACTC